>NW_005369706.1:731828-735007 GCF_000412655.1 Myotis brandtii | reverse complement strand
GGGGGGGGGGGGGGGGGGGGGGGGGGGGGGGGAGATGTAGAACAAGAAAGAAGGAGTAGGAAGAGATAGGTTCCCAGGAGGGAGGCATCTGAGGTAGTCTGGTCCTCTCAGCATCCTCTGAAGAACTCTTGCCACGGACAGGTTATGGGGAAACTCTTGCCAGCTGACAAACTGTGGCCCTGGACCCCACCTTTCCCCTCCCACCTCCTTGCCACGTCTTCCCATTCCTCACCTTCTTCTTCTCACTAGAGGAGGGTTCACTTCCAGAACAGCGCCCTGGTTCCACCCCACTGGCCCCCTTCGCCCGCGTAGAGGACTTGGCCAGGCTGCTCTCCACCAGCTCATCATCAAACTTCTTCCTCTTGATAAACCTGTGGAGAATCCTACCCAGTGAGTAATCCTGCCCCCTCCCCAACAACCACTTACATCATGCCTCCAGAACAGAGCAGGTTCCCAGCAGGGTGCTGACTGCTCCAGCTCAGTGGATGGGGCATGACACTGCTGTGCCCCACCCCTCTGAGACAAAAGAGTACTGTACCACCAAGACTTCATGTCAAAGACCTGAGATCTCCCTCCCTTGCCCTCTGTCAGGGATTTAGTAGGGACAGGAAAAGCACGAGGTTCTGCCAATTGGGCCTCTAAGGGTCTCAGGGATGAAGGCGTACAGTGCCTAATGCCCCTGGTCAGTCCCTGGCCATCTGAATCCTTACTACCTGGAGGAGCTTCTCCGTTTAGGGATGGTGCCCAAGGCCTGTGAGGAGGCTCGCTTCTGCCCTGCCAGTGACTCTTCATCCTCTGAGCGGCTGGCAGTGCCTGATGCCATCAGGGATGAATCTAGTAGCCCCTGAGAATCTAGAAAAAGAGAAGTAATGAACTCAGACCTCCTAAGTTCCTAGCAGAGCCCCGAGCCTCTGCTCATAGGTCTTCTCAGCCCTCCCCTTCCTCTGCCAGCCCTCTCAGCCCTCCCCTGCTTCCTTGACACTTGAGGTTTTAAGGTGGGAATTCCTTGGCCATCCAGATCCCATCTGGGCTCAGACCTGGCCCAGACCTTCCACGCTGGGCAGTTTTCCCGGTGCCACATGTCATGTCGTGCAGCACCTGGTGCTCAGGTCAGACTGGTGATGACGACACACCGGGCTCTGGGCATAACTGCTCCCTCTGCCATCAAAATGCAGCCATGCCAAAGAGCAGCAGCTCAACAGCAAGTTGGTCGATTGTGGCCTCTGCCGAGAGGTATGTGGGTGGTGCTGGCCCAGGGGGAGGTGGCAATGCCCAGCCAGGACGGAAAGACACATGTGCCAGGCACGGGGTGGACTCAGCAGATGCTTGGTGCCCAAACATTTGGGGAGCTGGCCCGGCCTCATACTACCTTTGTCCATCCTCTTACAGTCCCAAAGCCACCGGTTCCAAACCACAGGGCTAGGAGGAAGGGTCCCACAGGCTCATCCAAGGATTCTGACCAGGTGAGCTTAGAGGCTGAGAGGAGATTCTGCAAAGGAGAAATGAGGCTCCATGAGGCTCAGGATTCCAACTGGCAGCCTCACCTCTTTATACTGCAACAGGCCCCCCAGGTCCCATAAGCTAGGGAAGAAACAAGGAGAAGAAAGACAAAAGTCTCTATTTCGCCAATATGACCCTGATAAATCAGTAGCCTTTTGGAAGCCACTGACATCTTCGAGAGCATGATAAAAGCTATGGATTCCAGCCCTGACTGGTTTGGCTCAGTGGATAGAGCTTCGGACTGAAAGGTCCCAGGTTCGATTCCGGTCAAGGGCATGTACCTTGGTTGCGGGGACATTCCCAGGAGGGGATTGTGCAGGAGGCAGCTGATTGATGTTTCTCTCTCATCCATGTTTCTAACTCTCTATCCCTCTCCCTTCCTCTCTGTAAAAAATCAATAAAATAAAAAAAATTTTTTAAAAAGCTATGGATTCCAGAAAAATGTACAAACACATACTATTTAGGGGGTTCACGGACCCCACTAATTCTACTCACAGCCCCTAGGTTAATGGCCTTGATATAAACTAGCAGGAAACAAGGGATTCTTGGCTCACTTTCAACAGCTGGCCACTCAGCTCAACGGCACCACCCCTTTCCCTCCTGGGCCAAAGAAGGGAAAAGGATAGAATTCCAACCAGTCCATCTCTTTTCTCCCCCCATTTGCATATTTAGCTGAAGATTTGGTGGGTGGTATCTCGGGGAAACTAAAAAATACAGTTTGGAAACTGCCTGAATATTAACAGCCACCCGGGGGGCGGAGAGGCTCCTAAACGCGGCCGAACTTGGGTGCTGGGAACTCGAGGGGGCGCGCCGCCTGCGGGTCCCGCTCCTCCTGCCCAGGCTGTTCTTGCGGCCCCGCCCCCAGGTGAGCTCGCCCCACGGAACACGGCTGGGAATCTTGCCACCTGGGGAGAGGGCGAAGGGCCCCGATCCCACGCCCGACCGAGGCAGGGTCTGCGCCCCCTTCCCTCCCTCGGTTCATTCTCCCTCGAGTGCACAGCAAGGTGGGGGTTGGTCCAGGTCAGTTTCAGGAGCTCGGGATAGCAGTGGTGGTGAAACTCAAAAGCAACACCGAGAGAACCCCGATGCTCTCGCGTCCTCGGTTTAAGCCCCACGGACTGGTGGCGGGGAAGCGGGGGGCAAACACCGGGCCAATTCTCACCCCACCTTCAGTAAGCCACCTTTACGCATGCGTAACGTCTCGGACCAGACGCTGGCCCGGCCCACGCATGCGCAGATTACCGGGGCGACCGGGGCGGGGCCCTAAACCGGGGGCAGAGGGGGGGTCGTCCCTGGAGGCACTCTGTGAAATTCTATTTGACGCCCCCCCCAACTCCGCTCACAACCCTCAGAGGAGAACCGCGAGGTCTCACCATTCCTAGGCTGCCAGCTCCAACAATTTCTCCGCCGCGACGGCAGCAGCCGCAGGGCCAAAGCCAGTTTCCGTGAGGTACGTCCACTTCCGGGTCTACGAACCAGGAACTTTACAATCCCTTCCGGTTCTCCCAGAGCACAGGCGTGAAGGGGGCGTGGCCATGGCTGCGGAGGTCACAGTTTTGCTTACAGGTGAAATCAAAGGCTTTCCCAACAGGGAAACATCAGGGATTATAGGCACCAGAGAGGTTACGCGGTTGAGGGGAGCGATTAAAGGGAGATGCGAGACTTGGGGCGGGGGAGGC
>NW_005369706.1:728707-731675 GCF_000412655.1 Myotis brandtii | reverse complement strand
GGCGACGCTGGGAAGGGCGGCCCGACAGTGGGGTGGGCGGGGGCCGCGCGCGGACTAGGTTACCGAATTTGCTCGAAGAATCGGAGTCTTTGATAGTTTCCCAGGACCAGTATGCACTGGTTGGTTCGACCATAGGTTTTAGAGAAACTATTCTCTGTCAGACCCTATTCTGTCAGGCCCTGTGCTGGTCACGTGACGTTGAGGCGCTCGCCAGAGAGGTGGCGTCCCAAAGGGGCAGGGAGGTTGATGTCTATGCTGTGGAGCGGATGGGCCGCTGGGAGAGGCGCCGAGAGAAGGAGCGGTGCCCAGTTGGTCTTCAGCCCAATGCCACCTGGACTGCTAGAGGCATTGTGGGTCCCCGGAGGTAGGAGAGAAGACCAATGGAAGCACCTTCAGAGGGGAGTGCCTGCAGGGAATCTTGGGATGAGAACAAGCCTGTAGGAAAAGTTGGGAGGTGTAAGGGCTGCCCCGGGAAACCAGAAAAACTGTCCTCTAAAAGAGGATTTCTCTTAGTTTTATGTTTCCTTGGAGTGCACAAAAGAGTAGTAGCTCACTCACCTGGACATTGCCGGGGAATTAAGTATCAGATGGAGGGCTGGCCCTTCTAGCCCCGACAGTGTATGATAGCCCCCTGCTTCAAAAGTGCCCACTTCATTTACTGTCCTGTGGTTGTGCTTAATGAATATTAACCTATTTAGTCTCCCCTGAAAGGTTGTGTTTCCTGATATAAGGTCTGGTGGACCATCTAGATATAGTATCTATATTCGATGAGAGTTATCAGGGAGGTCTCTAAGCAGGTGACAACTGAGCTGTGATTTGATAGTTGATAAGGAACTAGTAATGCAAAGAGCTGGGATGAGATGACCTAATCAGAGGGGCAAGCATAGCTCCAAGCAGAAAAGAGTTTGGTGAATTTGAGGAACAGGAAGGAGCCCAGTGTGGCTAGAGCGGGATGATGAAGAAAAAGAGTGAAGGAGAAGAGAACCAAGAGGTCATCAGGAGAAGGTCACATTAGCCCTTGTAGTTCATGGAGTGAACTTTGGCCTTTATGCTTAATGCACTGGAAAGCTCTTAAAGGATTGCAAGCAAAGGCATCCATCCTGTGATACTTAATTTTTAAAATGAGCCCTCTGGCTGCTTGTGGAGATTGGATTGGAGGAGTCAAAAGAGGAAGCACAGAGGTGAGATAAGAGGCTTTCGCAGCAATCCAGGTGAGAGGTAAACCCAGATGGTTTAGCTGGGTTGTGGTAGCAGTGAAGATGGACAGAAATAGTGACTTCAGTGTATATTTTGGAGGCAGAACCACAAAGACTTGTTGATGGATTAGGTATGGGATATGAGGGAAAGAGAAGAATCAAGGATGAGACCTAGGGGGAGGGAGAGTGGGTAGGAATAGATCAACCAAAGAACTTGTATGCATATATGCATAATCCATGGACACAGACAATAGGTGGTGAAGGCCTGGGGTGGGGGGCAGGGAAGGTTAGAAGAGGTCAGGGAAGGTTAGAAGAGGTCAAAGAGAACATATGTAATACTTTCAACACTAAAGACTTAAAAAGAAAATAAAAGAAAGAGACCTAGATTTTTGGCCTGAGAAACAGTGATGCTAGCACCTTCCCTTTAGAATATGTTCAGAAACTTGTCCTATTGCACCAACTTCTCATCTCCTGATCCAAGTCTCCTAGATCCATCATCTCTCACCTGGACTATTGCAAGAGCTCCCTAACTAGTCTTCCAGCTTTCATCTTTACTGCCACTCTTTCAATTTCTTCACAGCAGTTAGGCTATTCCTATTAAAATGTAAATCCACTCATATCAAGCCTCTTCAAAATCCTCCATCTTCTGCCCTGGCCGGTGTAGCTAGTTGGTTGAGTGTTGTCTGTGCACCGAGAGGTCACCAGTTCGATTCCAAGTCAGGGCACATGCCCAGGTTGTGGGCTTGATCCCCCATAGGAGGCATGCAGGAGGCAGTCAATCAATGTTTCTCTCCCCATTTCTCTCTAAAATCAATAAAGACATTTTAAAAAGAAAAAAATTCTCCATCTTCCTTGGAATAAAAATGCATGGTCTAGTAGTCCCTTTTCCCTCACTGACCTCATCTCCTGCCCCTCTCACTTGCCCTTTTTAAACTTTTAGTCTGTATCCCCTGCACTGTTTACCCTTTCCATGCTTTGTTTTTCTCCTTAGCCCTCTAATGTATGATGTATTTTACTTATTTTTTTTCTCTTATTGTATGTCCGTTGGCAGTAGAATATAAGCTCTATGAGGGCAGGGATTTTTGTCTGTTTTGTTCAGTGCTATAGTAGGTGCTTAATAAATGTTGTTTTTTAAATTTTATTTATTTGAGAGTGAGGAAGGGGGAGAGAAATATCTATTGTTGTTCTACTTATTTATGCATTCATTGGTTGCTTTTCTTGTTGTTGTTTTGTTTTTAATTCTCACCTGAGGATATTTTTTCCATTGAATTTTTAGAGAGAGTGGAAGTGAGGGAGCAGAGAGAGAGAGAAACATCTATGTGAGAGAGACACATTCATTGGTTGTCTCCCAAATACTTCCAGATCCGGGCCAGGGATCAAACCTGCAACTCAGGTACATGCCCTTGACCAGAAATCGAACCTGTGACCCTTTGGTCTGAGGGCTGACACTCTAACCACTGAGCAAAACCACTCAGGGACATTGGTTGCTTCTTGTATTTGCCCTGACTGAAGATCAAACCCACAACTTGGACGTATTGGGACAATGCTCTAACCAATTGAGCTACTCCGCCACGGCTTTAAATATTTGTTGAATAAGTATCCTATGTAATAATAGACAAACATGGTAATTAACCGTACCTCCGACACGCTGCCCATTGGATAATCAGGGCGATATGCAAATTAACTGCCAACCAAGATGGCGGCCGGCAGCCAGGCAGCTGAAGCGAACAGGAGGCTTGCTTGCTCCAGTGATGGAGGAAGCCAAGGTTCCC
>NW_005369706.1:698724-728015 GCF_000412655.1 Myotis brandtii | reverse complement strand
TCAGGGCAAACCAGCCGGCCCCCACCCGTGCACCAGGCCTCTATCCCATATAGTAAAAGGGTAATATGCAAACTGACCCTAACAGCAGAAGGACTGGGAATGACTGGTCACTATGACACACACTGACCACCAGGGGGCAGATGCTCAATGCAGGAGCTACCCCCTGGTGGTCAGTGTGCTCCCCACATGGGAGCTCTGCTCAGCCACAAGCCAGGCTGATGGCTGCCAGTACAGCGGTGGTGGTGGGAGCCTCTCCTGCCTCCTCAGCAGCGCTAAGGATGTTTGACTGCAGCTTAGGTCTGCTCCCTGCTGGCAGGTGGTCATCCCCCTAAGGGCTGCTGGGCTGCCATAAGGATGTCTGATTGCCATCTTAGGCCCAATCCCCTGGGGAGCAGGCCTAAGCCAGCAAGTGGTCACCCGCGAGGGGTCCCAGACTGCGAGAGGGCACAGGCTGGGCTGAGGGGCCCCCTACCCCCAAGTGCACAAATTTTTGTGCACTGGGCCTCTAGTCTATATATATAAAAGCCTAAGCCAGTGGTCGGCAAACTGAGGCTCGCGAGACATGTGAGGCTCTTTGGCCCCTTGAGTGTGGCTCTTCCACAAAATACCGACTTCTGCGCATGGGCCAAAGAGCCGGATGTGGCTCCCAAGCGCAGTTTGCCGACCAGTGGCCTAAGCGACCAGCCGACCGTCCGGCCAGTAGCTATGACATGCACTGACCAGCAGGGGCAGACGCTCAATGCAGGAGCTGCCGAGCTGCGGTTCTCGGATGACATACCCGGAACCAGAGAGGAGGGAACCCAGTTCTGGTGCATCACCCGAGAACTGCCCTCTCGCAATCCAGGACCCCTCAGGGGATGTCGGAGATCCTGTTTTGGCCCACAGGCCAGGCAAGGGGACCCTACCGGTGCACAAATTTGTGCACCAGGCCTCTAGCCCATTGGCTCCCCACTTCGGGTCTGGCTCCGCATAGGGCCTCTAGCCTGTTGCAGAGGTCATGGGTCTGGCCCTTACAGAAACTTTTTGACTCAATTGGCTAAATGATGACACTTGCAGGACCTACTGGCTGCGGCCCCAACGTCTGGCCCCCGCGCCGGCCCATCTGCTTAATATCAATTTCCAGTGGAGGCAGCAATTTTCTCAGTACCACTCTCGGCTGGGAAACCGCCTCGGCTTCCCTCCTTCCCGGGTGTGTCACCGGAGAACTGTCCTATTGCAATCCGGGATCCCTCAGGGGATGTCAGAGAACCAGTTTCGGCCGATCCCGGCAGGCCAGGCCGAGGGACCCACCAGTGCACGGCCTCTAGTGTTAAATAAACCTACTGAAAAGAAGTCTGTGGCAGGAGCATATTTGTATGGGGGCAGAAACCAAGAATTCTATTTAGATATGTTAAGTGTGAGATGCCCGGGAGGTGTTGGTGGAGGTGTTGAGTAGAGAGATGTATCCTAGCCCTGTCAGGGAAGAGGCCTGGACTGGAGATACATTTTAAGGGAATCATTATCATGAAGATCTGGATGCCATTGTCTAGGGAGAAAGTGTAGATAGAGAATAAGAAAGGTCCAAGACTAATGCCTGAGGCACTGTAATGTTTAAGGTAAGGTTGAGGAAGAACCAGCAAAGGAACAAACAGAAGAGTGTGGATAAAAAAAAAAAAAGCTAGCAATGGCACCAGTCATCCAGCCTCCACCTAACCCATCACTGGTTCCAGAGTAAGTAGTCTTTCATAGTCTAGCACTGTTTGCCTGAGATAGATGTGGCTTACAATGGAGGTCCCATTCACGGTTTTTTCAGGATTTTTGTGCATCTGCTCAGGACGCCAGGCTCCTCCTGGAGGATTAGAACATTGTGGTTAAGAAGACATGCTCTGCCCCAGCCAGTGTAGCTCAGTGGTTAAGCATTGACCCAGGAACCAAGAGGTCATAGGGACCAGTTCGATTCCTAGTCAGGGCACATGCCCGAGTTGCCAGCTCAATCCCCAGTATAGGGCATGTGGGAGGCAGCCAATCAGTGATTCTCATCATTGATGTTTCTATCTCTCCCTCTCCTTTCCTCTCTGATATCAATAAAAAAATATGTTATTAAAAAAAAAAAAAAAGTAGCTGGTTTGCTGGTTTGGCTCAGTGGATAGAGCGTCGGCCTGCGGACTCAAGGGTCCCAGGTCAAGGGCATGTATCTTGGTTGCGGGCACATCCCCAGTAGGTGGTGTGCAGGAGGCAGCTGATCGATGTTTCTCTCTCATCGATGTTTCTTACTCTCTATCCCTCTCCTTTCCTCTCTGTAAATAATGAATAAAATATATTTAAAAAAAAAAAAAAGAAGATAGGTTCTGGAGTCAAACTGGCTGCTTTTCAACCTCAGCAATATCACCTACCAGCTTGTGACCTTGAGTAAGTTACTGTTCTTTGCCTCAGTTTCATCATCTGTGGAGAAATAGTAGTACTCACTTGATAGATGGTTCTGAGGAGTAAATCACTACTTTGACTAGTGGGTAGTATAAAGCAAGTTTTCAAAAACTATTAACTGTTGGTACTGATCTTAGGGCTTGGATCTCAACATCTCCTGCCAGGTGGTCAGAGTCAAGGACCCAGACTTTGAATCTAGGTTTTCCCCCACTCCTGTCTACTAGAGCAGGGCCAATTCCCCTCCTACCTTCTGGGCACCAGTCAGAGGACACAGGATCTATCTGCTGTTGGCTCAACTATAGGATGTAAAATTTAATAAAACTGTTGACCAGTATAGAGTTATCTTTGGGTTCACAATGCATTTTAAGTCAATGTAATAATATCTGTACACTTTTTTTTTCTCTAAGGAAGGAGAAACCATCTGCAAAGGTAGAGTCTCATACACACATTGAAACCCTCTGAAATATCAATCCCTAGGTTAGAGAATCACAGACAGACTTTATGAAATATCCAACTTCATTAACGTGATAAAATGTACACATCTCACCATGGCTGGGTGGCTCAGTTGGTTGGAGCATCGTCTCATATACCAAAAGCTTGCAGATTCGATTCCAGGTCAGGGCACATGCCTAGGTTGTAGGTTTGATCCATGGTTGGGACACGTATGGGAGGCAACTGATTGATGTTTCTCTTGCATCGATATTTCTCCCTCTCTCAAATCAATAAAAAAACAAACAAACATATCTCCAGGTCAGGGCACATGCCTAGGTTGTAGGTTTGATCCTTGGTTGGGACACGTATGAGAGGCAACTGATTGATGTTTCTCTTGCATCGATGTTTCTCCCTCTCTCAAATCAATAAAAAAACAAACATATCCTCAAGTGAGGATTAAAAAAAAAATGTACACATCTCAGTCCAAAAGCCAGAATGACAATGAGGAAACCTAAAATATTCCCATTAAAGTTAGGCATTCCACAAAGATGGCCCCTGTGACTTTTTTTCCCCCACATTGCTTTGAAAGTACTAGCCTACTTAATTACAAAAAAGAAGGAAGGAAATATAAAAACTGGAAAAGAGGTAAAATTATTATTTATGATATGAGAGCCTACCTGAAAAATCCAAGGACATCAACTGAAAAACGAATACTAAGACTAATACTAATACTAAGACTCTAGCAAAGTGGGCACAAATCTTTTGTTTTTTTAGTGGGCACAAATTAATATACAAAAAGCCAATGAACAACAACCAATTAGAAAGTATAGGGGAATAAATTTATAATTTATAATAGCAACAACAAAGTAAACTAAGAATAATCTTAATAAATATGCTAGATCTAGGTGCCCCAAACTAAAATGCTATATATCATAGGACACAAAAGGAGGCTTCAATAAATGGAAAGGAATACTCTATTTTGGGGTAGAAAGACTTGCTATCATAAAAATGTCAGCTCTCCATAAATCTATAAATGTAACACAATCATAAAAATACACTACATAACCTGAATATAAAGTTCATATGGAAATTTTTACATCAGGAATAGCCATGAACATTTTGAAAAAGGTTAACGAGAATGGGGAGGGCTAGAAGAGGTCAATGGGGGAGGGACGTATGTAATACTTTCAACAATAACGGTTTTAAATAAGATCATATAAAATTGATTCATCTACAAAAAAGATTAATGAGGAGAAGAGCTCTACCAGATATTAAACCATTAAAAGCTACAATAATTAAAGTAGTATAATTGAGGGGACACTGGAGCATGCATAGGCACCATGGTCAAGAGAATAAAAGAGTCCAGAAATAGACCCAAGACATTTAAAATGTTAGTATATGATAAAGATAGCATTCTCTACCAGTAGGGAAAAGATGAATTATACAGTGATATTGAGACAATTGTGTAGCCACCTGAAAAAAAAAAGTGGTATCTCTAGCCCTTACACTAATGTAAATTCATATGAATCAATTGTGTTTAAATAAATTTAAAACAGTAAAAACAAATGTATAATGTTGTAGTGGGGAAAGTATTTTTCAGGATAGCTTAAAATTTCCTAAAACCTAAAAAAAGATGTTCTGTCAACATAAAAATCTATAATTTCTGCAGAGCAAAAAACACCATAAGCAAAGACAAATGGCAAACTGGGGGAAATATTTGTAATTCATATAATAGACAAAGGGACTAATTTGCTTCATGTATATAAAATCCCTTCAAATTAATATGAAAACAAACGAAAATCCAATAAGGAAATGGGATGGTTAACATAAAAGACAATGACTCTTAAATATTCAACCTCACAAGAAAGTTAAAACTACATTTAGATACCATTTTTCACCTATAGATTGGCAAATGTTTGACAATAGACTCCTGCATGGTTGTCTAAGAGGGGGACATAGACACTCTTAGGTATTACTGATAGAACTGTCAATTAATGCCTGTCAAAATTATAAATGCATATAATTTCTGATCCAATATACTTGTACACATGCATAATAAACTATACACAAAGTCATCGACTTTAGAAACAAAAGTTTACAACCAAATATCTATTAGAAGACTAGCTAAATAAGTTACAATCTCTCTATACAATGGAATATCACACAGCCAGGCCAAAGAGCTGTCACAAAAATCTTTATAGTCCATGATTAAACTCATGAAGAAATCACTAAAGAGTTTTAAGCAGGGTGTGTTATGAGATCAGGATTTTAGAAAGATCTCATTGGCCTATATGGAGGATAGATTGAAAGAGTATAACTAGAGGCAGGGTGATCAGTCAGGGTAGTCATCAAGGAGAAGACACACAAAATATAAACTGGGTAGGGCTTGGTGATAGATTAGATGTAGGGATGCAAGAAATGAGGCACCGATGATACCCTGGCTTCCAGCTTTGGCAGTAGAAGTAGAGTGATGGTTAGTGCATTGAGATAGGAAGCTCAAGTGAAGAGGCCAGTTTTGGGCGAGAAGGAAAGATGAGTCTTATTTGGATGAATAGAGTTGGAGGTGTCAGTGGGCAACAGGTTGAGATGTCAGTTGGGTGTTTGGATATACAAGTCAATGACTTGAGGGAGAGATTGGAATTAGGGAATCACCATATAGCTGATGTTCCAAGCAGTAAGGGAGATGAAGTCATCTTGGGATAGTCTATGGCAGGAATAGAGAATCCAGGCACTACAGCAGCGGTTCTCAACCTGTGGGTCGCGACCCCTTTGGTGGTCAAACGACCCTTTCACAGGGGTCGCCTAAGACCATCCTGCATATCAGATATTTACATTACGATTCATAACAGTAGCAACATTACAGTTATGAAGTAGCAACGAAAATAATTTTATAGTTGGGTCACAACATGAGGAACTGTATTTAAAGGGCCAGGAGGTTGAGAACCACTGCACTAGAGCAACCCCTAGAGGACACAGGCAGAAGATAATGAGCCCCTACTGGAGCCAGAGCAGTACATAGGAGGGAAGCCAGCTATCACAGAAGTCAAGGGAAGAATGTGGTTGCATTTTAGTGGTCTGTGTCTCACCTTGAGGACATAAGCTGGGTTTCATTTTTATTTTTTGTTATCTGCTACATCCCTACCTTCAATCAACACAAAGTTTTACACATAATAGATACGTCTGTGAACAAATAAGGGCATGAATCCCATCATAGCTGGCTCTTTACACTACTTTAGTACACATCTTCATTATTGCTCCTCTAATTGGTCTCCTAGCATCTCCACATTGCCAAAGCTGCCTCTAAAGCACAAATCTGGTACTACCACTCCTTTCCTTGAAAATCATCAGTGGCTCTCCACTGCCTACAGAGGAAAATCCTCAGCTTGGCCTTCAAGCTTCACAAACCCAATCCCAGCCCAGTTTAGCTCCCACGACGCCTTGCTTTTACCCATTGAACTACAGCCACAGTGACCACTTTCTAGTCTACAAACATGGTCTGTGCTTGAAGTGCTCTATGCCCTTTCATTCTGCATGGTAGGGGGAGGTAGCATTTGAGCTTATTTACTAAGCTCTCCTGAATGGGAGGGAATTGTAATAGGTCCCCACTGTCTCCTTCTTCCTTCTTCCAGCTTCTCATCACTGTAGCCAGAGCAATGCTCTTGAAGTGTAGGTCGGAGTATGTCACATCTCTGCTCAAAATTCTGCAATGGTTCCCATTTCATTCAGAGTAAAAATGGCTCCTGTTCATTCGGGGTGGAGGGAGGAAGTCTTTACAGTGGTCATTAAGGCCTTATGTGATCTGCCCCCAGTCACTTCTGCATCATTCCTTCTCTTCTTCTACTCCCTCACCCCAAAGCAGCCACACTGTCTGCCCCCAGTCACTTCTGCATCATTCCTTCTCTTCTACTCCCTCACCCCAAAGCAGCCACACTAAGACTTCGCTATTCCTTGAATGTGCAGGCATGCCCCCACCTTAGGCCATTCTCTTTGCCTGGAATGCTCTTCCCTATGGTTTGCTTCCTCATCTCCTTAAGTGTTCATTCAGATGTCACCTCACTAAAGCCTGACATGACCTATTTTAATAGTAACCCCTACATTCTGGTACCTTACCCCTCTTTTGGAATTTCTGTTCCTCCATGGCATCTTTTATCATCTGACATACTGTGTATTGTACTATTTTTTTTGTTTATTGTTTGTTTCTCCCCAATTAAATATGAGTTCCATAAAAACACTTAAAAAGGACAAATATTTTCATCAAATCTGTATCCCTAACATCTAGAACAGTGGCTGGTATTAGGTGCCCAATAGATATTTGTTGAATGAATGAATGAATGAATGAGGACATTATACATGCTTGAGAAAGTCTATAGGAAGTGCCTCCTGGTGGAGTTCCTAAAAAACAGTTGCCTGGCCTAGCCAGTTTGGCTCAGTGGATAGAGCATCAGCCTGCGAACTGAAAGGTCCCAGGTTCAGTTCCAGTCAAGGGCACATGCCCGGGTTGTGGGCTCGATCCCCAATGGGGGACTTGCAGTAGCCAGCCGATCCATGATTCTCTCTCATCATGGATGTTTCTATCTCTCTCTCCCTCTTCCTTCCTCTCTGAAATCAATAAAAATATATTTAAAAAACAAAAAACAGTTGCCTGAAGAATCATTTGCAAGGACATCTCTGACCTGCAGAGCCGAGGACCCTGTTGAGTGTGAGTGGTCAAGTGAGGAGGAAGTGGCCCTTAGCTGCGGGAGGGAAGACTCCAGCCACCACGAACTGCAGGATCCAGATGTCCAAAGGATGGGTCAGGAATCCCTTGTCTCTTTCCCCTACAGTTATCATACTTGCTCTCCACGCTCAGTCACCTTCTCAGGTGAACCCTACCCAGCTTCAGTTGTGTCCATCTTTCAGCAATTCCCATACTTATAATTCAGCCCTCTCCTTATCCAGTCCAGCTCAATCCCTTTGCTGCCCCCTTGTGGCTCCTGCAGTAAAGGAACTCTCCCAGAAAGTCTGAGGTGACAGAGACCTACATAAGGACTCTTAGAACAGGGATGTGGGAGAGGAAATCTGAATCAACTTGACACCATGGCATCTCTGAATTATTGATAGCTGCCTTCCCTCACAGGCATTGCCACCAATAGCAATTACAATCTCTCAACCAAACTCTGATAGGTATGCTAGCTGGACTCGGGCTTTGGTTGTTCTGGGCTGGTCACATTTGGGGGAAAATTTTGGGACAACCAATCACAGGGCCTACCTTGAGGAGCATTTAGGCCAATTGACTAGTATATCCAGCTTCCACCTACTCTGTTTCCTCCCAACTCACAGCCAATAAATAGTCTTTGAGGGTGATGCAGTCACCAGCCAGCTCAGGACTAGGTATGTATAAAGAGATGAGGAGTTAGGTATGACACAAGAGGGAGGGCTGGGCACTGTGGAGAACTGGAGAGCTATGCCCTGTAAGAAACTGCTCAGCTGCACCACTGCTCAGTTCTGCCGGGGTGCAGCCCCAGCGGTCCAGGGGTTCCCAAAGGTGAGGACGGCGTCGGCGAAGAATGAAGGACAAGGTGACAGCGTTCAGATGATCAGCATAGCCAGGTTCTCTCTTTATTCTCCTGTTACATCTGTATTTATACCATTTGATCCTATAAGCATGCCTCTATAGTCACATCATGGTATGTTTTGGGTCCTCCCTTGACCTTCTACAGTTCCTTGTTTCATGTCCATAGTTTCTTATCTGACTTTTGCCAAAAATCCCATCTCCATCTAGTTCTGTTGATTTTAATCCTATCCATTCTATTCCAAAGGTTAGGGCTAGTTTGTTATCTCCATTCCAAGGTCACTACTCTACTGTTCTGTTAAGCTACAAGGAAGTAACTGAAGGAGATTATCCTAAGTAAACCTTATGTAGCTTAAGCGTGATCGTAGTTAAGGTGATTAACTACCCACCTGGCACTTAGTTAAGGGGTTTTACTGATTTATTCCCTTCCTTAGTCCTGTTAATCCCTAACTCCAGGGAAAAATCCCCACCTGGGGAAACAACCTTTCTCGGGGAGGTGGCCCTGGTTAGAACACATAGCGCTAAGAAGGGGAGCAAACATATTAAGAACAGTATGCCAGGTCCCTTGAAACATATGCTGTGCAGATGTTTCTTCCCTGCAGCGACTGTGTCAAGCAGCAAGGATGGACCGGCTTCTGGCACAGTTCTAACCAGTTGTTTTTGCAGATAACAGAAACCTATCTAAGCTAATATCAGCCCCAAACAGGGGAATGTCCTGGAATGCTCCTGGGTTATATTGTGGACTTATAAGACAGGGATACAGCCCTGACCAGTTTGGCTCAGTGGATACAGCATCGGCCTGTGGACTGAAGGGTTCCAGGTTCAATTCTGGTCAAGGGCATGTACCTTGGTTGCGGGCACATCCCCAGTGGGGATTGTGCAGGAGGCAGCTAAATCGATGTTTCTAACTTTCTATCTCTCTTCCTCTCCGTAAAAAAATCAATAAAATATATATTTTTAAAAAAGACAGGGATACAGATGGACCTCAGTAACCATCTGGCTGTCACAGTTTCCAATTAAGAGACTGCTTTGTTAATTATTTCTCTGTAATTTTTTTTTCTTTCTGGCTACTTTCAAGGTATTTTCTTATCTTTGTTTTTAGTACTTGGACTATGATATGCTTAGGTGTGTTTGGTTTTTTTGTGTGTTTATCCTGTTCGGTGTTCTCTGAGCTTCATGGATCGGTGATTTGTTGTCTTTCATTAATTTGGGAAATCCTCAGTGATTATCTCTAGATATTTCTTCTGCCCCATTTTCTCTCCCTTCTTCTTCTGGGACTTCAATTACACACATGTTAGACCATTTATCATTGTCAGATACATTTTGCTTAGTTTTGGATTTGCATGATTGTTTGCTTGCTTTTACTCTTTGTGTTATAGTTTAATTTCTATTGATCTAGCTTAAAGTCATGGTTATTTTCTTCTGCTTTTGTCCAGTTTGCTGATAAAACTGTTCAAGGAATTCATCTCTATATTAAGGTTTTCACTTCTAGCTTTCTATTTTTCCATTTCATTTTTATGATTTCCTACTCCCTGTTCACACATATTGTCCATATTTTCCACTAGTCTAGATCCTTTAATATATTAAATACTAGAGGCCTGGTGCATGGGTGGGGGCCGGCTGGTTTGCCCTGAAGGGTGTCCCGGATCAGGGTGGGGGGCCCGCTGCGGTGCCTGGCCAGCCTGGGTGAGGGGCTGATGGCTGTTTGCAGGCTGGCCCAGCCCCTCAGCGGGGGCCCTCACCCCATGAGGGTATGGCCATCCTAGGTGAGTGGTTGATGGCTGTTTGCAGGCTGGCCCAGCCCCTCAGCGGGGGCCCTCACCCCATGAGGGTATGGCCATCCTAGGTGAGTGGTTGATGGCTGTTTGCAGGCTGGCCCAGCCCCTCAGCGGGGGCCCTCACCCCATGAGGGTATGGCCATCCTAGGTGAGTGGTTGATGGCTGTTTGCAGGCTGGCCCAGCCCCTCAGCGGGGGCCCTCACCCCATGAGGGTATGGCCATCCTAGGTGAGTGGTTGATGGCTGTTTGCAGGCTGGCCCAGCCCCTCAGCGGGGGCCCTCACCCCATGAGGGTATGGCCATCCTAGGTGAGTGGTTGATGGCTGTTTGCAGGCTGGCCCAGCCCCTCAGCGGGGGCCCTCACCCCATGAGGGTATGGCCATCCTAGGTGAGTGGTTGATGGCTGTTTGCAGGCTGGCCCAGCCCCTCAGCGGGGGCCCTCACCCCATGAGGGTATGGCCATCCTAGGTGAGTGGTTGATGGCTGTTTGCAGGCTGGCCCAGCCCCTCAGCGGGGGCCCTCACCCCATGAGGGTATGGCCATCCTAGGTGAGTGGTTGATGGCTGTTTGCAGGCTGGCCCAGCCCCTCAGCGGGGGCCCTCACCCCATGAGGGTATGGCCATCCTAGGTGAGTGGTTGATGGCTGTTTGCAGGCTGGCCCAGCCCCTCAGCGGGGGCCCTCACCCCATGAGGGTATGGCCATCCTAGGTGAGTGGTTGATGGCTGTTTGCAGGCTGGCCATGGCCCTCAGCCACCCAAGCTCCCAGTGGAGGCTGGCTGGAAGCAGGTATCTGGGATTTATTTATCTTCTGTAATTGAAACTTTGTTGCCTTGAGCGGAGGCCACAGCCGGCCAGGGCAGGCGGGAAGCTTGGCTTCCTCCATTGCTGGGGCAACCAAGCCTCCTGCTTGGTCCAGCTCTGTGGCTGCCGGCCGCCATCTTGGTTGGGTTAATTTGCATATAGTCACTCTGATTGGCTGGTGGGCGTGGCTTGGGGCATAGCGGAGGTGCGGTCAATTTGCATGTTTCTCTTTTATAGATTAGATAGCTATTTAAAAGTCCCCAATTGATAGTTACACCTAAGTCATGCTCATATTCTCTTTTTGAGATGACTCCTCCATTCATGGAGTCATGCTCATCCTTTTTCTAATTTTTTCCAAGTTGGCTCCCCAGTACATAGGACACACCAGACTCCACATGGCTTTCCTCCCCCAGCCTCTTTGGCTGGATTGTTTACAAAAGTTTTTGGTTCCTTCCCCTTCATCCAGGCCTCCTTGAAGATCACAGTGAGGGCTAAAGTAGACCTGTCCCTCATGTACCTTCCACATTAATGTTAGTTTCTCATCTTTGGAGGTTCCAAGACAAGCAGAGCTATGGCCAACCCCAAATCTGGCTTGAAGAACTATGCCAAAAAATATTCCTTTCTATGCCTTGGGTTTCCTGAGCTTTTTTGAGGGTGGAGGCATACCAAATATATAAACTTTGCTCTGGAAAAAAAAATGAGGCACATATATAAAATCAAGAACCTCATTGCTAGAAAAGCACTATATACATCTATATCTCTCCTTGGTTTTCAACCCTCTTGGCTTCATAGCTTAAACCATCCAGGCCTTCTTTGCTTTTAAGGAGATGAATTGTTGGCAAAGCAGGAGAAGAACCTATCAGATACTGTGCTTGTTTGACAGAGAGCTTGCTAGAGGACATGCAGAAAGCCAAAGTCCATCATCACCAGAGCAAGTTTAGCCACTAAGCTACTTAAGCACAGTTCCAAGAGCATATGAAACATGTAAAAATGTTACTGTGGTTTTTTAAAAAAAAGTTACTGGTTTCAAAATACAAAATATATTTAAAATATGTATATATAATTAAGTGTTTATAAAACATAGAATTGCCAGTTTCATTACACTGTCAAATTTAATATTCAAAATATTCTTATTACATTTATTAAACATGTTAGATTTTATATCTATGTTGAAAAGTCACAGCCAACTACACATTAAAAACACTTACTCATAGCCAGTTAATTTCCAAAGCAGAGTTATAAAAAAAATCCTTTCAAATTATTTCAAACAATACATTGAGCATGAGGCCATTTTAATGTTGGATACAATTGGTGTGAGGCCTCCAAAAAAGAATAAGTCTAGAGCAGTGATGGCGAACCTTTTGAGCTCGGCGTGTCAGCATTTTGAAAAACCCTAACTTAACTCTGGTGCCGTGTCACATATAGAAATTTTTTGATATTTGCAACCATAGTAAAACAAAGACTTATATTTTTTATATTTATTTTATATACTTAAATGCCATTTAACAAATAAAAATCAACCAAAAAAATGAGTTCGCGTGTCACCTCTGACACGCGTATCACAGGTTCGCCATCACTGGTCTAGAACCTGAAAAGCTAGAAAGGGCCCTTTGCTGCCACAGCTGTACTGTGTGACCTGCATCAGAATGCCTCTTACCTTCCTCCCTGCACCCCTCCACCCTGTCCCCCGCCCCCAACTAGGCTTTCCTTGCAATAATGTTAAGCTGTGGCTCGGAAATCAAATCCTACTCAAGCATCATTCAAGAGCCAGTGGTTCACATCCTTTTCTTTCTTCCAGACCCTCAACCTTAAGCTGGAAGCAAAAATGGGCGCCATTCCTGAGAAACAGAATCACTGGATTGCAGGTTCTCTAAGGATAGAGTCACTTCCCAGTTAAGGTTTTATTATGCCTAGTCCCTGGGCTGGGGCTGGCTGGGTGAGTAGAGAAGGAGGGGGAGGGTGGAGGCCCAGTGAGAGATGAGACAGATGGCTGTGTGCTAGGAACAGCGAGGGTGGGATAGTGCTCTTTAGCTGAATGAACTAAGGAAAGTAGTGTCTTAACTGAACAGACAGACAGTTGCCAGAGATGGCCTCCTTAGCCCACACCATCTAGATGTGGAACCTCCATATCTCCATTTCTGCCACTTTTGCCATCACTCTTGAGACTCACTTTGCCTCCCACACAGTGACACTTGGCTCTGACTTGCATGCGATATTTCCTTTTGTTTTTATCCTTTGTGCTTTCATGCTAATCATCAGTATTTCAGTTATTTATTTGTCCATGTCTTTGATTAATTTAAGAGTTCCTCACCCCTACTGCGTGCCAGGCACCAATCATGGCCATCTCAGCCTCCTGGCTCCCGAAAGACAGAGACAACACTTGGGGAATCTTCTCTGTTTGGTGTCCAGGTCAGTGGCCAGGTGGTCATGGACCTGGTTCCAAACATCAGTGGGGAAGATGTAGGTTTCAGCAATGAGACAGAAAAATTTAAAAATAAACATAGCACTATTTTATTAAAATATACAGTTTGGGGAGTGGAGGAGGAAAGTAGAATTTCTCAAAGTTCTAGGACTACTTAGCAACATCCCTGGTGTTTGTTGAAAAAACACCAGCTGGGAACCTGAATTCGTGACAAGTTGCCATGTGATTGTAGTCACCCTAAAGTTTGAGAATCACTGGCTACGGGATGGAGTGGGGACTGTGATTGTCTCGATCCTTCTGGCTTTTCAGGGTTCCAGGGAGGGACTCGCTTGACTTTTTATGAACAAGTTCAGCACTCATTTGAGAGCTCCAGGTGTTCCTTTCTGTGGGTGGCCGAGACACTGAAAGAGTTAATACAGTTACAGGTCAGGGAGCAGCAGACAAGGCCCAAGAGCTTCCCAGGTCTTCTCTGGGAGACCAGTGCAGGGCTGGGCCCAGACGTGGCCTGCACATGGAGCTGCCTAACACACATTGCTGCCACATTCCAGGGGCTCTGCTTCTCTTCTTGTGAGTCTGCCTCTTGTCTCACATCACGGAATACTTCCCTTTTCCCTCCCCTTACACTTCCCTGCTTCTTCCTACCCATCTCCATTGCCATCTAATCTCCTTCCCAGAAACCAAGTGATCAGCCCTCTATCTGCAGCATGTTGGATATCTGTGTGAGTTTGCACTTGCTGCATCTCGGTGCACACATGTGAACCACTGTGAACTTCGGCTGTGCAGGAATAGGCCCTGAGCAAGGAAAGGCAGTCAGAGTGAAGGCTAGGATTCTTCTCCATCTGCAGACAGCGTGTGGTATGTACAGACATGTTGCCGTCTTACCTGTCAGAGAGAGCCCAGGGGAGATGCTTGTGAGGCAAAGCAGGAAATGATCTTGAAGGAGGGGTCTAGTGTTTTTTGAGGGACATGGTCTTCCTAGTGTCCCAAATCACAGAGGGAAGATGAAGAGCCCTTCCCCACAGGCTGAGAGGACACCTCAGCAGGCCTGAAATGAGGCAGGCTGTCAATGCCAGGCAGATTAGGAAAATGGAGCAGTCAGCATGAGGTCAGTGGTCCTAGTTATGAAACTAGACAGGGCTGTGAACCGGACAGCACAGCCAGGGAAGCTGGTGAGGTCAGCAGGACCACCAAGACGTGAATGACCTGGAACCACAGCAGGCAGACTTGAGGATTCATGGTGAGCCAGGAGCACATGGCCAAAGAGAAGGTGCACTTTGGGGAGTGGAAGCAGTGTGTGTCCCCAGAGGGGCACACAGAGTACTCACAAAGAAAGCAGCATGACCACTCCCTCCACTCCCCCCTCCCCCCCCACCACACACACACAGGCAGCAGTAGCCTGGGCAGCATCATAGAACTTCTGTTGAAAAGTGGCAGATCCTCGTAGCACAATAACAGGATCCCAAGACAATGTAGGGAGCCCCCACACTGAAAGGTTGAGGACCAGCCTGACACTCAGGTAGGTGGTGCCAACCTGGGATGTGGATAAAGAAGACCAAAGAAGCAGGGCTTTGCCTGTACACCTGGTAGTGAGAGAAAGTGAATAAACTTGTATAGAGTTGGAAAAAGGGGAAGAAAATTGTATTCACCTAAATTCCCCTAGAAACGGAAAGCTGTCTTTGCTGGGAACAATATTTTGATAAGTGCTTAAGCCTGAAACTGAGATCCCAGGGGAGGCCTGGGTGTGGGCGGGAACAGCTTTGCATGAGACAGGAAGGAGTTTTTGAATTCTGCATATTATACCAAAGAGAGAGGGGGAGAAAAGAGGCTGCTGTTTGGTGTTGTTCACTGTGAATCCCTTTCCACATCACTCCCTAAAATTTTCCAAAAGTTACTAACATCATTAAATGCTTGGGGTCAAATAGAGTATGCACCCTTGATATTTATGTGCACAAATAGGGTGTGCCAAAAATATATACACACACTTTGAATAATTATAAAGTCAGTGTTTATTAAAATACATTTCATTTTCAAAACTGAGCTATCAGCTGTTAAAGTGTGTATACATTTTTGTGTGTGGCACCCTGCATTTATGTGTGTGAGAACAACAAAGGGGTTGGGAGTCTCCAATTCAAACAGATGCCAAGTAGAGCCCAGACACTGGCAGGGATGTAGAGGGAGAAGAGAAGAGACTCAGGAGAGACACCACCATGGGGCCACCTTGGGCAAGTTTAGCCAAATCTCAGGGGGGTGGGGCCTCATTTGACTTCTGGATTACTTCATTCTGCCACAGTGTTGTTTTGGTTGTTCTCAATTGTGTGTGCTACATCCAAATTAACTCACAATAACAATCACACACACACACACACACACCCCTTGGAAACTCTCAGAAGTTGTATCTATGTACTAGGTGGGTTATAATGCTAATGTCCAGTTGGGACTCTCAGGCCCACTTCAGAGTGGAAGCCTAGCCAAGGATCAGCCTTCTTTGATGCTGCCATGCTACCCTGTCTTACCTAAGTCCCCGTCTGGAAGATGGCAGCAGCACCAGCATGTTACAGCTCTTAGTCTGGTTATGTCTAGACTGGCAGACAGTCCCCTATCCCTGTCAAAGATCTTTTGTTCTTTGTTTGCTTTTTTAATCCTCACCCGAGGATATGTTTATTGATTTTTAGAGAGAGAGAAAGGGAGAGAGGAGAGAGAGAAACATCGATTGGCTGCCTCCTGTATATGCCCTGCACAGGAATCAAACCCACACCTTTTCTGGTGTCAGGATGATGCTCCAACCAACTGAGACACCTGGCCAGGGCCCTGTCAAAGATCTTTAATTGGGGCAGGGCCAGGGCCACAGGAAGCAGCTGGGATTGGCTATCTATCTATCTATTTATTTATTTAATTTGCGGGGTCAGGGGAGGGAGGGATGGTCATCTAGAAAGGCTACTTGAGCCCTAGCCAGGTAGCTCAGTTGGTTAGAATGCCATCCCTATTTGCCAAGGTTGTGGGTTTGATTCCCTGTCAGGGCACATACAAGATTCAACCAATGAATGCATAAATAAGTGGAACAATAAATTGATCTCTCTCTCTCTCTCTCTCTCTCTCTCTCTCTCTTTCTCCCCCCTCTCTCTTCCTTCCTCTCTCTCTAAAAATCAATCAATCAATTACGAAAAAGTGAGAAAGGCTGCTTAAAGAGCCTTAGGTCTTCAATAGTGACATCTTCAAGCCAAGAGAGGCAAAGGAGAGTTGAATCTTCCTAACCAGAAAAGCTGATTGTTGGCCTGCTAAGTCCTGCCTCCCTCCCCTCAGCTGCTCTTCCCAGGGACAGTCCTTGAAGGCCTTAAGGAAATGACAATGCCAAAGACAGGCCCAGGCCCAAATCTCAGGTTTATCATGTGATTCTTGGTCTCCCTCATCCATCCATTCTGCATCTGACTCTCTTTGAAAACAACCCTCAGTCCTAGGGTGAGATACGGCTCTTGAGCAATTCATGGGCAGCCCAGGAAACAAGTAGAAGGAAAGACTTCTGGAGTGATCTTCTGAGACTCCATGGAGAGTCCCTTGAGAAAACTAGATTGGTATTGGCGTGGGGACCCAAGCTGATGGCTCATGAGGCAGGCAAGCATGGCTGTCTGATGTGGCATGATAAACTAGGTCATTGTTAATGTTTGGAAAGAGACATCTTGGGTCAATGGATAGAGACAGTGTGTACTCTTGCCCCCACCCTTGATGTGCAGATCTTCCTGAATCCAGATTAACCACCCAGCCTTGCCCCGTACCAGGCCTTGAGGGACATCAAGCTTTTATGGTAGGAGGAATGCACATCCAATGCCAATAGCCGGGGAACATCTGGGCACCCCCCTAGCTGGTCCCAGGACAGGCTGACAGGGGTCTTCTTTGCTATTGGGTGGCTGGAGGAGGCCACATCAGTCTTCCAAACAGTCTCCATCTGGTTCCTCTGTGGGCTGGGGTGGAAAGTGTAAAAAAGAGACAAAGAGTTAGACATACAGAGAGAAAGATTGAGAAGCAACAGCTCTCCAGGGCCACAGGCTCAAGACACTTCTTCCCTTCCCAAATAGTTGTCACTTCCCTCCTCGTTACCTCTCTTCCCCTTAACTCTAAGTCTCAGTTCCCTGGGGCTTCTTTGGCTGAGGAGTGGCTGGTTTTTCCCCCCCCCCCCACCCCGCAGGCACATGTCCTGGAGCTGAAGCCCTGAACTGGCCATACTAAGGTAGGTGTAGATGTGGGTCTTGTTGGCTGCCCAGAGACTCACAACATCTCTTTTTGAGCTCAGGGGGTGGGGGAGAGGGGGGGGGGGGGGTGTCACAAGATGGGAATGATCAGGCTTGTTTATATTGGATGAACCAATGGCAGGTGCTGGGCCAATGCTCAGGGTAGAAATGGTTGTAAGTTCTCAGTTGTGGGTCCTCGGAATCTTTCTATTGCATAGTTTGAAACATATTTGGTTAGGCTGGTCCCTGAAACCCACACTCCACTCCCATCCCCCACACTCGCCCACCCCCAACCGTTTGAGCCAAAGGTCTGAGCTGAGCAGGGCAGCTGAGAAGACAGGTGCCTTGCAACTCATGGGGTGAGCTTTGCCAGCCTCCCCAGTCTGGCCACTCCTGCTCCCTGCCTCCCCACCCATCCAGCTGCCTGTGCCCTTGGTTTCCCTGCACCTACCGGGCCATCCGCAGAGGCATACATTTCTGGTTCTTGGATGGAAGATGCTCTGGGGGCTGCTTGCAGAAGGGGCTGCTAGAGTGGACACGCCGGAGTAAGGAGGGGGGCGGCTTGCTTTTCCTTGAATTTGGGGAGGTGACCACAGGGGTGTGCAGATGAATGTTCCACTCCAGCTTGAGCTAGAGAAACCAGCAGAGAGGCATCAGTAGACAGGAATTCATTCCCTCTCTAAGACAGGAGCGGCATTGACTAACTCAGGGCTGAGCAGAGAGGGATGAGACCCAGGGAAGGCCTCTAAATAGAAGCCCCTGGAACCCCAATGTATCAACTTTCCTAGAAATTACTTGAATTCTTATTTGCTAGATTAGTTCCTGTTATTTCTTTTGCTGTGGAGAATCTGAACAATGGGTAAAACAGTGAGAAAACACACACACACACACACACACACACACACACACACACACACACGAAGCCAGAGCAGCTGGAACTCCTGAGGCACTTGCAGGGTTAGTGACATGGGACCAGGCTGTGCCTGGATGCTCCGGGGAACTTTTCATCCAGCCCCCACCCAGGCACTGGGCAAGGAGCTGGGGGATTCCTCACAATCACCAAAAGAAGTCATATGGTCCCTTTCCTCTCGACTTTAAAACCAATTTAGTAATTAAGATACTTACAGGACATGATTGGGACTAGTATAAGATGCTAGGAAACTGAGTTGGGAGATAACCTCCATGGCCAAAGGTCTTCCAGCTGCCTGCTGCTGGTACTTACACAGAGTCCCTCAGCACACTGCCTCCCCCAGACTGAGGCCACTGCTTTCCGGACTCAGGGGCTTACCTCCTGGCCCAACCCTAGGGGAGATCCCAGCAGGTTTTGAGTCACTGCTATGGGATTCTTCAATCCCTCCAAGCCCTGGTCTAGCCCCTTGGGGACCATGTCAGCTGCCCCAGTAAGAGGGAAGGAGTAAAAGAAGCTCAAGCCAGCCTTCAGAGAGTAAAGATGGGTCAAACCCAACCGATTGGGACTCAAAATGATTTTAGACTCTCAATAGCAACACCAAAACCTAGAAGGCAATGAGCAGGGTCTTCAAAATCATGAGGGAAAATGAATTCTAACCTAGACTTCCATATTAAGGCAAACTGTTGATTCAGAATGAGGGTAGAGTCTGGCTGGCATGGCTCAATAGTTGAGCATTGACCTATGAACCAGGAGGTCATGGTTCCATTCCCAGTCAGGGCATATGCCCAGGTTGTGGGCTCCAGCCCCAGTGTGGGGCATGCAGGAGGCAGCCAATCAATGATTCTCTCTCATCATTGATGATTCTGTCTCTCTCTCCCTCTCCCTCTTTGAAATCAATAAAAATGTTTTTTGTTTTTTTTTAAAGAATGAGGGCAGATACTAAGTAAAGATGTTTTCAGACAACCAGGGACTCAGTGATTTCACCTGCCAGGCACCCTTGGTCAGGAAGTGACTGGAGGAAGTACTGCAGGAAAGGGAGACCTAGAAAGCAACAGAGCTGTTCCCAGAGAGAAGCAAAGCAAGTCTCCAGCACGATGGGAAAGACAGTGGTGACCAGGTCTGGAGAACTCATAGGATCAGGGCAGAGAGACCCACAGGGAGGGAGAAACTCAGTGCAGAGTTGGAACTTCGGGGTCCAGCTACCTCACCCACCCCCAGAAGAGTCTTTCTTCTGTAGTTCTCTTTGAAAGTCCCACTCTGTTGCCCTCCCCATATATGGAGATTGGAATGTGCCCTTCCTTACACTCAGGCCACCACCTGCCTTCACCTCTTCCTGGTTCAGAGGCTTTGACCTGTTTTCGTATTTATCATCTGCCCTTCTTGCCTCCAGTCACCCCCACATTCCTAATGGCTCATTTCCTGGCCCCATCCCTACTGTCTGTGCTGACCCCAGAGAAGGTCACCAGGCAGGAGACCCACCTTGGGGAACATGGTTGCCATGCTGCTCAGGCACTCTCGGCGCTTCTTCTCCAGGTCCTTCTGCTTGTCCGTCCAGGCCTTCAGGCGCAGGTCCTGCAGGTGGTCGATATTCTCCAGGAAGATGTAGAGACTCTGGGCCTTGTAGGTAGCCCCGGTTTCCCGCATGGCTTGTATGTGGCTGATCACTTCTTGTCTGGAGAGAAAGGGAAGTCATTTAGTGGGTTAAGGGGCCTACTTTCCCCCCCTAAATCTGTTAATTGGAGATGACTCCACATTTGTAATTCCTGGGAGCAAGAAGAGAAGCAGAAGTTGGGAAAGGCAGCGAGTAGAGAAGTGGGAGGCGTTGTCAGGTGAGGAGCCTTGGGGCTGGGCTGGAAATAAGAAAGTAAAGCACATGAGGGAGCATATCACGTGTGTTATGGACAGTGGTGTGGGGCAGGAAGAGAGAAAGAAAGAAGGAAGTGGGCTTAGAGACAAAGCCCACTACAGGGAGAATGGTGTGTAAATACCCTACCTCCCACTCCTTCTGGGTTGCTCAAGGCTTCAGGGGGACTTTTTCCAGGTCTGGGGCTTCCCCCCTTCCCCATGTTCCTCCTTACCCCTTGAGTGAGTTTTAGTTGTGCCCACACACCACACTGGGTGTGGGTGGGTGCTGGGTAGGTGCCAGGGAGAACCTACCGGAGGCTCTGGAAGCATCTGTAGATGATATATTTATGGCACAGGCTCTGCAGCCTGAGCTCGGTCAGTTCCATGGTGGTAGTGGTGAGCTTCAGTGCCTCGCTGTGCAGGTGGTTGGGCAGCCCCTGCTTAGCATTCTCACTCAGGAGCTGCAAGTTTTTCCTCTGGGCCTCCACATCCATGTGGTATTCCTTCTTGTTTAGAGTCACGGAGGATATATGCAAAGGGGTCTGGGTCACCTTTCGGATGGATATCCCTGTGCCAGGAACAGAGGCTGATTTCTTGATCTTTGTGGGAACCCGATGGGTCCATGATTTCAGGGTTAACTCGGGTGAACTCTTGACCCTCTGATATCCTGGAGCAAGCTTCCAGGTATTAGGGGACCTGGGCAAGTGTGGCCTCCTGCCTTGGCCAGCAGATTGGGTTCGGCTTGGGGGAGGGGGCGGTGATGCCTTCTCCAAGTCCCTCCATCGATTGGTGGTCACGAAGATCATCTCCTCATCCTTGCCTGGCTGCTCCAGCTCTCTCCGAGGGCCCCCTTCCCCCTTTTCCAGCTGGACCAATCTCTCCTGCTGCTCCTTTGCTGCTTCCTGCACCGCCCACTGCCGCAGCTTCTCCTCGTGCTCCTGCTCCAGCAGGGCCCACTTCTGCTGCCGCTGCAGCCATAGCTCCTCCTGCTCCAGCCACTGCTGCCTCCGCCTCTCCCAGCTGAGTTCCTCTTCCCGGTGCTCCCCCTTGCTCTCCAAGGCCACCGTCCTAGAGCTCTCTGGAGACAGCTGCTCCCTAACATGGGACTTAATTTGGAGTCCTTCTTTCTCCTGGGCTGCTTCCTGGAAGAAGTCCTTCTGGTCTTTGACTTTGTGGCCTGGGCTCTCTGCCAACATTATTTCCCATTTCTTGTGATCCACTGAGGATGGAAACACAAGCTGAAGACTTTCAGCATCCCTGCTGCTGTATGCATCTGCAATCCTCGAGTGCACAGTCATGAGGGAAAGTGGCTGACATGTTAAAGACCTCGTACCACTTTCCCCAGCACTGGCCCTGGGACTTGGGGAAAGTGGTGAAAATAACGGCTCCTCCTTCTTGGGTTCCTGTTGGGTTTCCTCCATGGCTGATTCTTTCTTCGGGAGAGCCTCTTTCTCAAGTGGGCCCAGAGTGTCAGCTTGACCTCTAGCAGACTGAGCCTTCTTCAGCTGAAACTCTAAGTCGTGCTTTATCAGGAGAAGGTCATGGCACTTTCCCCCTAGAGTTTCTACCTGCTTTATTAGGGCATCCCTCTTACTCTCAAGGATTTGGAGGGAGTTCTGGAAGTCCAGCCTCTGGCTGCTGAGTTCTTTGGTCATCTCTATTTTCAGTTGCCTGTGTTTGGTCTCCAGGCTCCTGTTCTCATTGTCCTGGAGGATCAAGGCCCTGTTGAGGTTCTCCACCACAGCAGACATGTACCTGATGGCCCTGACTTCTCCCTGGTTGAACATGGTGGAGTCCAGGAGCTCCTGCAGCATGGACCTCACCTCAGAAACCTTCGCACAGGTAGTATTCTTGTCCTGGAGCATCTGTTCTGGGCTCAGTGGCTGAGGGCAGGATGTCGATTTTTGTAGGTTTTGTTTCTGCCAGCCTTGCCAGAATGTATGTTTGGACACTAGAAGAAGTAGAGAACAAAGGCAAAAAGCTCCCATGGGTCCCAAGGATTACATTGCTTCTCCAGATGCTGCGTGGTCAAATTCCCATCTAACCCTCCTAGATCTTTGGCAAGAAAGGAGCTGGGGTTATGTGTGAGGCCAGGGGAGATATTGTTAGGAGAGATCTCTGCTGGGCTCAGAACTTGCCGAAGGCGTACCTGTCAGGGCCTGCCTACTCCATAGCACTTGCAGGACCCAGAGGGGCCTGGAAATATTCAATCCAGTTCAAGTCAATTCAAAGTACTCCTGGTCCTCCATATTTTGCTGGAGTAAAGTTATTATTCCTTCTTTCTTTCTTTTTTTAATCCTCACCCAAGGATACTTTCCCATTGATTTTTAGAGAGAGTGTGGAGGGTGAGAGAGAGAACATCTATGTGAGAGAGGCACATCTATTGGTTACCTCCCACATGCACCACAACCAGGTTGAGTCTTCAACCAAGATACGTGCGCTTGACCGGAATCGAACCCGGGGACCCTTCAATCCATGGGCTGATGCTCTATCTACTGAGCCAAACTGGCCAGGGCTATTTTTCTAATCATGTTACTTCCAGCCTCAATACCTAGTTTGCCAACTATCCAAACTCTGGAAGCCTACCTGGCTCTTAGACTCCCTTTATTTCCCTTTCTTGTTATCACTGAACTGTGTTTGTAGAAAATTTATCACATGGTCCTATAACTGTTCACATGTTTGTTTGTTTTAATGACTAGTGTCTTTTTCCACTGGGGGGTTACAAACTCCTTTGATAAAAGCAGAAGACCTTCTCCCCAGGAAAACATACATAAACACAGATTGTGTACCCGGTGTTTAAACCCATTCATAGACGTCAGCTTCTCAGGGCTGGGTGATGGTCATTGTTGTATCCCCTTGGATCTACCATGTTTAGGGCTGCTGGAGTGATTATCTTACAGCATTCATTCATTTGCTGATTCAATGAATATATTGGCATAAAAACAAATTGTCTAATTTTGGATAAAGGCTAAAGGAAACATGAAAATTAAATGACATTGAAATCAAGCTAGCATCAAGCTAATACTGTCAGAGAGGTCATAAGGCCTATTGGTTCAGAGCTTGGATTCTGGAATCAGATAACTTGGTCTTGAATCCCCTCCTTACCACTTGCTTTATGTAAGTTTCCTAACTTCTCAGTGCCTCCATTTCTAAAAAATGGGAATAATCATAACATGTAATTCATATTATTTAACTTAAAGCATGGTTAGTGCCAAGCATAGTACCAGGTACCTAGTAAGTACTCAATAACTAATCCCTGAAAAGAACTGAATAAGACACAGTCTTTGCCCTCTAGGGGTTTATAATCTGGCAAGAAAATAAGTCAAGTATACAAATAACTATATTTGGAGAAAGAATATGGTAAAGATTGTAGGAGAGATTGTCTCCTCATCTACCTTTCCCTGCTTCCTTCCTCCCCCAACCATGGACCTTGCCTGATAAGGAACCTGGCCTTGAGAGTCAATGGTAAATGCTAATGTTAACTGTTGTTTATTAAGCCCTGAGCACGTCTAAGTGTAGCGCCAGATGTCTGTACAAGAGGAACCCACAAGTGGGCAGTGTCCTCCTTGTTTTGTATATGAGGAAAGTGAGGTTCAGAAAGATGAAGTAACTTGCCCAAAGTCACACAGCCAGAAATTGGCACATGGGATTCAACATCAGGCCTATCTGACTGTGAAGCCTATACTTTTGAGTAAGATTAAGAAACCAGAAAACCAAAGTGTGGGGCCGGGTTTTGCCACAAGCTTTCTTTGTGGTCCCTTCTCTTCTTTGAGCTTCAGTGTTCTCATCTACAGAATGTCGGGGTTAGATCATCTCAGGCCCCTTCTAGTGCTGGTAGGAGTATAATTTCAAGGTTGAACCTTGTTGTTGAGTGACCATGTCTGGAACAGCCACAATTGAGAAGGTTCTGGAACCTCTGGCTGAGTCTCACCAGACTTTTGTCTTGAAGGCTGGGTTTGCAGTAAGAAAAGGATGTGCCTCAGGCTCTACCTACAAACTCCAGCCTTTCTGGCCTTCTAGCCTTGTTCCCCAGAACTTGCATGAGGCCACAGCTCCAAGGAGCACCAACAGGTGATAGCTCCACGTCACTCCTTCCTCCAGCCCTGAACTCAGAACTGCTTAGCGCTCAGCTTGGGTTTCAGATCCCAACCTCTCACCACTGCCCATCCATCTCAGATAAAGCTTTTGTTTTATCTGAAAAAAATAAAAACACACCCATGGACCCTGGTGTGGGACTTCTCTCCTGAGATGGCATCCACCCCAACCAGCCCCTCTCCTCTTGGAACCTACTTTGTGCCCTTTTCTTTTGTCCTTCAATGAGAGTGGAGCAAAGGGAAATGAGAGATTCGATGCCTCCTTTGGTGGTGATGAGGGAGAGAGGTAACAATTTTTCCATCACCTCAATCCATTCGTCCAGGCCTTCCTCTTCCTTCTCACTCTGCCTGTTACTGATCTCATAGGTCAGACTGTCACCTGGAGAGGAAGCGGAAGATTTAGGCTGAGAATAATCTGTCTTCTAGGGAGCCCCAAGCAGCCCTATTGCACAGGGGTGACAACAGCAGCTTTGAGGTCAAGTTGGTTTCACCTTTTACCAGCTATGTGATGTTTGGCGTGTCACTTAGTCCCCTGAGCCTCAGTATCCTTGCCTGTAAAAAGACTGGGTGGAGATTAAATAAGACAATACATGTGAAATGATCAATGTGAGGTCTGCCATGTAGAAAATATGTAATAGACATTAAACAGCATTGGTGTATTATAAGGCCAGGGATGTGTCTGCCTTGTTATTGCTCTGTCCCCATATTGTCTAGTCCAGGATCTGGACAATTAAGTGAATTAACTGGAGTCAACAGCCCTGCTTAGTTCTTGGAGGCAGCAGAAGAACACATGCCTAGTTGTGGGCTTGATCCCAGTGTGGGGCATTCAGGAGGCAGCCGAGCAATGATTCTCTCTCCTCATTGATGTTTCTCTCTCTCTCTCTCTCTCTCTCTCTCTCTCTCTCTCTCTCTCCCTCCCTCCCTCCCTCCCTCTCTCCTTCCCTCCCTCCCTCTCTGAAATCAATAAAAATGTATTTTTTAAAAATAGTCTCAATAAATAGGGGGAACACAGAGGATTTTAGGGAAGTGAAACTATTCTATATGATACTCTAATGGTGGATGCAAGTCACTTTTTGTCCAAACCCCAAAAATGTACACCAAGAGTAAACCATAAAGTAAACTATGGACTTTAGTTGACAATGATATATCACTGTAGTTTCATCTACTGTAAAATATTTACTGCTCTGGTGAGGAATGTTGATAATGGGGAGTGAGGAAGAGCAAGAGGTATTTTGGAAATCTCTGTACCTTCCCTTCAATTTTGCTATGAAACTAAAACTGCTCTAAAATATAAATCTCGCCGAAACCGGTTTGGCTCGGTGGATGGAGCGTCGGCCTGCGGACTGAAGGGTCCCAGGTTCGATTCCGGTCAAGGGCGTGTGCCTGGGTTGCGGGCACATCCCCGGTGGGAGATGTGCAGGAGGCAGCTGATCGATGTTTCTCTCTCATCGATGTCTCTGACTCTCTGTCTCTCTCCTTTCCTCTCTGTAGAAAATCAATAAAATATATTAAAAAAAAAAATAAATAAATAAATCTTTTTTTTTAAATCTCAAAAAAATTTCAATACAGTTGCAAAATACACAATCAACAAAGATCAGTTGCATTTCTATATACTAACAATGAACTATCTGAAAAAGAAATAAAGAAAACAATCCCACTTACAGTACCATCAAAAACAAATACTTAGGAATAAATTTAACCAAGAAGGTGAAGGATCTCTACACTGGAAACTATAAGACACTGATGAAAGAAATTGAAGAAGACATATATAAATGGAAAGATACCCCAAGTCCATGAATTGGAAAAATTGATATTATTAAAATGTCCACACTACTCCAAACCATCTGTAGATTCAATGCAATATGAATGGCATTTTTTGTAGAAGTAGAAAAAACAATTCTAAAATTTATATAGAACCACAAAAGCCCCCAAGCAGCCAAAGCTATCATGAGAAAGAAAAACAAAACATCAGCCCTGGGTAGTGTGGCTCAGTTGGATGGATGCCATCCCATGCACTGGAGGGTTGCCAGTTTGATTCCCAGTCAGGACACATGCCCGGGTTGTGGGCTTGATCTCCAGTGAGGGGCATACAGGAGACAGTTGATCGATGTTACACTCTCACATTGATGTTTCTCTCTCCCTCTCCCTTCCTCTCTCTCTAAAAATCAATAAAAATATTTTTAAAAGGAAAAACAAAACATCACACTACCTGATTTCAAACTATATTATAAAGTTATAGTAATCAAAACAGTGTGGTATTGGCATAAAGACAGACACACAGACCAATGGAATAAGAACTAAGAGCCCATAAATAAACCCATGCATATACGATCAACTAACATTTGACAAGGGAGCCAAGAATACACACTGGTAGAGGACAGTCTCATTAATAAGTGGTATTGGTAAACCTAGACATTCGCATACAAAAGAATGAAATTGGACCCCTATCATACCACTCACAAAAATTAACTTTAGAGTTTACTACCGAACTGCGGGTGGGCGCCATGGCGGCCTACGAGCAGGTCCAAAAGGGGCCCTTGAAGCTGAAAGGAGTCGCAGAGCTCGGCGTGACCAAGCAGAAGAAGAAAAAGAAGGACAAAGACAAAGCGAAACTCCTGGAAGCTATGGGAACGAGCAAGAAGAACGAGGAGGAGAAGCGGCGCGGCCTGGAAAAGCGGACCCGGGCCCAGGCGGCCTTCGAGAAGATGCAGGAAAAGCGGGTGAGGCGGGTGGGCAGGCCGGGGATGCCCCGCTCCGTGGGCACGCGTCTCCCGGAGCCGATGCCTAGGACGGGCCGGGAGACTCGAAGCCCGGACGCTTGAGGGATGGCGAGGGATGGCTTGATTCCGGGGAGAAGATGCTGTGTGAGGGGAAGAGCCCACTGCCTGGGAAGCCCCTCGGGCCGAGTGCGGGCAGAAGGTAGAGCTGCAGGTGGCGTGGAAAGGAGCGGGAGACCCGAGTTTGAATCCCAGTGCCGTCTCTCATTTGTTCCGTGACACTGCGCCAGTAACTTTCCTCCACTTCCCCAGGACTTCAACAGACACCTGGATACGCTCACAGAGCACTATGACATTCCCAAAGTCAGCTGGACGAAGTAGCCTTCCCACCCAGAGTATGGGTGCACCGAGGGGAACAGCAGGCCAGGTTGGGGTTATGTGTGGTGCCTGTGGTATTTTCTAGAAACACTCTTTACATACACCCTGCATCTTCTGCTGAGACAGTGCTTTTCAAAGCAGTGTGCCCTCATTCTGGAACTTGATTAAAGTAAGACTATCCTTTTACTTTAGTTTCTCAGTAGCACATTGACGATGAAGCTTTTTAGTTCGGACTGGAAATTATTGAGAGTTTATTCAGAGGTTAAGTGGAAGTGTTTTTACACCCAAGTTGCATCTAACTCGTGTTGACAGTCCACCAGCTGTCTCTGCTTGGAGGAAACTGCCCTCAGAGGAGAAGGAGCTGCAAGTGCAGACCCTCACGGGGCCCTGCATGTGCTGCCCTTCCACGTTCCCTCTAGCTGGGGCTTATGCAGTTCCATCCAGGGCCTAGGGAGGCCATTCGCCTGTGGCCTTCAGACTGCCTCCTCAGCCCAGCTGGCCAGGGAGAATAACTGCCCAAGGCAAGGATGGAATGAACGCCTTGCCCCTTTCTGAGCTGAGCTAGTGGCTGGCATGCAGCCTGTTCCCCCAATATCCCTATTCCAGACATGTCAGGTGGGTGTTGCCATGGTAGACATTGCCAGTCAAGTACCACGTTCTTTGTAATGGAACCCAGACACTGCCTCCTGCCTCACTACCTTCACCGCTGAGCTCCAGGCACAGTGTTGGTTCAGAGTTGGCACATTCATGGAACCTGTTTGGCATTCCCAGCCTAAGGATGCCTCAGGGTAATGGGACCAGGGCAGTGACCCACACAGACAGACATGGGTGCAGTCCCAGGGGAGGACCCAGGTTCCAGTGCTGCAGAGCCAGTGTCTTTGAGGACCTGCATGTCCCCCCTGCATGAGGATCGGACTGCATATGCTACTGGAAGAATATGGTCTCTATTGACATACATCTGAAAAAACAACAAATTCAGAAGAAAAAAATCTAAGTGTTGGGTTTGGGGCTGTCATATCTGAACTGCAGAATAAAGCAAAACCAGTTATTAAAAAAAAATTAACTTTAATGGATTAGAGATTTAAATATAAAACCTGAAACCATAAAACTCCTAGAGGAAAACAGGAGAAAAGCTTCTTGATATTAGTATTGGCAATGATATTTTAGATATGACACCAAAAGCAAAGGTAACAGAAACAAAAATAAACAAGTGGGACTACATCAAACTAAAAAGTTTCTACAGTAAAAGAAATGATCAACAAAATAAAAAGGCAACCTACAGGATGGAAGAAAATATTTGCAAACCAGATGTCTGATAAGGGGTTAATACCCCAAATATATAAGGAACTCATACAACTCAATAACAAAAAAATGATCCAATTTAAAAATGGGCAAAGGAGCCCAGCTGGCATGGCTCCATGGTTGAACATTGACCTATGAACCAGGAGGTCACGGTTCAATTTCCGGTCAGGGCACATGCCCGGGTTGCCGGCTTGATCCCCAGTGTGGGATGTGCAGGAGGCAGCCGATCAATGATTTTCGGCAGTTTAGTCAATTTGCATATTTGGGTTTTATTATCTACACTAATAAAAGAGAAACATGGTAATTAGCGTACGACTGCTACCCTTCCCATTGGCTAATCAGCATATCCTTATGCAAATTAACTGTCAGCCAAGATGGCGGCCGGCAGCCATGCACTGAAGCGAGCAGGGAGGCTTGCTTGCTTCAGTGACTGC
>NW_005369706.1:690455-697742 GCF_000412655.1 Myotis brandtii | reverse complement strand
GTGACAGGGTACGGAGCCCCAACCCCCCTGATGGGCCCTGCTCTGTGAGTGACAGGGGGCAGCGCCCCAACCCCCTGATTGGCCCTGCTCTGTGCGTGACAGGGGGTGGCGCTGCAACCTCCCCATCGACCCTGCCTTGAGTGTGACAGGGGGCGGTGCCCCAACCCCCCAATCGGCCCTACCCTGAGCGTGACTGAGGGTGGCATCGCAACCTCCCGATCCGCCCTGCTCTGTGCATGACGGGGCGGCGCCCCAACTCCCCAATCGGCCCTGCTCTGAGCCTGACCAGGGGCTGCACCTAGGGATTGGGCGTGCCCTCTGCCACCCAGGAGCAGGCCTAAGCCAGCAGGTCGTTATCTCCCGAGGGGTCCCAGACTGCGAGAGGGCACAGGCCTGGCTGGGGGACCCCCCCTCCCCCCCGAGGGCACAAATTTTTGTGCACCGGGCCTCTAGTCCTATATAATAAAAGGGTAATATGTAAATTGACCCTAACAGTGGAATGACCAGAACAAGGGCTCAACCAGTCACTATGAGGTGCACTGACCACCTCTAGGTCTCTCCCCGCAGCCAGCAGGCTCTGATTGCCTGATGGCCAATGGGGAACTAGGGGTGGGTGGCAGCAGGGGGCGGGGCTAGCTGCAGGCCAGGCCTAGGGGTCTGTACCAGTGCATGAATGTCATGCGCCGGGCCTCTAGTATAGGATAAGGAAATCCCGCCATTTGCCACAACATGGATGGACCTTGAGGGTATTAGGCTAAGTAAAATAAATCAGACAGAGAAAGGCAATGCTGTATGATCTCACTATATGTGGAATCTAAAAAAGTTGAACTCATAGAAATAGAGTAAATTGGTGGTTACCAGAGACTGGGAAGTTGGTATAAATGGGAAGATGTTGGTCAAAGGGGTACAAACTTTCAATCATAAGATAAATAAGTTCTGGTGATCAAATGTACAGCATGGTGACTATAGTTAACAATACTGTATTGTATACTTGAAATTTGCCAAGAAAGTAGATCTTAGCCCAGCCAGTGTAGCTTAATGACCTATGAACTAGGACAGTGATGGCGAACCTATGACACACGTGTCAGAGGTGACAGGTGAATTCATTTTTTGGTTGATTTTTCTTTGTTAAATGGCATTTAAATATCCTATCTAATAATAGAGAAACATGGTAATTAGCCGTACCTCCACTACCCTTCCCATTGGCTAATCAGGGCGATATGCAAAATAACTGCTAACCAAGATGGCGGCCAGCAGCCAGGCAGCTTGAAGCGAACAGGAGGCTTGCTTGCTTCAGTGATGGAGGAAGCCAACGTTCCCCGTCTGCCTTGCCAGCCTCTGAGCTGCAACTCTAAGAAACATTGTTACAAATATAGAAGCTAAACAAAACCCCAGAAACCTTATGCTAGTTGTTTCATTCTGTAAAATGTGGATTGTAATAGTACCTATCTCAGAGAGCTGTTTAGAAGGCTTAAATGAGATAACACAGGTAATACAATTAGGACAATACCTGGCACGTAATAAACTTGAAAAACACCTATTGTTGCATAAAAGAATGAACAGATGAATAAAGAAAAACCCATTATTAACAAAGAACCATATCTTCCAAAATCATATGCATTAAATATTGTATAAAATCTTTATATCTCAAGCCAATTGCTCTTATTTATACTATCTCAGCTTAGAGTCTATTCTATACAAAATGACGAAGAAGGCAAAACTGTGAAATTATTTCTGTTTCTGCAATTAAACAGGATCTCCCTCTGCAAACCACAGGGCTGGAGACCCTATCCTTCACCCACTTCCTTCCCAGCCGCCATACCTTTGCTGGCTTCAAATGGTAAATGGCTCTGTTAATGACCCTACATGTTATCCTCACAGGCCTTCCTAGGAATAATGAGTTAATGATAAGATGGCTCACTTGATAGGAATTTCAGTACTTGTTTTATGAGACTCAGTGATGAAGGAAGTTTCAGTTTGTCCAGAGAGCCTTTTGGCTGCCCCTCAAATACAGCACAAAGATGACTGCTCATAAAGTCGATCCAGACTAGACTGCTTGGAAAATGTGAAAACAATTCATGATAAACTGAAATGTAATGCCTTATCTAAAACTCAATACAAATCTTGTAATATCTTAATTTCATATACAAAATACTCCAATAGCATACAGATTTTAATCTGAGATAATTTAGAAAATAATTTAAAAATGCAATAGGCCACCAGATTGACACAATTTAGTACAATCTGATGATTTGCTGAAGATAAATACTGCATATTTGTAATGATAGATTGAGAAGAAATTATGGAGAATTGTTTATAAAATAGATTTATGATCCTGAGTCTGTTCAATCATCCTGTTCTAAAGTCTAGAATTTAGAAATTCTCATAAAACAGTGCTTAAAATCATGATGGGAAGAAGGACATCTTTTGCTGGAAACAATAGAATATAAATATAAAAAATAATTTTGTATTTCAGAAGTAGTTAATTGCCAAAGGACAGAACAAAATTAAATAAGATAAGATTCTGAACCAAGTATAAAGTATAAAATATTTTCTTCACAAAATACATTAGGTTTAATTTAGTCTAGACACCAAATCTTTCAGATGCTATCTTTCTCTTAACCTATTAAGAGTCTAGAGACAGTGATGGTGAACCTATGACACGCGTGTCAGAGGTGACACGCGAACTCATTTTTTTTGGTTGATTTTTCTTTGTTAAATGGCATTTAAATATATAAAATAAATATCAAAAATATAAGTCTTTGTTTTACTATGGTTGCAAATATCAAAAAATTTCTATATGTGACACGGCACCAGAGTTAAGTTAGGGTTTTTCAAAATGCTGACACGCTGAGCTCAAAAGGTTCGCCATCACTGAACTAGGATGTCACAGTTCAATTTCCAGTCAGGGTATGTGCCTGGTTGTGGGCACAATCTTCGGGGGGTGGGGAGCATGCAGGAGGCAGCTGGTCAATGATTCTCTCTCATCACTGATGTTTCTATCTCTCTCCCTCTCCCTTCTGCTCTGAAATAAAAATATATTTTTTTAAAAATAAAGTAGATCTTAAATGTTCTCGCCACATAAAAAAGGGTAACTATGTGTGATGATGAATGTGTTAAGTAACTTTATTGTCATTTCACAATATATACGTATATCACTGTACACTTTATTTATTTATTTATTTTTTTAAATATATTTTATTTTTTACAGAGAGGAAGGGAGAGAGATAGAGAGCTAGAAACATCGATGAGAGAGAAACATCGATCAGCTGCCGTCTGCACATCCCCCACTGGGGAAATGCCCGAAACCAAGGCACATGCCCCTGACCGGAATCGAACCTGGGACCCTTCAGTCCGCAGGCCGACACTCCATCCACTGAGCCAAACCGGTTTCAGCTATCACTGTACACTTTAAATTTACACAATGTTACTTGTCAATTAAACCTCAATGAAGGTGGAAAATTTTAAAATAAAATAGCTAGGATGAGTAAGAATTTAGTTTCCATCTTGCTAAAAAATGAGATAACATAATGGACCTGTGACGTAGGCTTCATCACATATGGCAGCTCATGTTACATTTGTGCCAATTACATGTTTGCCACTTTGGGGAATGAAGGTGATGTGTTGTGACATGAGTAGGAGAATGTTTCGCTGGAAAGGCACCACGAGACATCTTTAGCTCCCTCTGCACCACCACCCTGCACTCCCCTCCCAGAGAATGTGGACCAACGGTGGCAAAAGCAAGAGCCTGAGCCAGCTGGCAGGCACCAGCCTGCAAACTCACCCCAGTCACCCAGCCAGTGGAGAATTTCGTATAAGTGCTTCTCTTTAGTCTTCGCATCTTTGGAGAAGGAGGCAATTTTCTCCAACAAGATGAATCTTTTCTTGCCCCTTTGCTGTATCTGGCGAGATTTTGCTTTTTCTTTTAAATCATATCCCAGTTCTTCCTGGAAGCGATTGATGACACAATTGACATTGTCCAAGATTTCAGCGAGCTGGGAAGAGATATCCTATATGGAAGACAGAAGATTGTAGTGTTTAGAGTTGCGAACTCTGGAGCCAGATGCCATGTTCTAGCAGCGTGCTCTTAGGCAAGTCATTTAACCTCTTGGGGACTCTGGGTTTTGTGTGTGTGTGTGTGTGTGTGTGTGTGTGTGTGTGTGTGTGTGTGTGTGTGTGTGTGTTTTGTGGGTTTTTTTGTTTTGGTTTTTGTAAAGTGGAGATCATTATAGTACCTATGTCACAGGGTTTTTGTAAATATTAAATGAATTTGTAAAGCCCTTAAGACAGTGTCTGGCACATAAAATAAGTAGCTCTTATTACTGTAATTTTGATTATTAAGACCAGGTCAGGGAGAGAATACTAAAAATCCACAGCAAACATTTCTTCAGAATTTCAGAATTTGCTGGGGATGCCTGGACATCTCTCCTCACAAGAGGTAACAGAGTGGAGATGTTAGGCCACAAGAAACTCAGGATCAGAGGCTCCCATAAAAAATGCACTAGAGGCTCATGAGAAGGGTGATTCCAGCCTTTGGCCATTTTACTATGAGCTTCCAGGACTCAGCATGGGGGATTCTGACAGGTCACCAAGAACAGACCCAATCATGAATCCTGGGCCCATCTTCTTGCATTGTTAGGACCCACCCTCTGCATCTCGGGGCCATCCTGGGGTTTCCACCGGCTATTCTCTTCCTGGGCCCTGTCCCGCCTCAAGGGGATGGTTTGACTCAGGCCTGCCCTGCACAGGCCAAGTCTAGGAGGTGGATACTCTGCATTTATCTGTCTGCAAAGCCAGATTGTCAAGGGTCCCAGGATCCCCGAGGCCCAGACCTGGAATCTTGCCAAATCTGAGATCAGTCCCCAACTGCCACATCAGACTGCAGTGGAAGGAGTACTCCCTCATCTCCGCAGTTACCTCCTGAACCCGACTTAGCTGGGCGGCCTCAATCCTCGAGATGATGGCTTTCACTGATGCAGGAGTCACCAACTGTGGGGACTTGTCCTTCTCCATTTTGGACCACTTCGTCAGTAACCAAGACGTCCTGTGTCTCCAGTACCCAAGCCTGGACACGTGATGTTGGCTGCTCTGGGGCAGCTCCTGAGTATCCTATGCCTAGCAACAGCTTCTGGTAACTGCCAGACAGCAGGTTCCAACTGACCTTCTTTTCTCCAGTGACATCATCAGTTTGATTGGAAGAATGACTCCCTGTCATCTATCTTGTAGCTTTACCTAATATATATTCCTAGCTTTACCTAATATATATTAACTTCACCTATTGCTTTATATATTTTTATTGATTTCAGAGAGGAAAGGAGAGTGAGAGATAGAAACATCAATGATGAGAAAGAATCATTGATTGGCTGCACGCCCCACACTGGGGATCAAGCCTGCAACCCGGGCATATGCCCTGACCAGGAATCAAACCATGACCTCCTGGTTCATAGATCGATGCTGAACCACTGACCCACGCTGGCCAGGCCACCTGTTGCTTTAAAAAAAAATCATTAAATGTTTTGCTCCCAAACTAATGGCTAAAAATAGGAAAAAGCAATTAGAAAAAGTTCTTTTCCCAAAGAGAACTTTTAAAAAATTACAGCCAATCAGTAACTAATGGGTTAAGATTGTTTTTCTTGAAATATTAATGTTTATTGCATGTAACATTATTATATTTAAAATCGTTTTTCTTGCAGTAAAACAAACAAACAAAATAACTAATGGGAATGTTTATATTTGCACCAGGGATCAGGGCTTAATTAGCACTTTCACTTACTGAAGGTGATCATTATTGCAAGAGACCTTTTTAAAACAAATGGTTAAGCTCTGGCTGGAGTGGCTCAGTTGGGTGAGCATTGTCCCATACACCAAAAGGTCACCTGTTCGATTCCTGGCCAGGGCATATGCCCAGGTTGCGGTTTTGGTTCCGTTTCTCTCCCTCTCCCTTATCTTTCTCTAAAATAAATTTAAAAATTGATGTCATTAAAAAACAACAATTTTTAAAAAAGATAAAAAATAAAAAACAAATAAAACAACAACAAATGGTTAAAATGGACATAGTAGTATGCCCAGGACCTAGAACTGTGCCTGGCACATAGTAGGCACTTAATATACACTTGTTGAATGAATGAATATATAAGTACATATACATGCAAATTATTCTTCCATGCTACTGAAAAGTATTCCCATTTAAGAAATAAGTCATTAAAGTAAATTCAGTTCTTAGCAGTGTTCTTAGCAATGCCATAGCCACTTAATAACTTGTCATTCAACAATCACCTGTCTTTCACACACTATCATTCATTCACTTACTCAGTTCTTTTTTTTTTTCTTTTTTTCTTTTCCTGTTTTTTAAACAGGCCCGGTGCACAAAAATTCATGCACTGGGCGGGGGGGGCTCCCTCAGCCCAGCCTGCACCCTCTCACAGTCCAGGACCCCTCGGGGGATGTCCACCTGCCAGCTTAGGCCAGCTCCCTGAGGGATCGGTCTAAGGTGGCAGTCAGACATCCCTCTGGCAGCACAGGAGTTCTCCTAAGCCATTAGACAGACATCCTTAGAGCTGCTGCGGAGGAGAGAGAGGCTCCCGCCACCGCCGCTGTGCTGGCCAGCCATGAGCCAGCTTCTGGCTGAGCAGTGCTCCCCCTGTGGAAGCGCACTGACCACCAGGGGGCAGCTCCTGCGTTAAGTGTCTGCCCCCTGATGGTCAGTGCACATCATAGTGACCAGTTGTTCCTGGTCTGCCGTTAGGGTCAATTTGCATATTACCCTTTTATTATATAGGAAGGAGGACTAGTAGGCTTGCGCATGAATCTGTGTGCCAGTAGCTCATTGCCGCCCTCCTGTAGTTCCCTCCACCCCTCCCTCATAGCTTGCTGCCCTGCCCCCTCCTGTAGCTCTCTGCCACCCGCTTGTAGCCAGTAGCTCGCTGCCGCCCTCCTGTAGCTCACTCCGCCCCCCTGCCCGCCCCCATAGCTTGCTGCCCTGTCCCCTCCTGTAGCTCTCCACTGCCCACTTGTAGCTCCCTGCCCCACCCTCCTGCTGATCCGTGATCAGATCGTTAAGCAGTCAGTCATTGAAAGGGCGAGGGCTACGCTCTCTATCTTGCCCCGAATCCTCCATTTTTTGGGCAGCAGCTATGTGCTCAGCAAGGAGCTTCTTCCCGGAAGCCCAAGCCTCTGCTAGCCACACCTAGGATTTCTTTAAACTAACCAATGATAATCAAGGGAAGTGCGCGCCATAGATATGACCACATCCTGTGTAACAAGACACCGACTTGCACCTGGCCAATC
>NW_005369706.1:689261-690201 GCF_000412655.1 Myotis brandtii | reverse complement strand
GATGTTTCTCTCTCATCGATGTTTCTAACTCTCTATCTCTCTCCCTTCCTCTCTGTAAAAAACCAATAAAATATATATATAAAAAAAGACTCTTATGCTTTTGCATCAGACCTGGCTGGCTCCCTGGTGTGGTTTCTTGGGGATCCTGAAATCTGGGCATAACATTTGGGGGCTCGTCTGGGATCCCCAAGACCCTCGAGGGACCCCCAATCTGGAGAGTCTGACTGACTGCGGTAGGTGTCTGTGTGTTGTGTGTTCTGTTCTGTGTGTTATATGTTCTGTCCTGTGTTGTGTGTTCTGTCCTGTGTGAGCTCACTTCTGAAATTCTGTAGTGAATTCTAGACCCGAAGAGGTCTAGGTGGACGCACTGCTGAAGGACCACGGGCCGGGGGAGTCGGAAGACATTCCCTTCCCCCTCTGGAGGGATGTGGAATCCCTCACTTCAGGAGGGACGTGTATCCCCCTCATGAGGGACGTGGAATCCCCTCGAGGATCTGAGACGAGGCGGGTCGCTCCTGCCAGTTGGCGTACAGCCATCATCTAGCTTCCATGGAGTTGGAAGACTGTACTTTTGGGCCCTTTAGCTGTCTGTGTTTGTGTTTTTTTTTCTGTTTTATTCTGTGGACTTACTGGATGGACATTATGGGACAGACTTAAACTACTCCTTTAAGTCTAATCTCTTAAATCTAGAAAACCCTGCTTTCCTTAAACTAAGGACAAATTCTGGGGTAGATTTAAGAGGTATTTGTAGCTTTTCTAGTCTGTTTGGGACATTCAGGGGTGGGCTCACAGCTCCGCAGGGCAGAGAGATTTACTGGCCCTGACCCTGCCTGTGACTGTGTTTTGTTTGACTTGCTGTTCTGAAAGCATCTGTAACTGATTTCAGGTGACCTCCAGGCTTTCTGTCTGCAAGCCCATTGTTTAAAGGGAGACAAGCAAC
>NW_005369706.1:682010-687058 GCF_000412655.1 Myotis brandtii | reverse complement strand
TCGGCGAGGTGGGGGAGCCGAGCTAGCTCGAATAAAGACTCTTATGCTTTTGCATCAGACCTGGCTGGCTCCCTGGTGTGGTTTCTTGGGGATCCTGAAATCTGGGCATAACAGTCGTTATGTAACGACCATTTGTATATTACATCTTTATCATATAGGATTGTTTTCAGAGAGGAAGGGAGAGGGAGAGAGAGAAAAACAGTTACTTCTTTGTTATTTATTTTTTAATATACATCTTTATTGTTGGTAGTATTACAGATATCTCCCATTTCCTCCCCTTCCCCCCCTCCTCCCAGACCCTCTCCACCTCCCCAAAGTTACTTCTTTCATTGACTCATTCACTTAACAACACTTACTGGTATCATTCTATGTGTCAGGCACAGGGCTAGGTGCTGGAAATGTAGAAACAAATGAGATCTGTCTCTGAGCTACTCATACCTTGGTTTATGGTACCTGTCTATATGTCTGTCGCTGGATAATCCTTTAATCCTTACAATTTCAGAGCATGTTGTAGTTTATAAATAACTTATTCATCTTACAAACATGTGCTAGGCAACTATAGCTCAGGGGAGTAAGGAGATTTACCTAAAGGTACAGAGCTGGGAGGGACAGTCAGGACTTCAACCTGGTTTCCCAACTCCCAATCCAGGGTCCTTTTCTCCCCCCCCCCCCCTTTCCGACTCCCTTCTTTTCTTCTTCCTTTTAAACCCAACATACTGATAATTAAATTACATATAAATGACCTAAACATCCAATTAAAAAATAAATATTGTAAGATTCAATTAAAACCCAAGGCTCAACTATCTGCTGTCTATAAGAAACTCACTTTAAATAAAAAGATACCTATGGCCCCGCCGAAGTGGATAGAGTGTCGGGCTGCAGACTGAAAGGTCCTGAGTTCAATTCTGGTAAAGGGCAAGTGCCCAGGTTACAGGCTTGATCCCCAGCAGAGGGTGTGCAGGAGACAGCTGATCAATGATTCTCTCTCATCATTGATGTTTCTATCTCTCTCTCCCTCTCCCTTCCTCTCTGAAATTAATAAAAATATATTTAAAAAGATATCAATGTAAAAAAACATTCAAACCTATAGAGAATTTTTGTGAGTTTATTTGAGCCCAGCAATTTGATAATTGCCCAGAAGCAAAATCTCAACTCATTGAGATAATGCTCCAGAGAATGGCAGGTTTGTACCTTATTTTATACATTACAATTAAAAGAGAAGACACAAGTAGGTTACATGAAATTCATTGTTGATAGGTTAGAGGGAGGTAGGAGACAGCAAAGCAGGAAAATCTCTGGGATTGGATGAAAAGTAAAATGATAGACACATACGTCTTTTACTTACATATAGTTAACAGTTAACATGATAACAAACCAAGAAGATTTATGGTTTCTGGTGTGGTATGTTGGTTGTGCCCTAAGGGGTCTGGGGAAAAAAGGGAGTTACCCTGACATTTCAAAGATATGTTATCATAGATACAAAAGACATAAGACAGACTTAGGTAAGTTAAAGAAGTACTTTTGTCAGAGAAAGTCTAGCCTAGGCCATGACTACCTGCCATAAACTGCTTTTAGTTAAAAAGTTTTTATTTCAGACCATCCTTTGTGGTTACTTTAGGTCTCTGAGTTTGCAAAGTCACCATGCAGCCAGGCCTCTTTTCTTCCACAAAGAAAAACGATGAAAAGAGATAAACCATGCTAATACTAATCAAAAGAATGTTGGAGTGGCTATATAAATAACAGATTTTTGAACAAGAAATATTAGCAAAGATTAAAAGGGAGGGACTTTCCATATCAATAAAGGTGTCAATTAATAAAGGGGACATAACCCTATATGTGTATGCCCCTAATAGCATAGCTTCAAAATACAGGCAGCAAAACAAAAACAAAAACTTACAGAAGTGGCCCTAGCCAGTTTGGCTCAGTGGATAGAGGGTCAGCCTGCAGACCGAAGGGTCCCAGGGTCGATTCCGGTCAAGGGATCGTACCTCGGTTGCAGCCTCCTCCCCAGCCTGGGCCCTGATCAGGGCACTTGCAGGAGGCAACCAATCAATGTGTTTCTCTCACATTAATATTTCTCTCTGTCTTTCCCTCTCTATTCCACTCTCTAAAAATCAATGAAAGCCCCTGTGGGGCACAACCAATGTGCAGGACGCCAGGACAGATACCACAAATTCCTTCATTATGATGTTAATTGTTCCTGCACCCACCTAAGTAAGTGTCCCTCATTTTACTTTTTATCCAATCCCAGGGGTTTCCCCTACTTTGCTTTATCCCACCTCTTTAATCTATCACCAATGAATTTCATGTAACCCACCTATGTCCCTCCTTTGATTGCAATGTATAAATACAAATGTAACCTGCCATTCTCTGGAGCACTATCTCAATTCACTGAGGTTCTGCTTCCCGGCATATGTCAACAGTTTGGCTCAAATAAACTCACAAAAATTCTTTAAAAAAAAAATCAATGAAAGAACATCCTAGGGTGAGGATTAAAAGAAAAAGGAAGTGAAAAGAGAAATGGATAAATCCACAATTGTAGAGATATCAATACTTCTCTTATAGGAATTGGGTAGAAGTAGGAAAAGTAAGTAAGGATTTAGAGGTCAACCAACACAATTCCATTGACTTTGTGGACGAAAGGGGCCACGTGCTAACCTGACAAGCTCAGGGAAGGCGTGCATAGCGGTCTTGCAAACTCAGAGACCTAAAGTAACCACAAAGGATGGTCTGAAATTAAACTTTAACTAAAAGCAGTTGTGGTGGGTAGTTACATCCTAGGCCTGTATCTTCACTGACAAGGTCAACCTTTACCTTAATTGAGGTCATGAGTCTTTTTACATCAATAATAACATACACTTGAAATGTCTGGGTAACTTGTAACTTCCCTTTTTCCGGATCCCTTAGAGCACAACCTAAGATGCCTGGGCGCCAGGACAGATACCACAAATTCCTTCATTGTTATCATGTTAATTGTTCTGCACCCACCTAAGTATTTTATCCAATCCCAGGGGTTTCCCCGCTTTGCTTTCTCCCACCTCTCTAGTCTATCAACAGTGGATTTCATGTAACCCACCTAAGTCCCTTCCTTTTATTGCAATCTATATATATGAAAGCTTAATATGCTAGTGTCCAACCGATCAGGTGACCATTTGACCAGTTGCTATGACGTGCACTAACCACCAGGGGGCAGACGCTAGGACTGGTAGGTCAGCTTGCTGCTGGGGTCCAGCTGATAGGGACTGGGTGAGACGGGCCAGACATGCCCTGGAGCCCTCCCTCGGTCCCTCCCCAGCCAGCCAGCTCCCATTGACCTGATCACTGGCCAGGCCAAGAGGCCCCAGCCGTGCACAAATTTGTGCACTGGACCTCTAGTGTATAAATACAGATGTAACCTGCCATTCTCCAGAGCATTATCTCAATTGGTTGAGGTTCTGCTTCCCGACAATTGTCAACAGTTTGGCTCAAACTCACAAAAATTTTTTACATGTTTGAATATTTTTATGTTAACAACATTTATAGAACATCCAACAACAGCAGGACATATATTATTTCCAAATACATGTGGAACAATAGTGAGAGAAATTAGCTTGAAACATAGGCAGATAAGGCAGGGGTCCAGTGGGAAACAAAAGGCAGGTGGAACATGGACAGGGGCAGACATGGCAGTTTGAGCAACCCTGATAACAGAAACCAACCATGTTGGAAAAAAAAATGTTTTTGGATACAGAGCAGGAGGCATGGGAAACCAAGGAAGGGCCTGCAGTAAACAAGGTGTACGTACACATAGAAACAGAGAAAGTTCAGGTCCTTTCCTGGGCAAAAACAATGAGGGAATCAATCAGGTAGTGACATAGATAGATATGGAGCAGGCTTGTAGCACATATACTAGGTGTACCGGTGAATAATGCGGATTTTTTTTCAATAGATGGAGTTACACATATGTTGATATATATGCGATTTGATATGTATGCTATTTTGTTGTATTGACAACAAGCTTCAAAACTACATATGTCAAATTTTCTGAAGGTGTAAACATCATAGATATTTTTACTCTTAAAAATGTCAAATTTCATGCCAAAAAAAGAGCATTTGTGGGAAGTTTTTGTTATGCCCAGATTTCAAGATCCCCAATAGACCAACAGGGAGCCAGCCGTGTCAGATGCAAAAGCAGAGAGTCTTTATTATCAAACCCGGGTTTGGCTCCCAGCCTCCACTGACGCAGCGGCGAGACAAGAGTGCCAGCCCCTGGGAAAAAGGGGTTTTTAATAGGGGGGTGGAGTGAGGGGAGGAGAGATGACTGTGGGCCCTGCCGATTGGACAGGTGCAAGTCGGGTCTTGTTACACAGGATGTGGTCATATCTATGGCGCGCACGTCCCTTGATTGTCATTGGTTAATTTAAAGAAATCCTGGGCGTGGCTAGCAGAGGCTTGGGCTTCCAGGAAGAAGGTGCTTTCCTGAGCACATGGCTGCTGCCCCAACATGGAGGATTCGGGGCAAGATGGAGGGCGTAGTCCTCGCCCTTTCAGTTTTAATTCATTATTTTGAAGAAAAGTGCTGCTGAAAGTCATCGTATACTTTGGGAGGCTTATGGTGAACATGCTCTATCTCAAGATACTTGTGAATGCTGGTTTAAGACGCTTTAAAAGTAATGATTTCTATGTGAAAGACAACGTCCAGGTCAACTGAAAAAGTTTGAAGACCAACAATTACAAGCATTATTGGATGAAGATGTGCATCAAACTAAAAAACAACTTGCAGAAAGATTAAACGTTGCTCAGCAAGCCATTTCTGATCATTTACAAGCAATGGAAAAGTTTTTAAAGGAAGGAAAATGGGTGCCACATCAACTGAACGAAAGACCAATGGAAAACGGAAAAGTAATCAGTAAAATGTTGCTTCAACTGCATGAAAGAAAGTCTTTTTGTGCATTGAATTGTGACTGGCAATGAAAAGTGGATTTATTTTGAGAATCCCAAACACACAAAATCATGGGTTGATCCAGGTCAGGAGTGGGCAACCCCTGGCACGCGTGCCAAACATGGCA
>NW_005369706.1:673932-681398 GCF_000412655.1 Myotis brandtii | reverse complement strand
ATCAGGAAGGTGTGGTGTATTATGAGCTTCTAAAACCAGGTAAAACCATTAATACTGATCGCTACCGACAACAAATAATCAATTTGAACCACGATTTGATCTTAATGGGCCAGAAGACACGGCAAAGTAATTTTGCTTCATGATGACGCACCATCACACACTTCAAAACCAGTTAAGGACACGTTAAAAGATCTTGCCTGGGAAGTATTACCCACCGCCATATTCACCAGACCTTGCTCCTTCAGATTAGCACTTGTTCCGATCAATGGCACATGCATTTTCTGAGCAGCACTTCAAACCGTACGAAGAAGTGGAAAATAGGGTCTCTGAAAGTTCCCAATAGAACTTTTCTTGTTTTGAGGCAGACTCTCAACTTATTGGGATAATTAATGCTTCAAAAAATGGCAATTTTTCACCTTGTTTTATACATTACAATCAAAGGAGGAGACATAAGTGGGTAACATGAAATCCATTGGTGATAAATTAGGGAGGTGGGAGAAAGCAAAAAGGGGGGGACCTCTGGGATTAGATAAAAAGTAAAATGATAGACATATACTTCTTTTACATAGGTGGGTACAGGATAGTTAACAGTGAACAATTAACAAGATAACAATAACAATGAGGGAATTTGTGGGCTCTGCCCTGGTGCATTGGTTGTGCCCTGAGGGGTCTGAAAAAAGGGAAGTTACAAATTACGCTGACATTCTATAGATATGTTATCTTAGATGCAAAAAGACAATAGGCTCAGTGAAGATCGAAAATTGATCTTTATCATGGAAGATACTGGCCTAAGATATGACTACCCACTATAAACTGCTTTTGAATTAAAAGGTTTTAATTTCAGACCATCCTTTGTGGTTACTGTATTTTTATTTTTAAAAATTTTAAAGGTTATAATTCTTTTTTTAATTAAAAATATATATTTCTTTATTGATTTCAGAGAGGAATGGAGAGGGAGAGAGAGAAACATCAATGATGAGAGAAAATCATTGGTCGGCTGCTACCTGGACGCCTCCTGCTGGGGATCGAGCCTGCAACCCAGGCATGTGCCCTTGGCCGGAATCAAACCTGGGACCCTTCTATCCACTGAGCCAAACCAGCTAGGACCTTTGTGGTTACTTTAGGTCTATGAGTTTGCAAGGCTGCCACACAGGCCTTCCCTGAGTTAGTCAGGTTAGCATGTGGCCCCTTTTCTTCCACACACGCAACATCATGGACAATCTCAAAAGCACTTCTTGGTGAGAGGCTGTTTGTTGTGCTGGACACAACACTATGCTAAGTAAAAGAAGCCAGACACAAACTACTACAAAGTATGATTCCACTTATCTGAAATCCTGGAAAGGCAAAATTATGACAGGAAGCAGACCAGTAAATGCCAGGAGCCAGAAGAGGAGAAAGACACTGACCACAGAACAAAAGGAAGTTTCTGAGTGAAGGAAATGTTTATGTCATGATTATGGTGGTGGTTACATGACTGTACACATTTGTGAAAATGCACTATACACTTAAAATTGGTGAATTTTATTATATGTAAATTATACCTTAATAAAACTGATTTTTTAAATGTAATAATGTTTAAAAAATAAAATAAAAATGTAATGTTTTATAATGCCTAAGACTGTGATGGGATTGTGGGCAGATAAGATAGTGCAAGGGGCAGGAAGTTAATTAGGAGGGTACTGGAGGATATAAGGAAATAGCCCTTCCTCTTTTCCTCTTTTTGGTGGAAAGTCTTCTCTACTTTCTTTCTTTTTTTAAAATATATTTTTATTGATTTATAGAGTGAGAGGAAGGGAGAGGGATAGAGAGATAGAAACATTGATGGAGAGGAAGTCATCGATTGGCTGCCTCCTGCATGGGCCCCACTGGGGATCGAGCCTATGACCCGGGCATGTGCCCTGACCAGGAATTGAACCGGTGACCTCTTGGTTCCTGAGCCACACCAGCGGTTGAAAATCTTCTCTACTTTCATTTCTTTTTCCTTGGGGCTGGGATGCTCCCTCTTCCAAGCTCCTTTCCCATGCAGCTCTGTGGCTAATAATACCGTCACCACAGTTCAAGGGCCCTAGTTAGGTGATCACTAGCCCAGGAGAGATGTTTGTAAATGTTTTTTTAAAAACACAGCCAAGCCCTAACTGGTTCGGCTCAGTGGATAGAGCGTCGGCCTGCAGACTGCAGGGTCCCAGGTTGGATTCTGGTTAAGGGCATGTACCTTGGTTGCGGGCACATCCCCAGTAGGGGGTATGCAAGAGCAGCTGATCGATGTTTCTAACTCTCTATCCCTCTCCCTTCCTCTCTGTAAAAAATCAATAAAACATATTTAAAAAAAAAAAAAACAGTAAAAAAAAAAAACGCAGCCAAAAGAAAATAAAAATAAATAAAAAATGCAGCCAAAAAAATAAGAAACATAGCCAACCCCCTTTCTAAGAAAAGCCTTTTGTAGAACCTTTTTTTTATCTAAAAGAGGTAAAAGCAATATCTTATTAGAATTCATTTATATAAGTTCAACTTCATGATATCTCTGTGTTATAAAATTATTCAATGTTGCCCGGCTGGTGTTGCTCAGTGGTTGCGTATGGATCCATGCACCAGGAGGTCATAGTTCAATTCCTGGTCAGCACATATGCCCGGTTGCATCCTCTGGGGTGATCTGCCTTTCAGTCATGAGGGACTTGGACACTTCACAGACTGGTTTTGCTTGTGAATTGTTTCTTTTTTTCTCTTATCCCTAAGTCTCAGCCTTACAGTTTAACCAGTGATGTGGACAGTTTCTTTCTTACTCTTTTTTTTATTATTATTAAACATATTTTTATTGACTTCAGAGAGGAAGAGAGAGGTAAAGAGAGAGAGAAACATCAATGATGAGAAAGAATCATTGATGGGCTGCCTCCTGCACGCCCCACACTGGGGATGGAACCCACAACCCGGGCATGTGCCCTGAACGGGAATCAAACCGTGACCTCTTGGTTCATAGGTAGGTGCTCAACCACTGAGCCACGCCGGCTGGGCTGGACAGTTTCTTTATCTGCAAGGCCCACTGACTTCTGTAAGACTAAAACTCTATCCAGAAACATAATTGGGTTATTTAAAACCTTAAAAAAAAAGTTAAACTATATTTAAAATTTCTGGGTAAAAATGGTAGATTGAACACATGTATCTAATTTTGCTCCACTAATAATACACTAAAACTAGAGCAAAGGGATTTTTTAAGGACAGGGAAACAGAAGAGGAGAAAAGAGCCAAATATTTTAAGAAGCTGGATAGCATGTGGATGAGTGGTTATTGACTTGGACTAGAGAAAGATGGATCCTAAGGCAGCAGTGGGGTAACCATATGGTAAAACAGAATTGATTGTGCCAGATGGCTTACCACCCGAAGAAGGAAGTCCTAAAGATGCTGACAACAGAGGTTCCCTGCAGTGAAGCTGTAGCCAACGAGGCCCATCATGTACCGGAACCCGCAGAGCACAAACGCTTCCAATAGGCTTTCTGGTAACTCATCCTTACATGTGAACAGACAACCAAGGATTATAAAACCTTCAAGAAAACAATCTAACATGAAAGAGACCAAAACAACAGAAAAAGAAGTTTAGAGAAAACAGAGATTATGAAGAAAGAAGAAAACTTAAATAAAATTATAATAGCTTCAGAGATAAGCTAAGCTAATGCAACTCTGAAACAAATGAGATGCTATATATGAATATTCAGAGAATAAAAACAGGTGAGAGTAATGAACATCTTTAAAATAGTGAGACTCAGAATATTTCTCAGTAGATAAAACTGAGATGGAAAGATAAAATTGAGAAAATATCCAAGAAAACAAAGTAAAAAGATGGAAAGTAGGAGAGAACAATAAAAAAACTAGAAGAACCAGTCCAGCAGAACCATCCTCTGAATTATAGGAGTTTCAAAAAAGAAACAATAGCCGTAGCCAGTTTGGCTCAGTGGATAGAGCATCGGTCTGCGGACTGAAAGGTCCCGGGTTCAATTCTGGTCAAGGGCACATGCCTGTGTTTCAGGCTCGATCCCCAGAAACATCATCATTGATGTTTTTATCTTTCATTCCCTTTTCCTTCCTCTCTCTGAAATCAATAGAAATAAAAATGAATAAAAATATATTTGAAAAAAGAAAAGAAAAAGAAACAACAGAGAAAATGGAAGGGAAGATGTCACCAATGGGATGGTTCAATATTATTTCCCAGAAGTGAGGGGCACTGAGTGTCCAGCACAACAAACAGCCTCTCACCAAAACATATCATTGCCATTTCAGAACACTGGAGACATGAAGATGTTCAGAGAGGGGGAGAAAGTCACAAAGAATAAGGAATTAAAGGCTTTCATCTCAAAAGCAATGATGAAAACTAGAAGGTAATGCCCCAATGCCTTCACAATTCTCAAGAAAGTCAATTCCTAGCTAAACAATCAATCCAGTGTCTGAGTAGAACAATGGCCATGTCAAACATGCAAAGTTTCCAAACAATGCATCACCCTCTGTCTCAGGAAGCTTCTGGAAGATAGTCTCTTTCCAAAAAAGGGAATAAATCAAGAAAGAGAAAGACATTGAATATGGCAAAACAAAGATCCAACAAAGGAGAGAGGCAAAGAAAATACCCCGGAGGATGAGAGAGGAGATGCCAGGTTGCCAGATGTTCAGCAAGGATAGAGGATAAACCCTCAGAGTGGAGCAAGTCAGAGGCTCCAGCAGAGATGTCTTCAAGAAGGTGAAGTTGATAGAATATCTGTTGTATCTAGATATTCTGAGAAAAGATTTAGACAGTTTGGAGAAGATTTTAAGGCAGATTTTGATAAATACATAGATCACTAAACAAATTTAAAAAAAGATAATTATTCATTCCAGGAAAAATAAAAAATTGTGCAGGAAAGGAAGAGTAACCAAAGTTTTCTACATGGCTCAATTCTGAATGGAATATATAGTCACTGTGTTGTTAAGAACTAAAAATTGAACTAGCAAAAATTATCAAGTTAAATTTGGCAGAAGGGAGATGGGAATGAGCTATAAGAGTGGGGAGGGAGAAAGAGGGGGAAATCCTCAAATCTGCCCCTATTGCTTGTGGGGGCTAGGGCAAAACTACAATGGAGACTCACATACTAAATATATTTTTAAAATATATTTTATTGATTTTTTTACAGAGAGGAAGGGAGAGGAATAGAGAGCTAGACACATCAATGAGAGAGAAACATTGATCAGCTGCCTCCTGCACACTCCCCACTGGGGATGTGCCTGCAACGGTACATGCCCTTGACTGGAATCCAACCTGGGACCCTGCAGTCTGCAGGCCGACGCTCTATCCACTGAGCCAAACCAGTCAGGGCCTAAATATTTTAATGTTATAAATTAAGCTAACAAATCTATCTATATATATAAAAGCCCAAGCAACCCAATGACTGGTCAACCAGTTGCTATGACATGCACTGACCACCAGAGGACAGACGCTCACTGCAGTAGCTGTCCCCTGGTGGTCAGTGCACTCCCACAGCAGGAGTGCCACTCAGCCGACCAACCCATCCCAGTGGCCCATCAGCCCGGCAGCAGCCACTCACTCCCTCAGTAGTCCTGCAGGTCCAATCTCCAGAGAACGGGCCAGGCACCGATGGACTGGCGCTGCCAGCACGATCCCAACAGCGCTGCCAGCCTCACGCACTGCGTCCACTTCTCTTCCCCTCCCTAGATGCTCCACAAGGAAGAAACTACATAAAAGCGCCACCAGGTGGCTCATGACAACCAGCGCAAATGTCAGCAGGACAGATCAGGATCCTGGGCCAGCAAGAGCATCCCACCACCTTCCCAGAGGGTTGATCGCATCCGGCCACCCCCCATTCCCCTCGGGAGGGGCGCCAGATGCAGGGCTCATGGCTGGTGAGTGCCGAGGCTGCAGTGTGAGCCTCTCCCAATCAGGACTTACTGGGTGCGAGCCCCTGGCAGGTGCAGTGGGGCCGGGATGAGCAGGAGCGGCAGGCGGCGTTGGACTGCCGGTTTCGGCCCAATCCCCGAAGGCCACGCCGAGGGACCCCACCTGTTCACGAATTCGTGCACTAGGCCTCTTGTACCTTCATAAGGACTTGCAAGGCCAGGTTCTAAATTAGAATTTTTGGAATCCTTAGAGTTCTATACTAGAAAATAGAAGCCCCAGCCCCTGGCTCTTGCCTGACCCTCCTTCCCTTCTGATTTTGCCTCTGTTCTGCATTGAGAGAGCCTTAGACAGGATCCTGTGGACACCCTAACTTGTTCTCACACCTCTTGCTGTAAAGAGCTGTCTTTGACTACCCTTCAGGCCTAGGGATGCCCACACCATCAGCAAGGCCTGGCTGGGGAGAGGAGATCCAAGGAAGAAGCTGGTACAAGCCCACAAAGCGAGTTGGGCAGGCAATTCCAGGGCCCCAGGTGTTCGGAATATGGCATATAGGGGGGTAAGTGGTCTTTGGATGGGCATATCCCCTTGAACTGACCCTGTGAGGAAGGACCCAGCCAAAAAGGAAGTTTAAATACCTGAAAATGGAGAGAGGGCTCTGCTTTGAACAAATCTTATACAATTATCTGACTCTCTAAAATAGGTGTCTATGTATTCTAAGAAATACTTCATAGAAGAAAAGCTTTATAAAAATAAAATCTGATAATAAAAGTTTGTGGAACCTCTGAACCTTCTGCTATGCCTAGAGGTCTCAATAATACAGTTTGAAAACCACAGGACTGCTCCCTCATGTGAGGCTATCTAGGTGTTGGGATGAAAACCACAGCCACGTTTCTCTCTACAATGGCCCCCAGAACGAATCCCTCTTCCTGTCCTCCCATCCCTCACCTTTAATTGAGGACACCTACTTCCTGCTGGTTGTTTTCCTACTTCTCCCCTGCTGGGCTCTGGCCTCCTTGCAAGCAGGGACCCAGCTGAGTTCGTTGCCGCTGCAGCACCTAGCACAGCGCCAGACAGAGGACAGGCTCAGCCACGTGTTGATGGACAAAGGAAAAAGGAAGCATCTGTACCCGGGCTTGGAGGGAAGGTGTTTGCCTTTCTGCACAGGTATGCCTGGAGCCCTGACACCTTCGGCATATTCGTTAAATAGCTATGGGTTACAATTCCCTTATCTTAACACCACCGCATTTATCTCACATCTTTAATACCCATAAAGGACTAGGTCCCTGCTGCAAATCTCAAAAGTAACTTCGGAATCACGTGAGAAGCACGTGTTTGCCCCGTGACCGCAGGGAGTTTGGCGGGTGGAGGAGCTGTTTTCTGTTTTTCAATTTCTGTTTGCTCAGTGCCGGGAACTGTGCCTCACACCTATCAGGTGCTCAATAAGTAGTTGTTGGGTGAATTAAAGAATTAAAACGTGTTAAAAAAAACTACGCATGGGATGGAAACACGCTTTGTGAAGTGGAAAGATACACTTATATTCGGAATAAATATTTCGGTTCAGGCCCTGGTCCTCGGAGCGAGCGCATGGGACCCA
>NW_005369706.1:659499-673300 GCF_000412655.1 Myotis brandtii | reverse complement strand
TGAGGGATGAGGGCGAGGAGCCTGGGAGGGAGAAGGGGGTCGGGGACTTGGGGAGAAGGGGTGGGAAAGGCCATGATGGAGGATGGCGGGAGGGGGCTGTGAGAGGAATGGGCATTGCGGGACTGGGTGAGGGGACAAGGACGGAGTGGAGGGTGGGTTTGCGGAGAACGGTCGGGAAAGAAGATGGGGAGCAGGAGGTGTGGGAACTGCGGGACAAGGGGAGCCGGGAGCCCCCGTTTCTCCTGGGGTACTGGCGTGCGACATGCCCCTCCCCGGACTCGGAGCAGCGAGGCCCGGCCCCACCCGGGCGGGGTGCCCACGGAACAGGGGAGCAGAGGCCCGGGGTCCCCGCCCTGGCTCTGCCCTCGACTCCCTGCAACAACTCGTGTGACCTTGGGCAAGTCACTACTTTTCTGTGGGCCTCAGATTTCCTGTCGATGGAAAAAAGGGAGATGGTTCGGAATGACAGCCCACATCTCTTTCAGCCGCACCTTGGAGTGGCTCCTGAGGAGAGGTTTCGGGAGAATGGGCTCTAAGACGCGGGGAGACAAAAGGATGAAGATGGAGGCCGGCCTTTCGCCGGGGCTGCCAGAGTCCCCCGGGGGGTGGGGGATGGGGGCCGCAGCCCTCGAGCGAGTGAGGGGGGCGGACTGCCCGGCCCGCATCCTGTCGGAGGGATGGAGGCCTCTCCCACTTCACCCAGAAAGATGGGGCCAGGAGTAGCATTTTCCTCAGGGGGAGAATAAGATGGCAGGCTAGACGGCAGCCATGGAAGATAGATGCTAGTAGAGCAGCATCTTCGCGAGCAGGAGGCGCGCTGCGGGTTCGGGAGAGCGGGGCGAGGGTGGTCGGGGACAGGGAGGGGAGGTCAGGCTGCTGGGCGGTTGGGGAAGGGCAGCTGTGGCCGGACCGCGTGCTGGAGGTCGGCGGGTCCCGGCCTCCGTGATGCTCTTCTCTCGGGTGATGACGGCCTCTTCCTGAGAGAGGAGCCTTTCAGACTTCATTTACCCACACACAGCTCTGCCAGGAGCGAGGCAGACCGGGCAACCGCGGGACCATCTAGCTGTGCGTGAGGGTTTCAGGGTTGTGCGAGGACTGGGGAAGAAGACCGAACGATACCTGAAACCTCTATGATTTTATTAACCAATGTCACCCCAGTAAATTCAATTAAAAAAAGGGAAAGAAGTGAACATAAAAACACACCAGTGAATCTGAATGAAAGAAATGCCTGTGGCACCATCATTCTTGCTGGAAGGAAGTGTTTTGAAGTATTTGAAAGCACAGACTTTGGGGTCACCTGCCTCTGCCATTTAATCTCTTTGAACCTCAGTTTCTTTATAAAATGGGGATAAGAACCTCTAAGATGGTTGTGAGGATTAAATGTTTGTCATGGTATTTGGCTCATAACAAGCACTCAATAAATATTAGCTATTAGCTGCTACCATTCCCTTTTTTTTAAATCCTCCCCTGAGAATATTTTTCCAGTGGTTTTTTAGAGGGAATAGAAGGGAGAGAGAAAGAAACATTGATCACATCAATTGGTTATCTCCCGAATGCACCCCAACCAGCGCCTATACCCTGACCAAGGTCCGCAGGGAGCCTGCATCCCAGGTACATGATGTTTCCATCTTTCTCATGCCCCCTGCTGGGGACTGAGCGGGCAACTTGGCCCAAATGGGGAATGGAACCCTCGAACCCTCCGACGCTCTAACCACTGAGAAAACCAGTCAGGGCAATCATTTCCTCTTTTCATTCTTTCTCTTTCTCTGCTCTTGTCCTTTTTCCCTTTTGTTCTTGAATCTTCAATTCTGAGATGTCCCTTAGATGTGGAGAATGAGAAGAATTGATTGCATGGGGGGGGGGGTTCCACTGGTCCAAGTGAACACATTATGATCAGATGATCAGTTGCCTTGCATCTCTCCCCGGCCCACAAATGTGTTTTTGTTCCAAGGAAGACATAGGATCTGCTTCTCTTTCAGCCCCTTTTTCTGTACCTCTTTCTCACATGAGTTACTTCAGATTCTCACCCAGAAGTGTAATAAGATCCAAAGTTGTGCAGGCACTGCAGCAAAAGAGATAGGAGAAGGGGTGTTTAGGAAAGAGTATAGACATCGCACAGGGGAGCTTAGCAAAGGGAGGGCTTTGGAAGTTCCATAGGAATTTATGTTCATGCTATTGCTCTATCCAGAAACAGGCCAGTGTCTGGATCCTTGCCAGGGATCTCCATTCCAAGTTAAAGATGGTCATATACACTTAGTTTTTCATTATTTAGGTTTTTCCAAGCCAATAATTTGACTCCAGTTCCCTTTCCACAGCCACACAGATCTCTGCCAGGCTGCCTCTCATCACAGTCAACCTTTACCCAGAAAATTTATATAAAGGTACCTGGGCACATTGTGTGGGTGCGGGTGTACACACACACACACACACACACACACACACACACACATGCCTATTTTTAGAATATTCCAGTATGCAAAAATCTAATAAGGTTAAGGATGAGTCTGCGTTTTATCACAGCACTTTGTATGCAGGGCCCTGCCTAGACACTCAGAGGAGGCTTAAAAAGAGAAAACTCAATCTCTGAATGTAGGGGAAACCCCACCCAAGTAGGGCGACAGGCAGTCCCAGGATCCTAAGGCAGCTTGAGGTGGGAAAGTGTGGCGTGAAGAAACACCCAATATCTACAGAGTAGCATGTTGCTTGGTGCAAAGTAGTGCAGCATTTATCCTGAGGGGACACAGTAGATAGGAGTGTGTGTATGTGTGAAGAGTAGTCATAAAGGTAACCCGAAGGAGGTGACTATTGGATCATCTTGAACAAGGTGAGGGACAAAGTGGAATAAAAGAAACACATGGGGTAATTTGTGTGTAAAGGAGAGGAGGGAAGCCATTGAGGGAAGTCAGGAGGAACCAAGAAGAGTTATGGCATGGGCCTTGTTGAAAGATTTTGAATGTTACATTAGAGATTCTGTAGGGTGGGCAATAGAGACCCACCACTGATTATCAAGCAAGAAAATGTTGGATCCTTGCTGATTTAACTACATGGGTTTCAGGGGAAATGCTGGAGTGAAAAACCAGACCTGCTTCCTGTGGCAAGGACTGTGCTTTTAAGGGAGTAGGGCTGGAAGGCAGATTCGATCTAGTCCTGGCTCTGTCCCTAACCAGCTGTAGGAATTATTATTCCCCTAGTTTTCTCATCTGAAAAAAGGGGGCTACCTTGGGTGGTTGCCAGAGTCCCCTCTCCATCTCTGACATCCTGTGTTCCCTGAATAACTACTAGGCCTTACCAATGACTTTGTTTTGTGGGACTTGTCAAGACCATTCAGTCATTAAGGCAATATTTGTTAGCACCTACTGTGTGTCAATAGCAGGTAGTGAGGAAAATTCAATGGGGATAGGATATTGGGATGAGCAAAAGCAGATAAAGTCTGCCCCTTAGAGTTTTCAGCCTAGTGAGGCAGCAAGCAGATATTTCATTGATTCCAAGACTCACAATCTAACATTTCTGAAGGCAAGATGCATCTTAAAATCAACGGAGTAGCATGATTTAATTGGCAGGCATTTGTTTTTTGTTAATGCCACATAATAGTAAATCAGAATTCTACAAATAACTGTAAAATTCCAGTGGATAATTGCTGATGGGAAAGGTATATGGTGTACAAGCATGCAAAGGAGGGTACTGACTGGTCTGCTGGGTTGGAGGAAGACTTTTTTGAGGAAATGATGGCTGATAGATGTGAAAGATATGTAGTTGAGATGTGTGGGGTTGGTGGGGAGATTACCTCATGCAAAGGTAGGTGCCTGAGGTGGAGAATTGAGAGAAGGTGAGTGTGACTGGAGCACAGACCCAGGAGCTCAGCATGGGTGAGTCTGACAAAGTAGTTGGGAGCAAATCTATTATAGCCTCCCAGGTCTGAGGCAGAAGTTTTGGTCTTTACACTAAGAACAGTGGGAAGCCATTGAAGAGTTTTAAGTAGGGAAGTAACATGGTCTGAGGAGCATTTAAAAATATATATTTTTATTAATTTTGGAGAGGGAGAGAGATAGAAACAATGATAGAGAATCATTGGTCGGCTGCCCCCTGCACGCCCCCCACTGGGGATCGAGCCCAAAACCCGGGCATGTGCCCTTGACCGGAATCAAACCCAGACCCTTTAGTCCTGCAGGCCAATGCTCTATCCACTGAGCCAAACTGGTAGGGCCTGAGGTGCATTTTGATGAGCTCATTATGGCTGCAGATTAGAGTGAGAGACCCAATGAAAGGGTTGGTAGGCATGGAGGAGGAAATGGAGAGGAGTAGATGGATTCCAGAAATCTTTAGGAGCTAAAATTAATAGGACTCAGCGATGTATTGAGAAGGAAGAGGGAGGTATGGAGAGAGACACTCACATTTCTAATCTTGGACAACGGGGGCACCAGTCTCTGACATGGGCAACAAACCACTGGAGCCTGGTAGGACCCACAAAGATAGTTACACAGCATTTGGGAAGGTAGAGTGGATCCTAAGGCAGCTTGAGGTGGGAAAGTGTGACACAAATAATTGGATTTCTTCCCATATGATTAGTTTCTGACTTCCCATGCTAAGGAAAGTATCGGGGCAAGAGCAGGTATGATACAGGACTAGAGGAGTTGAACACTGAGAAAAGGTGATTCAAGTTGGAGTAGTTTGGCTTACCCCTTCTCTCCTTAGGACAAGAAGGGCAGGAAGAGAGGAGGCACAGATACTGGTAAAGTATTTTTAAAAGCTGAGATTTCTTAGGCAGATGGTTTGATCTGCCTTGGAGGCAAAGAGGAGTCCCGGCTTGCGTGGCTCAGTGGTTGAGCATTGACCTATGAACCAGATCATGGTTTGATTCCCAGTTAGAGAACATGCCCGGGTTATGGGCTTGATACCCAGTATGGGGTGTGCGGGAGGCAGCTGATCAATGATTCTCTCTCATCGTTGTTTCTATCTCTCCCCTTCCTCTCTGAAATCAATTTTAAAAAACCACGCTATTAAATCTTTTTTAAAAACGAGAAAGCTACATTAAAAATAAGTAAATGAAAAGAAAAAGATAGTCCAGAGGCCAAAGGGACAGTGAGCACTATGCAGGACTCTGGTGCCTTCCTTTAAAAAAAAAAAAAAAGCTGAGATTTCTCAACAAAGGAATAATTAATTGGGCAGCAGCAAGGTGGCCGTTGGATCACCTTTCCCTGGGTCTCTTCCCTCCCCCCCCTCCCCCCCACCTCCTTTCAAGCAAAGAGGAGGAATGGCAGGGCCTTTTGGCTGCATTTCCACACCTCAGTTTACTCAAAGTTTTTTTGAATGGGTGACATAGTCATATGATTGCATATTTAAAAGTTACAAAAGGGCATATAGTGATAAATCTCCTTTCCACCTCAGTCCCCCTCCCACCAATTTGTCATCTTTTGTTTCCGATTTTTATACAAGTGATAAAACTTTGCAACACTTTGCTTCTCCCCCCATTTGTTAATATATCTTAGAGGTTGTTTCATATCAAGACAATGAGCTTCTTCATTTTTTATGCCTGCATAGTATTCCATTTTATGTTTGTAATTTTGTAGTTCCGTATTGGTAGATATTTAGGCTGATTCTAATCTTTCGTTTTTACAAATAATGCTGAAATGGAAATCTTGTGTAGACATCATTTTGGCCATCTGGGCCTTTATCTGTAGGATGAATATTTAGAATTGGAAGGTTCTATATAGAGAGTATTTGTTCACTCACTTGTCATTCATCTATCCAGTATTTATTGAGTGCCCATTATGTGCCAGATATTCTTGCAGGTTCCAGGAATCCAACTTTCAACAAGTCAGACATGATCCCTGCCCTTGTGGAATGTTATTACCCTCTATTAAAGGGAAACAAAAAAGGAGACCAGACAGAGAATAAATTGGGAGGATCTGCTTTAAATAGAGTCAGGAAGACTTCTTAGAGTAAGTGATATTTAAGCTGAGAACTAAAGGATGGGACATGGCCAACCATTAGGTGTAGGATGGGGAAGCCTAGGCTATTCAGAGCCTCACCCAGAGACGAGGAGTTCAGGATCTGTAGGGGATCATACTGGGGCTAGCGTAGAGGTGGAAGTGAAAAGACCCCGGTAGTGTGAGGGCAGGGTGGGCTGTCTATCTCTTTCATACTTCTTATCTGTATTTTAAAAATATGCCACATAAGTCAGGGGAGGAGGAGTACAGCTAAAGAGATGAAGGAGGTGATTGGGAGTGGAAGATATCAAAGAATGAGTGACTAAAGATGAGGCCAGATAGGGGAGGGGTCTGGTAGTAGAGGAGAGTTAGGGAGACTAGTACTTATGAAGGACTATTTATTATTTGTGTTTAGAGGGCTCTGTACCTGGCTGAATTCAGGTGGGGAAACAGGAAAAGAGGCCACTTCCTTCCTGGATATTTTATGAATGAGAGGCCACAGTTTAACTGGTCTGAGGGAGGCACAGCTTTGCCTGCAAGCAGGAGAGTGGATGAAATGCCTTGGGCAGAGCCAGTCTGCCTGTAGTACAGCCTCCAACCTTTCTGTGGCTTTAGCAAAATGGAAACTTCTAAATTAAAGATGACATTGAAGGGACTCGGCCAGCTGGCTCTGGGCTGGTGGAAGAGAGAGCAGACCTATCCAGGGCTCAGAGCTGGGAGTGGGCAGGAAGTTGGTCTTGGAGACTCTTTCTCTAAAGTTTATGCTCCTTTTTTATCCTCACCCCTCTGTTTCCCTTTTGCAAACGCCCATCTCTTTGCCTATCCTGGGTCCTATGACTTTTCTCTCCCTCAACAGTCGGTTCCCGATTCTGGTCCCCGGCCCCCAGCAGCGCCTGCCCCCTTCCCACCGGGGCCCCCCATGATGCCACCACCCTTCGTAAGTTTTATGTCTTTCCCTGGGCTTGGCTTTTCCAGCCTGCACCCTTTAATTCCCCTGTCCCTAGCACTGCTGCACGGTTTTCATGTAAAAAAACTCTTTTCTGCTAACCTTGGAAGAGGGATGGTTTTGTTGGGTTATTGGGGTGGGAGATGCTGCTGTTCAGCTCTCCGTTCATAAAGTTGACAGTTCCTCCTTTGTCTTTTTGTCCTGGGGACATACTGGGGCTAGCGTAGAGGTGGAAGTGAAAAGACCCCGGTAGTGTGAGGGCAGGGTGGGCTGTCTGTCTCTTTCACTTCTCCTTATCTGTCTTTTAAAAATATGCCACATAAGTCAGGCTGGAGTAGCAACTGATGGTCATTGAATTGGAGAAAAAGGGGTGGGAGGCAGGGAACTAGGGATTTGGGTACCTGGACACATGCCTTTTGGCCCTGCATCTGAGAAGGCTCTTTGAGGAGAGTTGCTAAAGAAATGGAGCCTTCCAGCTGCAGTCTGGTGTTGGTTATACTTTTCTTTTCCTTCTCCCTTCCTTACCTCTCAAGAAGCTGTGTGCTTGCCTGTTAGACCCAGAGGACCCCCCAGTTACCAGTCTTTCTCAGTGGTGAGGAGGGTGGCAGTTTCATACTTGGTGCTTAGCAAGCTAAACTTTGGAATTGCCTCAGAGCCAGGGTGGAAGGTTCAGGTGAGAGATAAGTGGATGTTTTCTGCCAGAACCAAGGCAGTGTCTTCTCTGCTCAGCATCTCTTCTTTTCCTCATTTCCAGATGCCCCCTCCAGGAATCCCTCCGCCCTTCCCTCCGATGGGGCTACCGCCCATGAGTCAGAGACCACCAGCCATCCCCCCCATGCCACCTGGCATCATGCCCCCAATGCTACCACCAATGGGGTCACCACCACCACTCACACAGGTAATCCTCTCCTCTGCACCAGGACCTCAGAACACCTGTCAGTTTATCTGGGGATGGAGATGAGAGTTGGGGATCTGGACTTCAGGAACTGGGGAGGGAAGGTAGGGAGCATTGGGACAGGCCAATGTGGATTTGTCTGCTGAATGACTGGAAAAAACTCTCAGGCTAGGCTAGAAGCCCATAATCCCTCAGGGGATTGCCTGAGGAGGTGCCCATGTGAAGATCATGAACACAACAGAATCTCTTAGGTCCCTGCCAAGCCTGTGCCTGCCCCCACCTCAGTAGCTGGTTTTTGTCTTTATATCCATAGATACCAGGAATGGTTCCTCCCATGATGCCAGGAATGCTGATGCCTGCAGTGCCTGTCACCGCAGCGGTAAGCACTGGGGCCAGCAGGAAGCAGCTCTGCATTACAGCACTGTGGGGGTCTGATTGGGAGTTCAGGGATATGGCCTCCATTCTTTCTCTCTTCTCATCGGGTCCATCCTGGTCCCTGTCAGCATTCCCCACACTTGAGTCCTCTCCAGCCATGTACTTAGCTCTTCTGTTTCTCACTCTTCCCCAAAGGCATATACATTCTCTGTTGTTATTCGCCATTGTGTCCATCTCCCTTAAGGAACACACTCATGCCAGACACTGCTTGACCTCACAGAGCTAGCACTGTGGACACTTAAATACAGTCCCTCTTCGTGTCTTTTTAGTCTCTGGAGAAAACAACAGCACTTGAGGATCTCGCTGTACCTTCTTGTGCTGTTGCTCAGTGTAGTAGCGTCTGGGTAGGATGTAGAATTTGGTATCCACTGTGGAAGGGATGGGTCTCAAGAAAATACTCTCCCTTGAGGAAAACGAAGAAAGGAGTCGCTGTGTGATTCCCCCTGGGGATCCTAGAGCCACCACCCGGGAGGGTGGGGCAAGCATGTTAGGTAGCAGGACACATGGATCTTGGCCTGGCCTGCTTCTCGATCCCCCATGGCCTGGGTCCTGGGGGCCACTGGGCTTGGCCCCAACCCTTCCCCCTCCTCTTTCTTCGGCAGACGGCTCCAGGTGTGGACACCGCCAGCTGTGAGTCTTCTGGGGGCCTGCTCCCCCCAGGCTCGGAGGTCGGGGGGTACAGGGGAGAGGGGACTAGAGTCCACCCTGGATCATGCCTGTTGGGATGCCAGGGAGCCTGGGATGTTGATGGGACCAGGGGATATATATTGGGGATGGAGTAAGGGAGGAATAGATGGGGATAAGATGCAGGTTGAAGCAAGGATTTAGTATCTTTCCTTTGGCTTCTTTTCTAGCTGCTGTGGCTGGGACAGGCCCTCTGGTGAGTTCTTCCAACTCAGGGATCTCTGGGTAGAAAGGCTGAAAGTGGGGGGCTAATGGTTTAGTCTTTGGGGTGAGAAGAAGCTTTGGGAAAGGGGCCTTGACCACCATTCTGTGCCCCCCCCCTCCCCCAGAGGGCCCTATGGAGTGAGCATGTAGCCCCTGATGGGCGCATCTACTACTACAATGCTGACGACAAGCAGTCCGTGTGGGAGAAGCCCAGCGTGCTCAAGTCCAAGGCGGAGGTCCTGAGCTGGGCTTTCTGGCCCTTCCTTTCAGCTGCCCTGACCCTTCCAAGTGCTTGATCTCCCCTGAGTCAATAAACCATACACATTATAGTTCCTCTGATCCCAAGATCCCTGACAACCCCAACCTCCCTAGGATCTCAGGAAGTCCATCTTGCCCCATGTTGAGCCAGGCCAGGTGGTAGCTAAAAACTCCTGGGTCCCTCTACTCACTGCATCCCCTTAGTTCCATCAGCCCACTGATGTCGTCTGACCCATCTTCTTATAGCTGCTGCTGTCCCAGAGTCCCTGGAAAGAGTACAAGTCGGACACAGGCAAACCTTACTACTATAACAACCAGAGTAAGGAGTCCCGCTGGACCCGGCCGAAGGACCTGGATGACCTCGAGGGTGAGGATGGTGGGCCTGGATAGGGGCCTGTGGAGGGTGGCCCTTGCTACCCTGTGACCATGTATTTTTCCCATTGCAGCTCTAGTCAAACAAGAGGCTGTAGGGTAAGTAACTTGCTCATCTTGCCCACCTATCCATCCATACTTGGGGCCACCTGAGGGGTGGGACTGGACTCTCTCCCCATGATCCCTGCTCTGTGGAAGGAAGAGCAAATGCTCAGTCTCCTTGTGGAGTGGTTCACTCTGTCCCCAGTCCTTCTCAGAATAGAGTCCTGCCAGCCCTTGACCACCTCTCCCTGCTCCATTCTGGATTCTGCCCTTCCGGCTCGCCTGCAGGAAACAGCAGCAGCAGCCTCAGACACTACAGACACAGCCTCCTCAGCCACAGCCTGAGCCCCCACCTGCGCCTCCTGGCCCCACCCCACTGCCTATGAGCCTCCTAGAACCTGAGCCAGGTGGGAATGAAGATTGCGATGTGTCAGATGCTGTCCAGCCCCTGGAGCAGGGGTTCCTGCAGCAGCCAGAGGAGGGCCCCAGCAGGTGAGGCTGTCCCCACAGCATTCTGGATGCTGGCCTCGGGTTGCCAACCTGGTTCAACCTTTTACCTCTACTAGGCCTCTTGGGAAGGATCTGGGGATCTGGGCATGACCTCTAAAAGGCAGAAAAGGGCTGCCCTAGGGAGCAAGAAGGGGGCGGCTTGCTGTTGATCACCCAGGGCACTGAAACCTACGGGGGCTGGGGGATGTGGTGGCTGAGTCTCCTTTGCTTCCCCAGTTCTGCTGCACAGCATCAGCCACCACAACAGGAGGAAGAGGAATCAAAGCTAGAACCAGAGAGGTCTGGCCTCAGTTGGAGTAACCGTGAGAAGGCAAAGCAGGCCTTTAAGGAGCTGCTAAGGGACAAGGTACGGGAGATGGGGCTCCCAGGGTAGGCCTGGAGGGGGCTGGAGGGGGCCAGGCTCTGTGACACCCACCTGCTCCATTCCAGGCTGTCCCCTCCAATGCCTCATGGGAACAGGCCATGAAGATGGTGGTCACCGACCCCCGTTACAGGTAGGCCTGGGCAGAGGGAGCCAGGCCTTCAGATCCTGTTCATGAGAGCAGCTGGGTCAGGGACTCCCTGAGAAACCCCAGCTCAATACTTGGGCTCCAAGGGGCCAGGGTCAGGAGAGTGGTAGATGAGTGAAGGTTCAAGTGGAAGAGAAGCTATCGAGGACCTCCAGGAGGGAAAGGTGTCTGACATGAGACATTCAATAAATGTTTGTCGAATTGAAGTGATTTGAATTAATTGGGGGAAGCGGGGAGGTTAGGGCAGATCCCTGACTGCAATTTGAGCACCCAAAGCATCAGGGCCGGGCATTATCAGCGTCCTGGAACCCGTCTCTTCCCCTCACTACCTCTCACCCTTCCCCACATCCCAGACATTTTTCTTGCCTCCCTGTACCCTGGAGCCCCTGCAGCCTGCTGTGCCCATGCATAGACCCCTCACACAGGTCTGTGGAGACCTGTTCCCAGTGCCATGCATGAACCACAGGGTGGCTCAGGCTGACTCCTCTATTCCCACCCAGTGCCTTGCCCAAATTGAGTGAGAAAAAGCAGGCATTTAATGCCTACAAGGCGCAGCGGGAGAAGGAGGAGAAGGAAGAGGCGCGACTGAGGGCCAAGGAAGCCAAGCAGACCTTGCAGCACTTCCTGGAGCAGCATGAGCGCATGACCTCCACCACCCGCTACCGGTCAGGGGCCTGGGCTGGGGCAGGGCTGGGGGACCCTGAGACCACATGTGCCCAGGGCCTCTGGTCTCTGCCTGCCTACCCACAGCTCATGTGCTCCACAGGCGGGCGGAACAGACCTTTGGGGAACTGGAGGTCTGGGCTGTGGTCCCCGAGAGGGATCGAAAAGAGGTTTATGATGATGTCCTCTTCTTCCTGGCCAAGAAGGAGAAGGTAATAGTCACTGGGCTGTTTCCATCAGCTTCAGTCTCATCTTAGAGTCTTCATGTCTTTGCTCCTTATGGACCAGGGTCATTAATTTCTCCGATGCCCCAGGGTCCTAGCTCCTTACTCTGAAGCTGACCTAGCACTTGCACATCCCTTCATTTCTGCCCTGGGCCTACAACCCGGGGCATGGGAGGACAGGAAGGACTCTCTGAGGGGTTGATCTGTAACCTGTGCTCCTTCCCCTTTGTGGGGACATGAAAACCTTGCATCTGGCCCTCCTAGGGTTCCCTAGCTACCTTCTTTTCCCCCAAATCCTCCTCTGCCCAGGACCACTTAAGTACTTCGGCCTGCCCTGCCTCTCCAGGAACAGGCCAAGCAGCTCCGGCGCCGCAATATCCAGGCCCTGAAGAGCATCCTGGATGGGATGAGTAGCGTCAACTTCCAAACCACCTGGTCCCAAGCCCAGCAGTACCTCATGGATAACCCCAGCTTTGCTCAGGACCATCAGCTTCAGAGTGAGCCCGGGCCTCCACTCCCACCTGTCCCTTCCCCTTCCGTCATTGACCTGGGTCCCCAGAGCCTATTTCACACATCTCACCTGTACCTCCTGTCCTCCCGGACATCTAGGAGTCCCCAGCACTCAGTCCCTGGACTCTGGAGATGCCAGAATGCTCAGGTTACCCTCTCCCTCCGGGGTCCACTGTTGATCTAGAGATGTGTGTCCTTGGAGGAAGAACTTGGGATAGAAATCACAAGACCTGGAGATGAGGACTGTTATAGCTGATGTGAATTGTCTTAAATTGTCATGGCACTGTGGGCATTAACTAGTCACACGTGTTACGATAAGCTGCTGTTGGCCTGTAATCACTGGCAATATCAGAAATACACTTTCTGAAGTTGGATCACAGCCTGATTGATTCCCAGTTCCATAAACTGTGAAGCCTTAGATCCTAAGAGAACTGATTTCATAAACATGATGACTTTGGTAACTAAATTTACAAGAGCTGAATTCTTGCTGATTTTTTTCTTATGCAATTAATGATTCCTCCTCAAGAACAACTGTTCCAGTACTCCCTCCCACAGAACCCGGTTATCACATTGCCCCACCATCCTGGCTGTCCCCAGCACCTACGGGGGCGGCATCCTCAAAGCAGTGGGGCTGTGGGGAACCGAGAAGGTATCCCACTGGTGTAACACCTGCTGAGCCTCCTTTCTATGGTTAGACATGGACAAGGAAGATGCGCTGATCTGCTTTGAGGAGCACATCCGAGCTTTGGAGAGGGAGGAGGAGGAGGAGCGGGAGCGGGCCCGGCTTAGGGAGCGGCGCCAGCAACGCAAGAACCGGGAGGCCTTCCAGGTATCTTTGCCACCCCCTGGAACAGAGCTCAACTCTGCCATATCAGGCCCACTGTTTTGTCTGTGCCCAGCTCTGTTCTAGCTCCACAAGACCGCTTTATGCCTATAGGTTTCCTATGCTGTGTCCCCTCAACTTGGCTTTGCTCCTTTAGGGAGATGAGATGTATGCACCACCTAGAAACTGTCAGCAGAGAGTACCCTAAAGGCAGCTTGGCAGCCAGGGGAAGCCAGACAGGCATAGCTTATCCTCCAGGTTGGAGGTGGCAAATGTGGTGGTAGTGGCTGTAACACAAAGCGAAGTTGAAGCCAAGTCAGGAAGATGGTGCTGCAGGCCAGTTTTGTGTCTTTGCCTCCCAGCCTGGCTCACTCCCATGTTTTAGTCTGTCCCTCTCTGTATTTACATTCTTCCCTTTCCCATTGCTCTCTGCCTCCCCATCTGTGTTTCTTCATCTCTGCCTCCCTGGCCTGCATTTCTTCAATCTGGATTGTCCCTGCCTCTCCTGCCATCTCCTGTCTTCCTCCTTTGGCTCCACCTTCCTCCCTGTCTCACTCTCCCTATAACCGGCCTTTCCCTGCACAGACCTTCCTGGATGAGCTGCATGAGACAGGGCAGCTGCACTCTATGTCCACCTGGATGGAACTGTACCCAGCGGTCAGTACTGATGTCCGCTTTGCCAACATGCTGGGCCAGCCGGGTAAGACAGCTGGGCTCCCCTTCTCTGGCCTGGCTTCCTGCCCTGCCAGCCTCTCTGCACCCCCACTCCCGGGTCCTGACCCGACCCTCAGGCCTTGGG
>NW_005369706.1:646190-659412 GCF_000412655.1 Myotis brandtii | reverse complement strand
CCCTCCCTCCCCCCGCAGGCTCCACCCCTCTGGACTTGTTCAAGTTCTATGTGGAGGAGTTGAAGGCACGATTCCATGATGAGAAGAAGATCATTAAGGACATCCTTAAGGTGAGGGGAGGCCTGGGGTTGTGATGGATGCAGGCTGGGTACAGGGCACGTTCCAGACAGGACTCCCTGATAAGTCCTGTTTTGCAGGAGCATTGCAACTCAGTTCAGTAGATATCTACTGTGATCCCTTATGTGGCCTGGGGACACAGAAATGAATAAGATACCATTTCTGCCCATAAGGAGCTCATGGCCTAATAGGAAGATAGATGTGACAACTGTTATACAGAAGGACAAGTGTTATTACAGAGACAAGAATCAGAAGAATTGGCATTTAAAATGCACTTTTAAGAACAACTAGGTGAAAGAGGGTGGAGGTCCTGGGCATAAGGAACTGCAGGTGCAAAGGCGAGGGGTGGACAGGGTTTGAGGAACAGGAAGCATAGTTAATCAAAGCCCACAGACAGGTTCCTTCTGGTCTGCCAGTGTTTTAGAAAAGTTTGGAATTTTTGCTAACATTTTAAGATCAACAGGTTGCACATCTTCAGCTTCTTTTGGAAATTTGGATTGTTTAGTAGCACTGGACTGGTTTTGCAAGGCATTCAGTGGACTCCAGCTGAGATGCCACTGTCTCTTAGAAGGGGTATGGCATCCTTAGCGTCACTCCCTGTCAGGCAGCGAGTTCAGTCGACATTTACCATCGCACATACACTTTACTTTTCTTATACTGAAGAAATAGTTCTGAATATCCATGTCTATCAAAGGTGGATAAGTGAGTGATGGACTATGAGAGCCTTGTGTTTCTGATGAAGAAAACAGAGAAAGCATACTTAGTGGAAGTGAAGGACATTCTAATGCATTTGAGGAGGCAATAGGCATAGTTGTTAGGAGCATGACTGAAGGCAGACTACCTGGGGTAAAAGTCCAGCTTAACCACTTACTAGTTGTGTGACTGTGGGCGGATTATTTAACCTTTCTGAGCCTCAGCTTCCCCATCTGAAAAATGGGCGTTTTCTACCAAAGCATACCTAATTACGAAGGGCAGTAACTTGGTACTTGAGGTGAGAAAGATCTGAGAATAAAGCTGGAAATGCCCCACTGCACACTCAACATTTCATGTGTTTTGCCTTATAAATTCATGCAGGTATTACATTTTAATACCGTGTTGCTTCTCTAATTAATATAAACTTAATATTTTAAAATTACTGACCTTAAGTAAGACATACCATATTGTCCTGTGGCTTCCTCTGTTTCTCTGGAACCACATGTCCCAGTTTGGAAGTAGAGCCCTCTGTGTAAATTCCTTGACTGCTAAAATTTGGATTTTTATTTTGTAAGTACTGGGGAGCCGAGGAATGATCTGATCAGATGACGCCTTGGAAAAGCCCTGGTGAAAGTGTAGCGTAGTACCTCTCAGACTATGTTGTATCCTTAGGAATAGGATAGTACCTGAAGCCTCAGGATACTAAAAGTGATAGTGGCAAGTAATTAAAATAAAATCTGGGCTTGAGTCATCTCCTAACTCCCCCTGAGACCACTGCTCTGCTGTCTGAGCCATGTAATAGGAAAGTGTGAGCAGCCCTGGATTCTCAAGGCCAGGTCAGAGGTGTGGGAGGTGAGCAGGGAGAGCAGTCAGGAGGCGACTATAGGGATCTAGGTGGGAATTGAGCTCAGGCAGGGCACTGGGGGTGGCAGGTGAGAGAACGGTAGTGTTCCAGCTCTTTCAGAGTACCTAGGTTTTCTCAGAGGTGCCTTGGGACAAACATGGGGGTAAGGGAGGATGGAATGGTATGCTCTTTCCTCTATTTATATGTACAGCAGCCTCTCTTTTATACATCGAGGTTCTGTATAAGATTTTTATTGAAAAAAATGTTTCTGCTGTTAAAAAAATGAAAGTTTAAAATAGTAGGATAGTCACCCAGAAGTAAAATTGACAGATGTGTGTGTGTGGAATTAAGGGTAAGGAATAAGTGAGGCGAGAGGGGATGATGGCACCATTGGTAAGGATTAAGCAGGAAGAACAGGGCTGGAGAAAATAAGAATTTCATTTGAGAAATTATTCTTAAAAACAACCTTGGGGCCAGAAGGAATAAACTAAGCACCATATATTAAATAGAATCTATAATATTAAAAGCATAATATGCTAATTAGACCAGATGTCCTTCCGCATGAAGCTGGGGCTGCGAGGAAAGCCTGGGTCCTGGGTGCCAGAGGGAAGCCGGTGCCAGCAGCCAGTGGAAGGAAGGCCTACTCTTGCACAAATTTTGTGCATCGGGCCTCTAGTAATCATATAAAGTAGAAATCTAGTCCCAGGAGAGCTAAATTTTATTGGATGCTTAACTTTTAGTACAAGTGCTCTGGTACTACTGACAGGCCTGTAGAGGCCTATCACTGAGTTCCATCTCTCCACACCTCTGGAGAAAGAAGCTGCTTTAGGCACTTCCTCTTCCCCTTTTGGGATTCTGCCTACAGAAGGTTGACAAGCCCAGGAGGCCCTGTGGCCATTCACCAATCAGAGAGGCTGTGGTGGTGCCTCACCCCAGAGGATAATGCAGAGAGCCCCAAACTTGGAGCAGCTGGGAGATAAGGGGGGAGGAGCGGAGAGGTGCTCGTGAGAAATGAATTTTCTTAGGACCTGCTGAATTTGAAGTGCCTATGAAATACCCAATCTAGTATGGGTCTGAAAATGAGAGATGGAGAATGAGATTGCTAGGGACAGTGTCAATTGAAAAGACTAAGTGCTGTTCTCAGGTGCATACGTGCCTGCAAGAGATACAGTAAAAGGGGTCAGAGAGACAGGAGGGGACCTTGGAGGGGAGCATTGAAGAAGTGAAGAGCAGAGGTGCTGAGGACCAAATGAGCAAGGACAGAGAAGGGGCCCGCTTAGGACATGAACAGCCTTTGGGAGAGCAGTGTCCATGAAGAGGGTGGAGTGGGTGCAGCACAAGCTTTAAGAGTTAGGTAACTCCTGGCTGTTTATTGGTTGAGACCTCTGCAAGTTATATAATGGCTCTGAACCTCAGTGTCCTTGTCTGTAAAATGGGGATAATTTTATGTGCATGGATGTGAGAATTTAATAACATTTGTATTGTCTTGCTTATGGTAGGCTCAATAAATGTTTATTCATTTTCCTTTGTGCTACATTTAAATATTTTGAAACAAAGGAAAAGAAGCAGGTTGTTAAGCTTTAGGAAGGGTGGAAAGAAGTTCCAGGTTAAGTGAGGTGTGTGTGTGATGGAAGGAGTCAGTGAAGAGGTAAGATTGAAGCGTTCAGTTTCCTAAGAGAGAGATTGGTATGTTTGAGAAGGACTGGAGAGTGCGAGTTGAAGAAGTCCTCTTGGAAGAAGCAAGAAGAGTATGCCTTTGCCATCGGCAGCAAGTTAGAGCTGTGTGGAGAGAGAGGAAGGGAAGTTGGGCCTGTGCCCCAGCTGGAGAGCCAGACTTCAAACCAAGTTGTCTTGGGCCAAGTGAGATAACTTTCCTAAGTCTCTGTGTTGTGAATCTTAGATGAGAATCACAGAGCCTGACTTATGGTGCTTTGAGAATGTGAGGTGTTTGGGAGTTGCACACCTGATGGCCTCTGTTTCTCCTGTGGGTCAAGTGATCTATGTGGGTGTCGTGCCTACAAGTATGGGCTTTGGTGTTAGAAAGACCTGGGGTAGAGCTCTCATTCAGCCATATACTTATTAGCTATTTGCCTTTGGGCAAATGCTCTGGTTTCTCTAAACCTTGGTTTCTCCTTCTGCATAAAATTAAGAGACTAGGATTCAGTGCATAAATTTAGAAAGGTGAGGATTAAATGAGAGGCGTATGAAGCACTCAGCATGGTAGCTAGTACTAGTAAGCACTCAATAAATACAGCCCAAGAGTGGGACCAGCAGAGGTTGACTGAGAATGCAAGGAACTTACTGAGCAGCAGGAGGGCCCAGAGGGGGCCCAAGCTTTAAACCAAAGGAACAAAGATCTAATTGTGAGTCTACCACCATGAACATGCCCCATCTCATCTGATATATTGGAAGTTAAGCAGGGTCGAGCCTGGGTAGTGCTTGAATGGGAGACCACCTGGGAATACCAGGTCTATAGACTTTCAAAAAAAGAAAAAGAACTAATTATGAGGAACTCAGGCATTAATCAGTAGGCACGGCACACACACACCCTGCTTCCTGTCAACCTTCCCCATGTGATCCAACCCTCTAGTTCCCTGTGACAACCACAGCAAGGCTAGGCATGGGGCTTAGTCATTAGGTGGTGAAGACTTGGGCAATGTGGTTTCTGGATGCATCCTAGTCCTGTGGATCTCTTGGGGTGGGGACTTCTTGAGCATCCTGTGGTTGGACCCCTCTGCCTGCCCTGGAGGTGCCCTTGCTTCATGCGCTGCTGTGCCCACAGGACCGGGGCTTCTGTGTGGAAGTGAACACAGCCTTTGAGGACTTCGCCCACGTCATAAGCTTTGACAAGAGGGCTGCTGCGCTGGACGCAGGCAACATCAAGCTGACCTTCAATAGTGTGAGGGGTTGGGCAGGGCGGGGCTGTAGCCAAGGCTTCTGCTGAAACTCATCCCGTGTATTATTTCATTCCTTCTCGCTCACTGCCCCAGTGTAACTATACCCCAGTTCAGGGGATGTTAGGAGCCCAGACCCCAACTTCCCACCTCCTAAGGTATGCCTGAATGGGGCCCAGGCATCCACCCCCCTGGGTGACCCTGTACTGTGTGCTTTTTGCCCTCAGCTACTGGAGAAAGCAGAGGCACGGGAGAGAGAGCGGGAGAAGGAGGAGGCACGAAGGCTGCGGCGCAGGGAAGCTGCCTTTCGAAGCATGCTGAGGCAGGCCGTGCCTGCTCTGGAGCTGGGCACTGCTTGGGAAGAGGTCAGGACTGCAGCCTGCCACCACACGCCACCCCCTCAGTCCTGAGGGCAGCGGTGCTTCTCCACCAGTGGGGGCTCACCCCACTCATAATACAGCTGGGGCCAGCTCCGGCTCCCTTCCTTCCTCCGCCCCAGCCCTGCCCTGTGCTCATGGCGGCACCCATGCCGTGCCGGGGCTGGTCTGATCAGCAGTGCTCTCCCGTTCAAGGTCCGTGAGCGCTTTGTGTGCGACTCAGCCTTTGAGCAGATAACCCTGGAGTCGGAGCGGATCCGGCTCTTCCGGGAGTTCCTGCAGGTACTGGAGGTGAGGCAGAGCTTCTGGTCCTCTGCACCTGTCCCAGTTGCTTGAACACCTGAGGGCAGCTCCAGAGACCTCCCCCGCCTTCTCGGGCTCTTTTCCCTGGACATTAAGGAGGGGGAGGTCTTAGGTAACCTGGATAGTCCTGAGGCTAACCCTGGTGCCCACCTTATCCCTGCCTCTTCCAGACTGAATGCCAGCACCTCCACATGAAAGGCCGGAAGCACGGCAGAAAGGGCAAGAAGCACCATCGCAAGCGTTCCCACTCGCCCTCAGTAAGTGGTGGGTAGAAGGATATGGGTGAGGCTGGACTGTCTTGGGGAAATAACTTTTCTTACTTCCCTCTGTTATCTCCCTGGGAGGGAGATTTGAGGATTCTTTTGGCCTTGGATCCTCTCTGCCCCAATTCCCAGACTAGAGGGCTTCTGGGATGTCGGCCTGACATGTATCTGCTGATTTGCCCAGGGCTCCGAGTCGGAAGAGGAGGAGCTGCCCCCACCATCTCTCCGGCCCCCCAAGCGGAGGCGGCAGAACCCCTCCGAATCTGGCTCTGAGCCCTCTTCCTCACTTGATTCATTTGAAAGTGGGGGTGCTGCCCTTGGAGGACGGGGCTCCCCATCCTCCCGCCTTCTCCTTGGATCAGGTAAGCAGCTGGGAGCTGGAGAAGTTAGCCCAGACTGAGGCGGCCCTGGGAGCCACAGCCCCTGTGGGTGGAGTGGGTTGGGAGGGCTGCACCTGCCGGAGAGGAACTTCCCGTCCCTGGAAGGGAGGAAACCTGACTGAAGACTTCCTTAGCAGGTCCCTGTCTGAAGAGTGAGCAGACAGATGGACTGTGGCAGAGGAAAGGGTGATCCCTCCCTTCTCCCAGGAACTTAGTGGGGGTTTCTATCTCCAGATCATGGCCTTCGGAGAGCCAAGAAACCAAAAAAGAAAGCTAAAAAGAGAAGACACAAGTCGGTGCGTAGAGAAGGAACTTCGGCCCAAGGCCCTGCTCTTGTGTGAGATCTCTTCCACCCGCCTCCAGCTGTCCTTCACAGGAACTGAGGGGGCGGGCTCTGGACTCTTACAGAACAGTCCTGAGAGTGTGACAGACCCGGAGGAGAAAGCTGGCAAGGAGAGTGATGAGAAAGAACCAGAACAGGACAAGGACAGGGAGCTCCGGCTGGCTGAGCTCCCTAATCGCTCCCCAGGTTTTGGAATCAAGAAGGAGAAGGTGAGAGGCAGGTGCCTGGTCCCAGCCCAGGCAGCGCTCTGTCCAGGCCTCCATGGCCTTCAGGGGAGGCAGTGGGTGAGCTGTGCCTTTGCTCCCCCAGACGGGCTGGGACACATCAGAAAGTGAGCTGAGTGAGGGTGAGCTGGAAAGGCGGCGGCGGACACTCCTACAGCAGCTGGATGACCACCAGTGAACTGACCAGCGGCTCTGCCTTGGGTCTGTGGCTACTAGGTCACCCTCACCGTCTGCCCCAGACTTCTTCCTTAGTCTGGTCTGTGTCCATTTTTCCTCAAGTAACCCCACTCCCAACACACCATTGCCAGCACCTGCCAAGGTTGCTCATGGTGTTCAACAGTCCCCTACTTCCCGGACAACTAGTGCAGTCCTTGCCCTCGGCCCCATGAGATTGGTGGTGTATGCCACATGAGGTGGGTGGTGCCAGTAGATAGAATGTGAGAAGGGGCCTCCAGGGAAGTGACAGGCTGGTGGACACAGCCTGGGTGGCAGAGGGCGGGGTCCTTACCCTTTAGCATCAGTGCCTGCTCCTGCCTGCACGGGGCCCTGGGGCTCCACCACTCCTTCCTCCAGCCCTGGGACCCTGTGTATGTGTGTTTTGTTTTATAAATAACAATATTTATAACATGGCCAGTGGCTCTTTTGTCTTCATATACTACTGGGGTGGGCTGGGGACTGGGCAGGTGCACCCATGGCCAGCAGGGGGCGCTAATGCCTAATGGTAGTGCCTCCCTTTGTGTGCTTAGAGCTCACTAACCTGATTCCCCTCCCCAGGTTTCTGTGCTCACCTCCAAGCAGATGGCAGCTCTGCCCAGCCTCCTTTCTATCCGCAGGGCTAAGATCAAACTAAATGGCCACCGTAGCCCTCCACACTCAGAAAGAGGAGTCAGAGTCAGGCCTGTGCTTCAAGCCTTTGTTGAAAGAAGGGCCAGGGTTTATGTACAAGAGAGAAGGGAGATGATACATATACAAAAAGGAATGGACCCCTGTGTTCCCTTCCAGGGGCTAAGAAACTGGCAGGGGACTGAGAATATAGCAGGTAAGACCACCATGTCCCCTGCCCCCTCAAAAAAACAAAAATAAAAAAACGTAGCTGAAGGAGGTGAAGATATTGTTGGCATACCCTTTCTCTAGCTGTCTTGGGGCTAGGGCAGAGAAAACCCCTTTTGCCCACCTCAGCAAGAACCTGGAATGCAAAGGGCTAGGGCCAAGGGCAGTAAGTGTGGCATCTTTCCTCACCCTTATCACTAGGGCACAGCTGAGTGGGGCCCAGGCTTAGGAAGGCCTTGCTCCTGGTAAAAGATGATCTGAGATTGGCAGGGTCCCAGGGCCCCCCAAGCCTGGACACTCCTCTTGTCCCTCTGGCTCTACTGATAGAGTGGCCTAGGTGTCCCTCTGTAGGCTAAAGCTCGAAATGGTTTTTTCCAGCTAACCCTTGGTGACCCTTCAGGAAAGGAAGTTGAAGACCTTGGAGGCAAAGTGCAGTACTGGAGGCACCAGGGCCATGCAAGGCCCTGGAAGACCTAGTGCCCACAGTGGCGGCAGGAAAGATGCAGGCTTTGAGAGCTTGGGTGGACACTGGTCGGGAGCAGCATAGCCTCCCGCTGGGCCCTTGGCCGATTCCAGGGCTCCAGGTCCGCAGGTTGGACTTGCAGGACTCTGGGAGTTGAAGTGCTTCTGCCTCTTAGAGGGTCTTAGTGGGGGCCTGGTGCCCGAGGTGGGCCACTGGGTGGGGCCACACTCCTGGCTTGGTGGCGAACGACAATGGGCTGGTGGAGACCTGTGGGGGAGACAGAAGCCTGTGAACAGGCAGGGCAGCCAGGCCAAGCCCACCCTCTGTAGGAACAGCCCCTTCAGGAGCAGCCCACAGGCAGGGCCAGAGAAGAGCCAGCCATGAGTCAGGTGAGAGAAGCTTAAAGACACTGGAGGGGATGGTCAGGGAGATGGCTGGGGTTCTGTATTTTCAGAGGACCAGATGGAGGGTGACTAGAGGCCATGGGGCAGAGCAAGGACGAAGGACCCCCAAGCCCAGTAACAGAGCCATGGGCTCAGCCACCAGAGGCAGTGGCCTGGTCCCTACCCCTTGTGGTCTTAGTAGAAGCTAGGACAGCATTAGTGGGAGAGATACCACTTCCCTGAGGGCACATGCAGGGCATAAGCCATGCTTCTCAGAGCATGGGGCATGCAGGGAGGGAAGTATGTGTCCCCATCACCACGAGGCAGCCAGAGGATGGTGCCAGGTCATGCATAGGAGGCGGTGCCTGTGGACCCCAGCACAAGTCTTGGGAGATGGGCATGCAGAGGGCAGCTGTGGTGCCCAGTACCTGTCAAGGGCCCCAGCCTTGGGGGTTAACAGTTTGACTCATCATGGTGGGCTGCATCACAGAAGAAGCGTGAGCCCCGCTTGGCAGTACGGGCCGTGAAAGGGACACTCTTCAGCACTGTGGCCCAGGAGAGAGACACCGTGGTCAGGCCCCGTGGCACACGTGAGGTGGGAGGAGAGCCCAGGGAATATGACGGTTTTGGGAGCAGTGCTCGGGCCCCAGGGAGGAAAGGGCCCCACCTGTGATGATGTCCTCAATGGTACCATCTTTCCCCTCGTACACAGGCCTGTGCTCCTTGGCCTGGCGCCGCCTCAACTCAGCAATTAGCTCCTGCTGTTGCCACTTGTTCCGCTGGGATGGGGTCTAGGGCCGAGCATTTGAAGGGAAAGGAGTCATTACTAACCTACCACAGGGACGGTTCCTGCCCAAGATGCCGTCCAAAGATGTCCTGGATTGTGTATGGCAGCCTTGCCTGGGAATCCCCTCCCAAAGCCCCTCTCTCCATCCCTTGGGATGCCAGCTTCGGGCCCTCTGGGTGGTCTGTGGGCTCCAGCTCTCCATCTCCTCTCCATTTGCTCCACCCTCTCCTAATTCTTTGCCCAGTTTCCTCCAGGCCTCTGCTCTTGGCCCCACCCACCTTGGCATCCAGTTTCTTGGCTTCCTGAGCCAGCTGCTTCTCCCGCATTACCTCCTCCTGCTTCTTGCGGGCTTCATTCTCTTGTTCTGCTTCCTAAGAACCATAGTGGGGGTGGAGAGCAGTTGTGAAGCTCACACAGGCTAAAGGGAGGGGCTAACTCTGAGGGTGGAGAGTGGGTGGCAGTGGGACCAGCAACCCCAGGTGGCCACCCTCTGGAGGGGCACTTCCTGCCCCAAACAATGACAGGAAGGGCCTGGGCCCCCACCCTGCCCACTAGTTCACAGCTAAGGCCTGTGGCCAGCTTCCATCGCTCCCTCCCAGGACCCAGAGGAAGAGACGGAAAAGGCCAGACTTGAAGCCCAACCCTCACTCCCCCAATCAGTTTTCTCTCAGCCTTTTTTCTTTAAAAACCTCTCCTGCTCACCTTGTAAGAACGAATGAATCGGACAAATACTGGGAAGAATACAGAAGGAGGTGTGGTCTTGGGACTCTCACCGAAGTAGCGCACAACTGCATTGTAGGCCTCCTGGGGAAGGGTGGGCAGGTGGGGTCAGCCTGGCGAAGGGAAGCCGGCTCCCACCAGGGACAGTGGGCCCACAGAAAGCAGCACCCAGCCCCTATAGGCTAGAGAAGAACTGGGCTCCCAAAGCTCCCTAGAGTGCACCTCACCAGAGGCAGCTGCCTGCCATCCCCAATGTCCCTTACCCCCATGTTAAGCCAGCCCGCCAGCACTTGATGAAACTTCTTTGACCCAAGAAGGAAAAACTCAGCCCACCTAGAGGGGCACAGTGCCTTAAACCTGGTGCTGCCACCAGCCTCCACCCTGTGCTCACCTCCGCTGTCTTGGCGTCACGCTGGAGCTTGTCCAATTTGCCTTCATTGGTGCTGAGGAAGCTCCGAAGGACGCTGTTGTCATGCATACTACACTCGCGCCGAATCAGCTCCATGCCCCGGCCCAGCTCCTTCACATCTAGCAGCACATTCTCCAGGGACACTGTGGTCACAGAGCCCAGGCTGAGTCCAGGGCTGGACATGCCCACCTCCCCTCGGCATGGGCTCCCTCAGGTCCTCACGCCCCTGCTGCTTGAGCCACCCGGGGGGGACACAGAGAGGGGCACACAAAGCTAGCTGGGCTCTCACAGGGCAAGAAAAATGAATAGAGGCTGGGAACTCATGACCCCAAAGAGCAAAGTAACAAAGGAAGGCAAGCCAGAAAGACTGCCAGTCTTCAAAATGGCCTGCACCATTTCATGAGTGGGGCAGCAATAACAGCTACCGATGTCTGAGGGGCTTCATGGTTTTTCTAAGCTCTTCCCACACGTCACAGAGAAACAGTCTGCAGTCTCTGGGGCCAGCCTGAGGAGCTGGGAGTGAAGAGCCACTGTGCCTTCCTCTGCCAGCTCCCAGCCATCCAGGTGAATAGGGCCAGACGGGTCTGGTGCCTGCAAGAAGGCTCCCGCTGGGGTGGCCCCTGCCCATGGCCCCAGCGGAAAGCTTTGAAGTGTCAGAAAGACAACAAGAGCCAGAAACAAAAGGACCCAAATGTTCCCTCTCCTCATAGCTTCCTGGGATTGTCCTGAGCTGAACACAAGGGCAGGCTCCCCTCACCTGCTGCAGCCTTCTCCACAAAGTGCAGCTCGTGCCAGAAGTTGGCCAGGTCTGGGTATTTCTCCTTCACCGTCAAGGCAATGAAATGCAGCAATGTCATCTTCCTGTCAGTGGACTTGGTGTCCAGCAGCTGGGAGATGGGGGCGAGGGGTAATGCAAGAGGACTGAATATCCTGGCTCCACAGCCGCCTTCCCTCAGGCTTCCCGGCCCCATGTTGCCCCCACCGTCTCACCAGATCCAGGCTTTGGAGCTTGAAGCCATACACAGCACCCCGCTTGCTGCTGTTCATGTAGTTCCCCAGTGCAAGTATGATCTGTCCAGAGACCAGTGGGAGGTGTCAGACCAAGCCCTGAGGGCTCCTTCCTTGTCTATATAGCCCCAGGTTCCCACCAGCACCCCCATATACAACCTCTCCCCACCTCCAACATCTGCTTCAGCTTCTGTGAGGACTTGACAGAGGCAGAGGCTGCAATGATGGCATTGAGTTGCTGGAAGGCAAGATGAAGAGCTGAGTAATCCCAGGCCGGCATGGGGCAAAGTCAGCAAGGGGCTGGGAGGATGGGCAGGGCCAGGGAAGTGACCAGCAGGTGGACGGTGGAGACGGGGCTGCAGGTGCGTGTGATCTGGGTGGGGCCCTACCGGCGTGAGCATCTGCAGGTTGTCCTGGAAGTTGCCCAGGAAGGCCATGCCTGCCATTCGCTGGGTCAGCCGCTCCACCTTGCTGAAGAGCAGCATGAAGCGGTCCTCAGCTGCCAGCTCCTCCAAGGGCTGCCGCTCCCGCTCGTATTGCCGCAGCAGCTTCACTTCGGCCTCTGTGGGCAGGAAGCGCATCAGGCACTCCACGAAGTCCACAGGCAGTGTCTGTAGGTCGTACCTATGTAGGAGGGAGGGACCATAGCAGGGACATTGATGTCCTGCTTAGAAACCCTTCAACATCCTCCCTTTGCTCAAGTCTCAATACCTGAGCATGGCTTAGGAGGCCCAACCTGCAAGACTTCTGCCCACCTTTCTATCCTGTCTCTCCTACTCCCCTCCTTACACCAAGGCCACAGCCAATTTTCAGTACCCAGGGAACCAAGCTTCTCCCGCCAGGACCTGTACTGGATTTCATGTACTTTCTTCAGGTTGCAGGTAAGAGACACCACCTCCTCTGGGAAGTCTTCCCTGATTACCCAGCTTAGCTACCTGGCTCTCCGTTCTCCCAACGCTCCCTGTACCTCCATCACTTTGGTGGTTATTACCCAGCATTACTGGACTGTTCCCACTAGACTGAGAGTTCCTTGAGTGCAGGTCTGGACTGAATTCCCAGCATCTCATACCATGCCTGGCACACAGCATGGATACAGTAAGTTCTGGCCAAACCAGTGGATGATTAAGGGGTGTGAGGCAATTCTGCCAATGCCCTGGAATCCAAGGCGGAGAACTGGGTTTCCAACTGGCTGGGGACCAGGGCCAGGTCAGTGGGAGCCTCACGTGTGGATGGCCCTGCAGATCTCCTCAGCTGAGCGGCCAGCCTTGCGTAGGGTGATGGCCAGGTTCTTGGCACGATTGGCTTCCAACAGGGTCACCTTGCTGGCGGCCTTTTGTGCTGTCTTGTTCTTAGAGCAGATGAGGTCAAGGGCAGGGCCCTGGGCTTTCGTCTTGAACAGTTCTTCAAACTTGTCCAGGTCCAGGTCCTGGCAGAGGTTGATGAGAAGGAAAATGCTGTGGCCTCTACTTACTAGAGGAGCCCTAGCAGCCCTCCCAGAAGCATCAGCTCAGCTCTGGATCATGGAAGGCTAAGTCTGAGGGCTTTCTCAAGGCCAGGAGATCTGGCTAAAAGGGCAACATGGTCCCCAGCCCCCATCTTCCCTCTCAGGGCCCCAGGCCCTGCTACCTCCAAGATTTTCTCATCATCAAGTTCGCTGAAGACAGTGCCACTGATCTGGTTGGGTTTCAGTGCTGTCCAGTTAAAGACAGGCAGCCGGAACTTGGTCTTGATAGGCTTCTTGATGCGAATGGCTAATTTGAAAGGAGGACCAGTGAGGCAGGGGCCAAGGAGTGTGTCCCACTAGCCCCTTGGTCCCACTAGCCCTGGCCAGAGCCCTGGGAATACTCACCTGACAGGCCTACTGTCAGCACCACAGAGGGAGCAGCACCAGGGAGAGGTGGGGCGGGGGGACATTTGTCTGGGGGAAGAAGAATGGTACAGTGGCCCAGGGGCCAAGAGACTTT
>NW_005369706.1:644554-645935 GCF_000412655.1 Myotis brandtii | reverse complement strand
GACTCTCAGTGGCCCTGGCCAGGTGGCTCAGTTGGTTTGAGCGTTGTCTCTTGCACCAAAGGTAACAGGTTCAATTCCCAGACAGGGCACATACCTAGGTTGTGGGTGCATACGGAAGGCAACCGATCAATGTTTCTCTTTCTCTCTCTCCTTTTTCCTCTCCCTTTCTCTAAACATATTCTCAGGTGAGTATTAAAAAAAAAAAAAAGACTCAGGGAAGGAGGCTGCATGAACTCCCGGCCCAAGTGGCTGCCAGGGGTCCTAACTCTGATGGGCAGGTCTTGGTCATCTCTGGCCCACTCTCTTGCTTTGATCAGAGCCCTCTCTGGCTGTGTTCAGAGGAATCAGGAGCAGCAGCTTTATGATCCTTAAAACAGATCCATGTCTACCCTTAGACTTCCCTTCCCTAGTAACTTGAGCCTCCCTCAGATTCTAGACCACCCACTGTCCCTCTCCCACCTGCCACGCCCTTCCAGCCAGGTCCCCAGCTTCTCCCTAAGGAAGGCTCTGCTGACTGGGGTTTGGGTCTGGCCCCACAATGAGGCTGCCACTCCTAGCTCCCAGGGTCCTCCTTACCTGGTAAAGGGGGAGGTGGAGGGGGCAAGGGAGGAGCAGGTGGAGGGGGCAAAGGGAGGGCCTCCTCAGGGGGCGGGGCTGGAGCCAGGAGGTCCAGGTCAGAGGATGGCATGCCCATGCTCAGCTCTGCAGAGCCCACCCGGGCCAGGGCCTCGCTGCCCACCGACTCTAAGTCCCGGGCATTGGGCTCCAAGTGGCATCGGCGCTGGAAGGCCTCCTCCTTCTCTTTAATGAGCCGCCGTAGGGTGTGCACCTGGTGGCTCGTGTTCTCATAAGTCTCCTGTTGGGCAGACGCACCATTCAGAAAAGAGAGGGCTGAAGGCACAGCAGTCACTGCCCCAGGAGTGAAACTTCCTGTCCAAGGGTCTCCCAGCTGGGATCTCTGCTTCTGCTAGAAACCTGGGTGGGGACCAGGGGAAGCTGGAATGAGGAGCACAGAGTCCTGCTGTGTCCTTCCTTTCTGCTCCCACCTTAGTCTCATGGTCCCTCCAGGCCCAGGTAGAAGGTGCTCCTGGGCAACTCTTCCTGACCCACAGCCAGCCTGCTATGCGGCTCTCAGCTCTCTGTGCGCGTCACTGCTCCCATTTCATTTGACCCGTGTACTCGCTCAATTGGGAGCCCCTACAGACAAGACCCTGCCTGAGCCCTCTCTGTATCCTCCATACTCCTGATGCAGTGCTTCAGACTCCTAGCAGGAGCGAAGCAGATATACACTGAGTGGCCAGATTATTATGACCACCTGACGTTTGTAGGCAAATTAGCTATAATTTCGCGCTGAAGTTGCTAGAGGGCCAGACCATTATAA
>NW_005369706.1:597290-643191 GCF_000412655.1 Myotis brandtii | reverse complement strand
TTCTACTGTCATGGTAAACAACCTGCTTCCCTATTTATAATGGTCTCGCCCTCTAGCAACTTCAGCGCGAAATTATAGCTAATTTGCCTACAAACGTCAGGTGGTCATAATAATCTGGCCACTCAGTGTATACTGAGCTCAACAGAGCCAGTATAACTGTATTCCTTCGGAAGAAAAGATCGGTTGAGGCATGACTTTATAACTAACAAAAAGTTAGCTCAGGGGACAGAGAAGACACTGAAATATGAGGAACCCCTGCTGGTGGGTCTCCTAGTAACAGCCCCAGGACTGGGCTACTCTGAGCTGCTCATGACGCAGGGCTGGGGGAAGCTGGGAGGTGCAGCAGGACGGCTCATAGGAGGAGGGCTGGTGCCCCATACACTCCCACCTTCTTCTGTGCATGTCTGGCCCACTCTGGCTTCGGCTTGTCTCTCCAACCAAAATATGGGGTGAAATCATCAGCCCACTCGCATCTGTGTGCCTCAAGAGCTGGACTCAAAGACTTGACATGACTCAGGAAAGAGAAACAACCCTCAGGCCCTGGCACCCCGCAGCAGTCGGGCCTCCCTCCCCAGTTGCTGGCACCTTGATGCTCTCAAGTTCCTTCTCCCGCTGCAGCAGCTGCTTCTCCAGCTCCGCCACCCGCATCATGTTCTCGTTCTCTAGGTCCAGAAGCTTCTCTGTGAGCTGCAGGACGGGAAGGGCAGGTTTGGGGCTGGCCCTAAAGCCTGGGCACTCAGCACAGCCTGGATCCCAGTCAGGACCCGGGCCCCAGGGCCGCTTGGCCTGGCAGGTTCCCTACGTTGCTCCCGTGGGCCCAGGGTCTGCGACCACGTGAAACAGTACCAGGCAAATGGCCATAGCAGAGTCTCTTGAGACAGAGACCACCTCACGCCCGGTCTGGGAGGTCAGTGTGTGTCAATCTCTGGGTGGTCCGAGGCATGCTTTAAAGAGCCCGGTGGTGCCCCATCTGGAGGCAGGTGGGTCAGCTCAGGATTCGCCCCCAACAGTGGTTCTGGAGCAGAGGAGGACCCACCACCTACGTGCGACACATGCTCCTCCAGCTCCTCCACCTTCTCCAGGGCCACGTTCTTGGTCTCGGCATCCTCCAACAAACCCCCCACGTCGAACACATTCTCCAGGTACGCCTGGATCTGCACCTGCAGCTTCTCGCTCTCTGTGTGCCTTGATTTCTAGGGAGAGCAGAGGGCATCATGGTTGGGGGAGCCTCCTGAGAAAGACTTAGTCCTCACCACCCTCCTTGGCTGCTTCCTAAAGCTCAAGACCCAGGGAATTCCTACTACGGCTATGCCGGATTCTCGCCCCAGGGAGCTGCCTGATTGGGACGCCCTCTGAGGGCGGGTCTGAGTCCCATGCCATAGAAGACAGGCAGGGTACCAGGAGCATCCATGACTAGGGTTTTATAAAAACAAAAACAAAAACAAAACTTTGTAATATGGCTCAGCTGGTCCTTTGTCCCAAAGCTCCTCACTCTATGAGGATTCAGCCCGGCTCACCTGCAGGAACTCCTCCAGCCCCAGCTTAGTAAACTCATATTGCAGGTGGACCCGGAAGTTCATATCCTCCACCGAGTGCACCACGATGTTGATAAACTGCATGCAGGCCACCTGGGGAGAAGCGGCCCCAATGGGAAGAGACAGGGGAGAGACCAATGGGGAGAGACCAAGAGAAAGGGAGGGTGGAAGGCTGTTAGAACCAGCATCGTCAAGTCAAGTGGATAATCAAAAGCAGTGAATAAAAAAGTTACATCTTTATGGGAGCAAAAGAGCATTTTAACTTTAAAAAGATCAAACTTTGCCTTCAGAGTATTAAGGTAAGTAAATTACATGAGAAATAGATGTCACTAAAGCACCGATCTGACTTCCTCTGCACATCAGCAGGTACTCCTTAAGGCATCCCTGCTTAGTTGAAAATCCTACATAAGAGCAGAGAAGCTGGGGAAGAGCCCGGGAAAGGGAAAGCAGCTCAAAGAGGGTCCCAACCAGGGATGACAAGGGCATCAAAAGGGGGAAGAAGGCAGACTCGGGATGCCCCAATGACATTGTCTTACAGTTTCTAAAAGCTCTCTGGGGTGGTCCAGTGGACGAGGAGCATTTACAGGGTAGAGAGAAACATTCTAGGTTCTACACGGAAGACCAAAATCCACTGTCCACCTGGCCCCTGTTCTCAGGGGCACGCCGCCCTGCTGGGCCCAGACCCAGTTCCTCACCATGAAGTCGATGTTGCTGTCCTCATTCCGGAAGTACTCCATCAGCTTCTCAAAGCGGTGCAGCTCCTTGCATACCTGAACAATCGAACTTCTCAGTGAAAGGACCTGCCCCAGGCAGAGCCCACACCCCTGAGCCCTGGCTCCCAGGGACACCATGGCCAGAGGACTGATTCAGACCAAGTTTAACCACAATTTTGTCTCTGCAATGAGCCATTCGGGACATGACAGAAGAAAGCCTGGGACCTGGCATCTGCCCTGGTTCCCTCCTGGAGTTCAATAAAGCCCTTGCCTTAGTTTGAGCTTGAGGAGCCTCTGGGAGTAGGCCTACAAGAAACAGGGCTTTGCTGTGGCCAAGTTACTGAAGGAAGGAGGGAGCAAGGAGGAAGGTTGGAGGGCCTGGCTGAGGCAGGGGCTGAGGTCCTAGTGGGGATGCAGGAGAGGCCAGGAGGCAGGAAAGCCCCTGTGCTGAGAGGGTCCCGAGACTCCACTGAGCTCTGGCTTCACGGAGGAAGAGCCATTTCCTGGCTGAACAATGGATGCTAGGGAAGCAGTGTACAGAGGAGAGGGGAGGGGTGGGCCAGCAGCTGCAGCTGGATGTCGAGGAAGCCTATGTTCAAGCAGACAGGGGTTTCAGGGCCAGGCCCAGAGCTGGGGAAATTCCAAGAAGAAGCTCCCTCTCCCCTCACCAATATCAGCCACCAACCCAGGAGGATCCTGGCCTGCCTTCTCCTCTCACTGCAAAGATATCTGCCTTGGGCTCAATCAGTAGGTCCGCTGCCTCAGAACACCTGGGGAACCTGTTAAAGCACAGATAGCCAGGCCTCCTGCAGTCTGTTTGCTTAACAAGCTCTCCGGGCATTCTGATGCATGGCCAGACTAGGACCACTGGATTAGAGACCTTAGCTCTCTGAGGGCATCCTTAGCTGGCCGATTCATAACTTCTCTGACACACAACCTGATAAGACTGAAATTCTGGTTTTGTTGAAAACAAGGGGGGAGGGGAAGAGGTTGACAAGCTACCTAGGTAAACACTGGGATGTTAAAATGACGGAATCATTGGGATGTGTAAGACTGCAGGAAAGGCGGCTTACCTACCATATTCCCACCTCCTCCTGCCAGATACACACACACACACACACACACACACACACACACACACACAAGACTGACCTCTTTGGTTTTTGTTTGTGTTTTTTTGTGTGTTAATCCTCACCTGAGGATATTTTTCCATTGATTTTTAGAGAGAGTGGAAGGAAGGGGGAGAGACAGAGAGAAACATTGAGGTGAGAGACATATCAATCGGTTGCCTCCTGCACATGCCCTGACCAGGGCCAGGAATCAAGTCTGCAACCTAGGTACTTGCCCTTGATTGGAATCAAATCCAGGACCCTTCAGTCCATGGGCCAACACTCTATCCACTGAGCCAAACTGGCTAGGGCAGAAGACTGACCTCTTTGAAGTTGTCAAAGGCAGCAAGAATGATTTCGTGACCTCCCCGCACCAAACACACGGCTGCTAGGAGCTCCAAGACAAGGGCTTTGGTCCTGAAGGGCAAAGAAGGAAGATTAATACCTTAGCTCCCCACCATGGCCACCACACAGCTCAACTGCACAACTGGCGAGTCCTTTCAGAGAGTGGAGCCAGCCTCAGCGGTAAGGGGAGAGGCTGGGTACAAGAAAGAAGGCAGAAGGCAGGCTGCTCCCTCACTAAGCTGTGCAGACCACAGGGAAGCCAGGGACACTGCTTCTCTCCAGCAGAGGCCACAGGACCCCATGGCCAGGGACAGGTGGAGCCCAAAACTCCAGAGTCCTGTGCAGAGTGAGGAGGAAAGGGGAGGGAAGGAGCTCACCTTGGATTCTTGTTGTTGAGACTGAGCGCAATCTCGTTGACAGCATGGGGGTGGGACATGACCAGGTTGAAGCCGTACTGTAGCAAGGGAAAAAAGCAGAAGGAGAAGAGACCTTGATGGTGGGGAAGGCAGATCCTTGACTTGACTGTAGGCCCACCGGCAAACTTCTTTTAAAGCTGGCACCCTCCTAGCTCTCCTGGTTTGGGAGGTGAGGCAGAAGAGGCCGAGCCCTGTGGCTGGTGCTGCCCCCTTACCTGATAGTTCATGATGGCTCTGAGACAAAGGATGCAGACATGGACATCATCCTTCTGGCTCACCAGGCGGGAGTTCTTCAGGGCCCTGCGCCCAGGAAGAGTGCTGTACCTGGGGGAGAGGCGGCTGTTGGCGAAAGGCCTAGGAGTGCTCACCAACATCCAGACAGCAGGCTGTCCCTCAGCAGCAGCAGAAGAGGGGGAAAGAGGGCCTTGTACCACCAGCCCAGAGAGAGAGAGTGCAGGGGCAGGGCGCTCAGCCGTGTCACCTCCCTGGAGCAGGCCTGCATCAGGAACTATCCAGGACCCTGCTGTATAATTAGTGCCGAGGTCCTTTAAAATACAACAGTAGGTGTGTACACCTTCCTAGTCCTCGAGGGGCCCAGGGAGATGTTCATTTGAGCCGTTCCTCCTCCTCCTTCCAGTCACTGTATCTTCCACACATTCCCTGGGCAGGAGCACTTGGCTCCCACCCCACTTCTATGTCCCAGAAAAGGCAGCACAGACCCCAAAGGCTTTAGGTGTGTGTACCTGGGGCTACATCTGACCTGGCATCCCCGCCCCTGCCCAGTGATGTCTCATGAAGAAAGAGGAAGCACAAATGGTATCTGCTCATGCATGACTGGAGTGATGAGCAGTGTCAGAGTGCAAAACCCAAGGGAGACAGGAGAAGGGAGTATGGCATGAGAGAGACCACAGGACCTAAAGGAAAGCCTCCCCAGGTGGGCGGGGCTCGGACAAGTCATCAGGTCCATACACCTGCCTCCAGGCAGGACAGCTCTTAAGATACTGCAGACAAATGAATACCTGGGAGCGTTGGAGAGAACAGGCCTAAAGGAAGACATGAAGGGAGGGTGAGCAGGGGACAGGCTTGGTGGAAGCTGGTCTCCGAGCAGCTGATGGAGCAGAGAGCAGAGCCAGAGGGAAACAGACAGGAGGGCCAGAGCTGGAGCACCCGGTGAAGGTGAGGGAGCTGGATGAGTACAGCCCTGCCTGAGAGACTGGGAGGAATGGCAGAGCGAGAATGAGGAATGGAGGGGCCCCCAGAGAAGGGGAGAGGAAGAACCCCAGATGGGGTGGGCATAGCTGAGGGTGATGTACTTACCCAGGACAGATCGCTGGGCAGAATCAAGGAGACAAAGAGGACAGACCAGAGACAGACTGGCAGGCAGAGGCAAGAGAGCTGAGCCTGGAAGCAAGAGTGGAGGGAGGCGCATGAGCACTCACCGCTGTTACCCAGGACCTGGACTGGGGCTGGGGGAGGCAGGCGGGCAGAGCAAGAGCACACATACCGGAGCACAGACTGGCGCGCAGAGCGAGCGAGGCTGTTGGTGAAGGGGGCTGACAGGGCGCTGGGTGGCTGCAGGTCCTCGATGGACCTGCTCCAGGACCGGAGCTTGTCAAATGCACCATCGTCACCACTCTCCAGACCCTCAAAGTCAAACCTGGAGCAGGAAAGGACATATGCGCACACACAGGAGAAATTCAGTGCCAAGACCCCTGGCAAGCCCACCCCTGCCCTGTAGACTTCTAGGGCAACAATAAGCAAGAGCATCAGAAGAGAAAGTGGAATTGGGCAACAGAGACCCAACCTGGTTGGGAGAGCCAACGACATAGGATAAGGGCAGAGCGGGCACAGGAAGCAACCAGGAGGGGGTCTGGGGAGACAGGAATGCTGACGGAGGCCAGTGCTGCGCCCACTGGCCAGGCAACTCAAGGAGTGACCACCCCATGGGCCCAAAGGGATGTGGGGAGCTGTATACTTCCTGCACTCTCAGCCTCAGATGGGACATCTCCGAGAAGCTGGGGCTCCCCACGTAGAACCTGCCAACTGCAGGTCTTGTTAGTTGGCAAATGGCAGCAGCCAAAGGAGCCTGAGTGCCCTGAGGGAGCCCCACTGTTTCTGGGCTGGGATTGAGGGCAGGTCAGAATGGAAGAAGACAGGGGTCCTAGCAAACCCAGAGAGGGACAGCCTGTTTCAGGAGGAGATCGTGGTCCCATACTATCACTGGATTCGAATGACTGGGCTTTCTGTGGTTCTACATGAGGCTTTTAGGCTTTTCAGGTATAGAGGCTCCTTGGGCCTCAGCTTCCCTGGGGAAAGGAATCACACAAGTCCAGGGTGTGGACTGGCGTCCTTAGTTCGTCCAGGGTGTGATTCCTTCTCTGTCTTCCCTGAAAGCCCCTTGCTCCTTCCACACCCACGCCCACCCCAAGTCTTTCTTTCAAATACAGAGTCAGAGGCAGTGCTGTGGACCATGTAGTCCTAAGGTCCCAGCGTATTTTGGTTTAGCTGGGATTTGTTTGCTTTTCAAACAAGATAGGCTTATTTGAAAAAATGACCTATATCTTTTTACTTTTAAAGTTCTGAATTTTTAAAAAATCACTTCAGCAAATGTTTTTCATTTCATTCTATAAAAAGAGTTGTTTTTAAAGGGAGAGGAGGCTCATGAGGCACTTCTGCAGGGATGGGAATAGGGAGTGGGCCACTCTCGGCTCTAACAGAGATGACCTAGAAAAGACAACAGAGGCCAAACCTAGGAAAGGCATTAGCTTGAAACCCTAAGGAGGCGAGATAAGACCTGCTGGACAAAGAACAGCCAGGGGGCAAGGACAGTAGCAAGAAATGTGAAATTGGAGGCTAGGGCTGAGTCGTGGGACTGAGGAATTCCTCAGTACGTGGGACTTTCAGGATTAAAACTGGGGAAAGTCATAGGCAAACCAGGCCAATTGGTCACCCTAGGGCCGACTTAAGTCTCGAATGTAAGTTTGAATGTGTTAGTCCTCTGGTAAATGATCACCATAACCCCCTTTCCATATATTCAGGTCACTATGGTAGCGCACACCACCTTGAATGTTAACAATTAACAATAAAGTGGCTGCACAGTATAGACTTATGCTTCAAATACTGCAAAGTGCTTTATACACATTATTGTCTAGGCCAGTGGTCGGCAAACTGCGGCTCGCGAGCCACATGTGGCTCTTTGGCCCTTTGAGTGTGGCTCTTCCACAAAATACTGACTTCTGCGCATGGGCCACGAAGTTTCAATCGCACTGTACGTGCGTGCGGGCACGTGGTATTTTGTGGAAGAGCCACACTCAAGGGGCCAAAGAGCCACATGTGGCTCACAAGCCGCAGTTTGCCGACCACTGGTCTAGGCCTGGAACCCCGGACGGTGGATCCCCTCTGATATAAGATGACACACACTTGTCTGAGATCAGACAGATGGAAAACAAGAGATCCACACCCATCTGTCTTCCCTGAGAGCACTTCGCTCCTTCCACTGCCTTCTCATCTGTGTTAATTCGCTTCTGGCTGCCTCCCAGCTCCCAACCTGCTTGAAAAAGGCTCCTGAATGTCTTATTTTCAGTCTGGGTCAAAAGTCATGCTCACTGCTCCTGGAGTGACTTAGAGTAACCCTCTCACAACTGGAGACCCAAAGGAGCTTCTTGAAGACTTGCTTTCCAACATCAAATGAACAACAGGGAATCTCTCCCAGAAGCCAGGACATTCCCTTGGAGTGCTCCTAGCCTGGAGTCTGGATCTTCTAGGTTCTGATTCTGAGCTTCCTTCCCACATCTCTCTTCTGCCCCCCAAATGCACCTTCTACTCCAGCCACCTGGCATTCTTCACTTGGCTGCCCATCCCCTCACCCGCTGCTCTCTCCCTTCTGGCCTGGGATCCCTATTCCCATCTTCACTACTGCAATCTCACCTTCCTCTTTCAATCAGAATGGGACTGTGTCCTCTGTCCTCCCTCACTGGTGCCAGCCCCAGTCCCAGGGTGGTACTCACATGACAGAACATTGAGCAAAGGACAGGTAATCCACCAGCACATCCAGGCCTTTGTTTTCATCATTCAAAAACTCCCGCACCCACCTACAGATAAAGAAAACAGAGTGGGGTGAGGGGAAGGAGAGAGAGAGACCTCTGATCCAACAACACACTCTGGGGTCCCCCAAAACTTAGCTCTAGGCTGGGAATATTTTGAAAATCAAAGTCCATGGCAGACCCTCCCATGGCCATGTCACCGGCCTGGACCTCCCCTAGGCCAGGAAGCCAGGGATGGGAAAGGTACAAGCTTTTTGATAACCACATCAGCCAAATAAGCTTTCAGGGGGCCCCTCAAAGGCCTTGGCCCCGGCTTATTCACTTTCTGTGACCCTGGTGTCTAGCACAAAGCTGAGCACACTGTCTTTGCATGATGTTTTTTGGAAGAATTGGGGGATTATCAAGAGCATTTACTGCAGCCCTTGTGCAGAGCCGTGCCTGGCAGAGACCAGCAGGTCCCCAACTTGACCAAAGTTTCAGTCAAAAGACCAGCAAGAAGAGTCAAAGGGAGCTGTGGAACAGAGGCACATGGAGCCTAGGGGCTCTCCATCAAGTTCAAGGAAAGGCATTTTAGGAAGTAGTGAGCAAAGAGGGATAGGTGGGAGTTCTGTGTTTGGCAGAACGGGAAAAGGACAGGGAAACAGTCAGGAACTCAAGTAACTACAGAATGGCTGTGACCACTCAGAGCCAGACTGAGGAGTTGGGCCCCATCATCCAGGGAGGCAGGAGGGTAGACAACAAGGCTCCCTAAAGACAACAGCAGAGCAGGCAGTTCCACCATTCCGCCCTAGGCCTTTGGGGCTGAGATAGCCCTGAAAGCATGTCCTAGGAAGACTGTTACAGGTTCATTCAGAGCAGAGGACAGAAAGCTCAGGATGGAACCATGACTGTCCTCAGTGCTCTGTTCCCTCGGAATGTCCTGGGGTCTTTAAAGGCTGTGCCCAACAGCCTGCAGGGACACTCCTCCCCCACAGCTGGAAACCAGCGCCATGTTTCCAGCCCCACTCCGAGCTACAGAGAGGCTGGGCCGGAGCACCAAGCCCAGCTGAGATCTGGCAGCAGGCTCCGGCTGGGGCTGACTGACACCGGAGCTGCCTGAAGTTAGCTTCCTCTCTCGGGGCCGACAGGCCTCCAGTTTCCTGTCTGTCTGCTCTCCAGCTCCCCACCCCCTTCTCATTTCCTGTCTGAGTCTACACTGCTATTTTCGGGATCTTGACACTTTGAGGAGAGGTTAAAGGGCACGTAGGCAAGGCTGAGAACCAATACAAAGTGGGGAGAGGAGGAGCTGCAGAGGCTCTGGAATCCCACTTCCCAGCTCCCTGCTCCAAGGTCTGGTTCCCACTCAGCTTCCACAGACCAAAGCAGGATCCTCCGCTCCCTACCTGTCCCTGGGCTCCCACCACCCAGGAGCACCCACCCACAGCTGGGCAGCCAGTCTTCCTGCCCAGAAATCTCGGAAGGATCCTGGCCCTCCATATGGCTCCACCGGGAGAAGCCAGTTCAGATGACAGGAACTCCTAAAATGCCAGACACTAAGCTGTTCCCTGGGAACCAAAGACCAGGTCCAGACCTCTAAGTTGTGTGCCAACTGCCAAGAGGCCCCAGGCCTGGGAACCATGCTGCTCTGGCCCCACTTCCTGGCCAGTGGCCAGAGGGGCAGGCGCCAGGTAGAAGGGGAGGGCAGAAGGGACGGTCACACACTGTCTGTGACCCTCTGGAGAAAAGCAGACCCCCATCATCATGCAGCAAGACTTGGTACAAAAGACAGAGGGCCTGAGAGGGAGGGAAGGGAGAAGGGAGTGCAGAGTGGAAGGTGGTGTTCCGGGCTGCCATCTGCTTTACTCTTGCCCTCACATGCAGGGCAGCTGAGGAGGCTCTGCCAGTTTTTCCTTCTCTGAGGAGTCACCAAATAAAGGTGGAGGCTTCGTCACATGTTTCTTGTGGTTCAGCTTTCAATGTCTGGTTCACAGATGAAGTATGAAAGCCAACTTTGGCCCTTGAGCACAGCTACTGAGGCCAGGAACTGTCCCCTTCCTGTTCTCTCGGTGCCATTTCCTCTGCGACTGCTGCAGCCGCCGGCTACATGCAGGGAGCCTCTACCAGAACCCTGGTCAGGCCCAGCCTGGGGTAGACATGCAGGCAGCTGCCTCGGACAGGAGGGAAGGCAGATGATGTCATCTGGCTCTTCTCTCAGGAAACCCAGGACCCTGAGGCTGGCACCTGTCCAGTGACCCCCACCCCTACTCCCCAGCTAGATTTCTCACTCATGTAAGTTCTCAACACTCATGCACGCCCTTGGTCAGGATTGCAGCCCTGCCTGCTGTCATCTATCAGGTGTTTCTCATGGTCCTTTGTGTTCTCTCTTTCTCACTCTCTCTTTCTCTACCCACCTCCCTACCTCTCACTCACTTTCACTAGACACACTCTGGCTGGTTATGGTTTTATAAAACTGACACCATAGCCATCTTTTACTAAACATCGCACCTCACACATTAGCCCTCTGCCTGTTCAGCAAGTCCTGGTTCCCCATCAGAGACTGAAGAAAAAGACTCACACAGCTCCTAGGGGCCTTCAGTGGGTTGGCAGGACTAAGGTCCGTTAATGCAAAAGACATTCAACTCCTGGCCTCCGCTGCCTTAGTTCTTCTTTGCTGGTACTTCGAGAAAGTTCTACTCATTTTAAGATTGTCTTAAAATCAAGCAAATAATCTTCTGGGCACAAAATAGTCCAGGAAGTAGGTATCAGCTACCCAATGCAAAGTGCTCCCCATCCCCGGCCTTCTCTGGACCTTACTTGGCCCAGTCCCAGGCCACAGGCAGACTCCAGTCTCAGCTGCTATGGGAATGTTTCCCACTCAAAGCTACAGGCTGAGGACCCCAGGAAGGGCCCCAAGCTTGCCAGCAGCATCCAGTCAGCAGCTGGCAGAGATGAGGGGAAGAAAAGCCAGAAAGGAACCGTCTGAAGCTCCGGGGAACCAAAGCCATTCAAGAGGCAACTCTGCCCCTGGCAGGGGATAAACAGGCAAACTCTCCTCAGAAGGACCAGATCCTGAGTGACCAGGCAAAGAGGCTCTGGTGGCCAAATCCGACTCACCCAATGTGGTTGGTACGAAGCGAGATCTCCAGCTCCCTCAGTACTTTGGTCGACTCCTGCACTCTCCTCCTGAACTTCTGTAAACATGGAATTTTCGGTCACTGATCAACGCAACTCCACAGTACAAGTAAAAGGGGTAGGAAAAAAAAAGGGAGGGGATACAACAGGGCAGTTATAGGCCTTCCCTCTATCATTCGCTAGCCACTCCAGGCCCATGGCCTCAGAACCCGGAAACCCACTCCCACGGCACAGAAGCCCATGACCGAAGTCAAAGGGTTTGCCCCCAAGCCCCACAGGACTATAGAGGGCAGCAAGATGGGCCCTCCCTGCCTTGTAGTTCACCTTCCGAGTTACGCTGGGGTCCAAGAAGCTCTGGAGTTTCTGGATATAAGTGTGTGGGGGGTTCTTCACCTGGAATCGTTCCTATAAGGGAAACACGTGTGTGCACAGAGCTCAGAGGCCAGAGGAGAGTGAGGAAGAAGAGCACTCATCGTGCTCGATGTGAGGGGATCCCGCCTCCTAAAGTTGTCACCTGGCTCTTAACATCGCCCAAACCCCAAACCGTACATTCCCTTCCTAATCAATCCTCAGGTGCTTCTCCTCTGTTGCCATCTTCCCCAACTCCAATGAGTGCTCCCTGAGCCTACAATATTTTCTATATCAATATGATTTTACTTGGACACACAATTCAAGATACAGATGATGTATTATAGAATTGTACACCTGAAACCTATATAAATTTAACAACCAGTGTCATCCCATAAATTCAATTAAAAAAGTTTTTAAAAATCTGCTTTTTAAAAAAGATTATTTTAAGAACCTGCTGCTTGCTGAAAAAATGTGGAGGTTACAGAATTCTGAACAGCATCCAAAATGATAACACAATTGGGAAATGTTGTTCGCTGCCTGGCCAACTGATGGATGGGGGTAGGAAGGCCAAGGGGAGGGGAGCTGGCCTTGTAGAGTCCAACTTTCTCAGGTCTGAGCCCGAGGTTGGGATGGACTGTTTCTGCAGCATTAACAAAGGTCAGGGCTGCAAACACACTTCCTACTGCTTGCCAGGTCCCAGGCCCCAACACTCCAAAGCAACCTCCGCACTGAAGCTGCTTTAAGCAAGGTCACCCCCCATCTCCTTCCTTCCACACAGGGCACAGGACCATGCCCTTCCCATTTTGGCCCAGCCCCCTCATGTGACCCAAGGGGAAACTCAGGGAGAACCCTTAGGTATTCTGGTCCTGTAAGAGCCTTCACAACTGAGATATCTGAAGAGTGGGGGTGGGGGTAAAGGGTCCAGGGCCTAAAAAAACAAAATGAAAGAAAAAAGAAAGGTTTGAGAATGAGCTGAAATTATGTGACCCAGAAAAGACTGAGAAATGATCAATTAAAGAAACTTAGTACCAAAGGGCTACTGTTCTCCAGACCTCAAACGGGTGCTCACCAACTCCTCTTAATGCAGAACACGAGGAAACGGGCCTTCCCTGGGGACGGAGGGACCTGGACGAGGCCATCTGAGGCATAAGCCCACCTGAGGTCAAGCAGCGTGACTGGGGCAACAGAGGAGCCTAATGGTTAGCAGAGCCAGCTGCCTGAGCCCTTGCTCCGTCACTTATTAGGGTTCTTCATCTATAAAATATAATAATGCTGTCCTCATTGGGTTTTTGTGAGATATGTCAGTATATATAAAGTGCTTGGTCCATATAAGCATTCAATAAATGTTAGCTATTATGATTTTGTTCAGTGCTTAAAAAGAAATAATAAATTTGTTCGTGCAAGGCTCCATGGCAAAGTGCTAGGCAAACACACTGGCTACACCATGCCAGGTGCTTCCACACCTCCAAGAGGTAAGGAAGTAGAAGCCAATGCTCCTAGCAGATGGGCCTGTCTGAGTTCACAGACTCGTGACTGATCTTCAAATGTCTGCAGGGTAAAGAGCCAGACCATAGGTGTTAGTTCTTGGTTTTGAGCTAATCATCTCTATAATCTCTTCCAGCTCTAAACACTATTCATGTAGAGAGAGCTTCCAATCCTCACATTCTGAGATTTGGGAACAGGAAACTAGGGGACTGGGGCTTCTCACTCACAGAGGCCTGCAAATAATAAGAAAAACCCTGCTATTTGCCATTTCCAGGGCAGAGCGAGAGAGAAGGGGTCCTTTGGATTATTCCCTGCCAGGTATAGCCCTCGCCCTGCGGTAAGGCAGAAATAGGTTCTGCTGGGAAACTACCAAACTCCTCCACAGCCGACCCCACACCCCAGTCCTACACAAGCCTCCTTCAGCTACTGTGTGTTGGGGAGAAATCAAGATAGCTCTTTGTGGGAGCCTCTATCCTCTTGGAAAAGGAAGTGAGTATGGACTGAGGCTGACTCCAGGCCAGGCTTCCTCAAGGAACTCCAGGGCTGCAGCCTTTGGTCCTACCACCTTGTTCTGCCTAAAACATAACCCCCCTTCCCAGCCCTGTCCCACACCCCGTACCTGGTCACAGATCAAATCCCACTTCTTCTCATTGTCGTACTGCCGCAGGAGCCGGGCCTTGTCAGGGGGCAGGTTCATGGAGCTCTGAGGAGAGAACCCAAGTCAATTGGGCTGAACGCTCCCCCCACCCGGAGGAAAGAAAAGCTAGACTATGCATACCTTTCCCTCCAGGACCCTCAGTTCACCCTGATACTCGATTGCTAATAAGGAAGGCTCAGAGAGGCGGGACAGACCTCCTGCCTCCCCTTCATATTTAGCCGTTTGGTTGAACAATGTTTCCCAAACCATAGGTCATGGAATCAATTTAGTGTGTCAAGAGTATTTTTATTTTAATGAAAATGAACAGATTAAAATAGAATAGGATATTCTTCCCCAGCACACTGCAGGCCACTGGAGGGCCTTCCTCTCATCTTTCTCTCCTTTACCGACTGCTCCGAGTTTAGCTCTAACTCCCTGCAAGTAGGAAGTATAAATAATGAAGCTTTTGTTTCTTTTACAGGTTATGTGTACACCACATATAGGTCATGCTGTAAAATGTGTTTCTTCATATGGAACAGTTTAAAGACGTTTGAAAGCTACCAGTTTAAAGCAGAAACTTTCAATCTGCTTTCCCCCCATGGTCTGGGAGATGGGTGCCCTTCCTGCACCATGCACACCCAGGGGCCAATCCTGAGCCACCACAGCCCATGTAGATGCTACAACTCCACCCCTTGCCCCACATCAGGATGCAAGAAGGACATTAGCACAAAGATAACTGCTCAGAATATTTTTAGGAAATAACTTACAAAACTTCAGTACTTTAATTATTAGTAGCAAATTACTTATGACATACACACCTCCCAATTAATTAAGACACAGTCAAGTGTCCTGACCCTTTGTTGAGACACTCTAATCTAGAATATAGACGATAGAGACCAGGCATCATTTTATTTTGTTCACTACTGTTTGCTGAATGAATAAATGAGTGAGTGAAGCCCAAGGCATCCATGCATGACTGACCGCAGCTTGTATGCCCGTCCAGCCAAGCCTCTCTGCTAACCAGTCTGGCTGCCTTTGTTTTAGGTCACAGCCCTTGCCTCTAAAGGCAGATCACTGCACCTGCCCACCCCCCATACTCTTGAATCAAATACGATCTCCTATCTGAAGTATCATAGCTGTCTGATAACCCGCATGACTTCCCACAAATCCAGCCTCTTCCCCAGCACACTGCAGGCCACCTGGAGGGCCTTCCTCTCATCTTTCTCTCCTTTGCCGACTGCTCCGAGTTCAGCTTTAACTCCCTGGTAACCCAAGCATGACCGCTTGGTTTACCTCTGCCCACTCCCTGATATCCTCATCCCTGGGGACAGGAACGTGTGCACTGAGTAGTTACACGGACCCTAGGTTACTCCAGAAGCAGCAGGAATATCCTGAAAGTACGCTCTCCATTTCCTAGGAAACTGAAAGGAAATCCTTAAACATTTATTTCTATCACATGTATCTATTATGCATTTATCTATGCACATACTATTAAATCAGCTGTGCTCATCTACCCCCAAAGGACTGTCTATTCATATGGCTCTAAACCCCAATAATATCTAATACCGTGACAGGCACCTAGTGGAGAGTAAGTTGATACTAAATCTATGGTTAAGACGTCCCAGCTCAAGCTATGGACCCAGATCCTGGCTGGAAACGGGTTCACTATGGCTCAGAAAAGGAAGTAGGGTTGGGATCTCTGGTCAGCATTTAGAAATGGTAGAATTTAGGAATATATAAGTGGAGCAAGTGAGAGAAACAGGGGAAGATACCACCACATCACACCTCTCCCCCATGGTTGCTGAACCTCCCCAGGAGAGAAGGGCCAACAGAATCCTCCCACTGCTGACATTGTAGGGATTGCTGGGGTGGGGGTGGGGCACAAATACAACTCTGAATGTTCTCTCTAGAACTACTTTGCTAAGGGCCAATCACGGCATATCTGTGGATAGCAGGACAAGGACAGAGGCCACAATAAGGACCCAAAGGTCAAAGGTGGGCCTGGAGCAAGGTCTTCTGGCTAACCAGGGCCAGCTGAACCCAAGTGAGATCGAAGCAGAAACTGTCCTTAGGCTTGGTTCTGGCTCTGTGCACACCCTAAGCACATCACTGTCACCTGCCCATTGATCCCACGTTTGTGCCATGAATAGTTTTCTATTGTCTCCCTTAGAAGAAAGGCACTGGGGAGGGAGTGGGGGAGCCTGGCACTACTCTGGCAGACATCATATCCTGTCTACACCAACTTCCTCTCTCAGCCACCACTGACAGCTGCTGTGGCCTTGTACTTCCCTACCAGATGAACTGATGCGGAAACGTTCGGTGCCCTGGGGTTTCAAATACAGAGCAAAGTCGCCCCCTTTGGGAACCTTAGCCTGAGAACACAGAACAGGCATATCAGGGACCTGGCTGCTCAGAAGACGTAAATGCCACAGTATGGAAATAGGTGACAGAAGCAAGAATCATCAGCTCTGACCACAGGCCACATCCTCCAGTCTAGAGCTTTGATGCCAGCCTTCTCTGCTTCTTCCCCAGCTGAAGTGTGATGGGGAAAAAAGTAGGTAAGGGGAAGTCCCTCAGCCTCCAGCACTCTCACACTCTCACAAGAAAATGGTCACTGGCTGTGGGCTGGGAGCCAGGGCAATGCTCTCCCTGCCAGACAAGGGCATTGGGGCTTCTGCATCCACCTGATAACGTGCGCAAGTCTAGCAGAGCTCCAATGTCCTGAGGAAGTTACTCTTCCCTGAGGAAGGACAACTTCCTGAGTTCCGGGGACAGCCAGGGAGCAAACCTGATGAGGTTCCGGTTTCAGTCAAAGGTTTGTTTCCTTGACATTCAGCGGTTCCACAGGGACTGTGGGCTCTCGGAAGGCAGAGGCCGGGCTTAAGTCCTTGCTACCTTCTCACGAGACCCTTACTGAACAGGAAGGAGGTGCACTGTCTCAGAGAGGAGGGCACTGGATGTGGAGTCAGCGCAAAGCAACTTTCGGCTCTTCAGAGCTGTTGAACCTCCGTGAGCTCATCCATAAAACGGAGATAATCTCCCTACTTCCCACGGTTTTATGAGGGATAAACATTTTATGTCTGTATTTGTCTGGAACACTCTGGGTGCTCAACACGGTGCCCTTACCCTTCCTCCTGAATAGCCTGTGTAATGTGGTGACATCCCAAGGACCCACCCTCTTGCTTCTGGGTTCTCGTTCTCTCTCTCTCTCTCTCTCTCTCTCTCTCTCTCTCTCTCTCTCTCTGCCTCTGCCCCTCCTTCAGCAACTGCTTCTCAACACTGAGGACAGCAATCCTTTACCTCTCCTTTGATCCCTCTCTCGTTTCCTCTAACCACCATCCTTGGGGATGGAGGCGGAGACCCCAGGGAGTAGGGAAGGGGAAGATGAGCTCAAACTGAAAGCAATTCTGGGGCTGAGTCCTAAAGCAGAGGAACCAGCAAGAAGTCTAATAATAAAAACCTATAACAGGAAGAAGCAGAAAGGGGTGGATCTGATGCTTCTCCAGCAAGGCTACTCTGATTTACTGCCAGTTTGAGGCCAGGCAGAGTGCCCTGTGTAGTGGCCAACCCCCTTCTGAGTTCTGTAGGAGCAAGGCTTCTACTCCCCATATGACCCTGTCCTCCCCCCCACACACACCCCCCGAGAGGCCGAGGAGGGAGGCAGCTCTGGTGGCAGAGGTTCCCTTCCCTTTCCTGCTCTGCACCCCCGGCCAGTTAGCCCCTCCTTGTTTCCTTCCCATTTCGGGGAGGGAAATGCCGGTGGGGTTGGGGTTTCCTTCAGCTGCAGGTCCTTTGGGACTCACCCCTGACTTGTCAGTCTCCTTAGGCCGGGCCTGGGGAAAACCCAACACAGAAATAGGAACCATAAAAAATTCCCAGTGGTTTCTATTGGTCCTAGTCAATCATAAATCTTAGGAACAGAGACAAAAATGGCATGGCTCCTCTGAGAGGCAGGGGCGAGGTGGTCGAAACTTTCCCGCAAAGGGGATTCTGGAGGCTTTAGGGAAGGCTTTAGGGGATGTTTATTTTGAGCAAATACAGAATGTGAGCTGGTGGTTTTTTAATATTTTCCCTCTCAGAACCACCTTTCACCAAATCCCCTATGGCTGGACACTTCTCCCAAATGTGGTAGCCCCAGCCCACATGCTCAGCCCACAGGGTGGGGAGCACTAGAGGCTGAATCTACAACTTCCCCAGAGATAACATGAGGCACTGTCCTGGGTACCACATGCTGCTGAGCCCTGGGCTATAGCTGCCACCAAGTCTTCTTGTGCATCCACAGATCAGCCCACTGTACAGACGGGCAGGGGTGAATGTGGTGAGGAGGAACACAGTTTGGGAGTCCAAGGCAACACTGGGCACAAAGGCCCATCCCCGGCAGCCAAAAGGATAGAGCTTTAGGAGCAGCCCAGCCTGCCCTCCACGTGTCTCTACTGGTGGGCAGTAGGCACAGCTGTGGCCAGCTGGGCACTACTCCCAAAGGGCAAGAGCCCAAGGAGGTGGGAGGTACCAGCTCCTGCTGCCTCGGCCCCCTTGGCGGCCACAGCCAGCACTGCTGCAGTAGCAGCTCCCAGACAATGAGAGTTATTTTCAGCCAGTGCTTTAACACAAGCCAGCTGGCCAGTGTGCAGGGCGGGAGTCCTCCTCCACCCAGCCCGCCCAGATGGCAGGCAGGCCCAGCTCATCGCCTACGCTGCTGCCGACTCTGCGTCACTGTTTGTTTATCTCGTTGTTTCAGCACAACTCCTCTTAACTACCCCCAAAAACTACAATACTTTCAAAGGAAATAAAAAAAATCAGAGAATTTGATCAAAAGTCCAAAAGCTAAAATTAAAAGGTCCAGACATGGGAAGCACAGCAGCCCCTCCAAACACCCACACTTTCCCCAGCTCTGTGACTGGCGGGGGCAGCGCAGGGGAGGAAGTGGAATGAATCAGTGGCCAGATCTCACTGCAGCCTCCATGGACCAAGGCCGAGCCTGGCTTTGCTGCCAAACCAGAGGACAAAGCTCAAGACTGCTCTCCTCGCCGGCCTTGCTCCCATCCTTCTTTTCAGAGCTCAGGTTTGGAGAAGATAACTTGAGACAAACAGCCTGGAATGAGCCTGAGACAACTGTGAAAGATTCTGGGAGAAGAACCATATCCTGTGGCTGAAAGGAAATCACAGGAACAGTTCATGACACTTGGCTGGAGAGAGGTACCACGCCCCATGACGAGGGGGGTGGATACTTCAACCAGCCCCATATACGTTGGAGAGTTCAAGAATAGAAAGGGGTGGACAGTAGCAGTCACATCCCTGGACACTAGGCCCCAAACTCCCCCTCCTCTGCTCCTCATCTCTCTCCATATACCACCCTATGCACAGGAGCTCATGGGTGCAACACAACTCTAGCCACACAAACATTTTGCTCTAGGCCTGAGCTGCCCTATTAGACTTATAGGGGAGTTGCCGGGGTACCTCATGACAAAAGACATAAAAAAGTGGTGCTCCATGACTTAAGTGTTTGTAGTGGCTTATATTGGCTGTTTTTGTTTAATTGGAGCTATCACTCTGGGGACAAGCTGCCAGGGAAAAGCCAGCTTTCACAGGCTCAGAGCCCTGTCTGGAGAACGTGCTTCTGTGGTCACTGATGACTCTATAACCAGAAATGACTTGCTGAGCAGTTATGAGCCAAGTCCCTGAGCAGCCGGAGGAAAAAGAGATGGATTCACCAGATGTCTCAGGCTGAGCTCTGCAACTCACACCAGGGAAGTTAGATGAAGGAGAGGTCCTAGACGGCCGACATCAATCAAACACAGAGGTGGCTTTTTCTAAATACAACTGTGCCCCTTCTTCACCTCAGAAGACTCCTCCACTGGAGTCTCAGGAGGCAAAGGAAGTTGGACAGTCCCAATGCCAGCAAAATTCCCAGTGCTACCCTCTGCCACAGTATCGGCCTCACACCTGACATCAGGTAACCTCTGCAAGTAGCTGCTCCCTCCCAACCCTGGCTGAGGACACCCTCTTCTGGCCTACTTCGTCAAGAAGCACACTATCTCAGGAGAACTCTTGTTAGCTCTTCCCAACTGAGACCCCAGGGCCCAGCTAAAAAGCCACGGCCACAGCAACGTCATCTGTCTGCTGCTCCCCAGCCCCTCCTCGTGGTTAGCCAGGCCCACACACTCCCTCCTTACGCAGGATGGAAACTATTCTCCTGGGGGCAGCCGGCTTTGCAAAGCCAAGGAGACTTTGGGCAGAGCCTCACATTCTCCCTGCAGCCAATCAAGGTCCTCCCTTTTCATGATATTCTGCCCTCCCGCCTAGGGAACCCTAATAGGCGCACTACCTCTTAGAGGACACATTTCTGGGGTTACATCCTACCAAGGGCATTTTCCTCTCTCTCCCCATTACTCACAGAGACCCAGTACATCTCCCTCCCAGGGTCTCTCATCCATACCTTCTCTTCATTCCCACTGTCACCACTAAATGGGCCTGTACTAGTCACTCTTGACCCCTGGGATCCTTCTAGCTGGCATTCCTACTTCTAGCACCTCTACCCCACCCAACCTGCACCTGGATGAAATTTCTAAACTTCCCAGCACATAAGATACATTATGTCTCTTCTTAGTTCAAAAATCTTCTCCGGCCCAGCCAGCATGGCTCAGTGGTTGAGCATCGACCTATGAACCATGAGGTCACAGTTCGATTCCCAGTCAGGGCACATGCCCGGGTTGCGGGCTTGATTCCCAGTGGGGGGACCTGCAGGAGGCAGCCAACCAATGATTCTCTCATCATTGATGTTTCTATCTCTCTCCCTTCCTCTATGAAATCAATAAAAATACATTTTTAAAAAATCTTCTCTGACTCTTATCACTTATACAAGAAAACCTAAATGCCTCGGCCTGCTGTTCCTAGCATCTTAAAATGAGAAAGAGCTTCAGAGGCGAGATTCTCCTCTGACCAGCATCTCTGACCAGCCTTATCCTCTCCTGGACTCTCTTTTCTGGAATAGCCACTCTTGTCATAGGATTTGCTTGTAATCTTCTGAATCCCTACCTATTACCTGACTCAAAATCCAACAGCTCTGTGACTACGAACCCAAACTAATCAGCCCCTCTTCTGAGCTTCAGAACATAGTCATATGTGGAGAATATGGCAGAGACCTACTTGTTATCTCCCAACACCTTCTCATCTTCCTTACTAATGAACCTCTAATATTCAGATGGGCACATGACAGCCCGGAATTAATATATTTCTCATCTTCCCTGACATTCACATGTGGCTATGTGACCATGTAGGATGCAAGCAGAAGCAGTATGTACAAGTTCTCAGAAGTATTATTAAAGGGAGGGAGTATACCCTTCTTTTCTCCCTTCTGCTTCCAGCTGGTTGGAATGCAGAGGTAATGGCGGGAACTTCAGCAGCTATTCTGGACTATGAGGTAATCCTGAAAATGGAATTCCAGATGGCTGAAGCTACAGGAAAATCACTGGTCACTGATACCATGGACCTTAGCACAAATTGAATGTGTCCCATATAGTGTCTTTTCATGTGTGTGTTTCCTCTATTTACAATTAAAGCATGAACTCCTTGAAGATAGAGGTCATGTCTTACCTTCTTTGCGTCACGTCAAGTGCTTACTGAATAGCTGATTAATCCCACCACTATCTCTCCCACCACCAAGTCCTTTGTTCAGCCCCCGGTTATTTTTTGAGGGCATTATCCTACTTCTCATCATTGCTTTCTATTTCTGGGCTCTCTCCCCTTTAACCTACCTTAAGTTCTGTAGCCCAAATCACTTTCTTTATTTTTTTAAAATATATTTTATTGATTTTTTTACAGAGAGGAAGGGAGAGGGACAGAGAGTCAGAAACATCGATGAGAGAGAAACATCGATCAGCTGCCTCCTGCACACCACTTACTGGGGATGTGCCCGCAACCAAGGTACGTGCCCTTGACCGGAATTGAACCTGGGACCCTTGAGTCCGCAGGCCAACGCTCTACCCACTGAGCCAAACCGGCCAGGGCCCAAATCACTTTCTTTAAATGCTGCTTCTCCCTCAGCAAACTCCCAGACTTCTCATTCTGAGTTTCAACGCTGACCTTCAGTTCATGTAATAATTTTAAGCCCCTCACCTGTCCTACTCTTTAACCAAATTTATCTCCTTCTTTTATATATATACATATACATATACATATACATATACATACATACATATATATATATACATATACATATATATATATATATATATATATATATATACTAGAGGCCCAATGCGTGATTGAAATCACACGAGGAGGCGCCCTGCCTCCCGCCATGTGAGGAGGCACCCCGCGGGCCACTGAGGGAGTCGGGTCTGTACCCGCACCGGGCATGTGCCCTTGACCTGACTGGAACCCAGGACCCTTCAGTCGCAGGCCAACGCTCTATCCACTGAGCCAAATCAGCTAGGGCCCAAATTCATCTTCTTATAGCCTGCTAGACTACATGCTCCTGGGCACAGAGATCACCACCAGCTTGTTTACCACTGTAGTAGGTGTTCAATAAAGACGGGGCAAGTTGAATTCCCCTATAATATACTCCTCTTCCTCCTGTCCCTAAGTTTTCTACTACATCACATCCCCAGAGAAATTATCTCCTTCCCAATTGCCAGACATGCTCCTCCTTCAATTCAAAATAGGTGAAATCCTACCTTCTCTAACAAATCTTTCATAAGTTAAGAGTGGTAAGATCTACCCCCATATAGTGTCTTTTCATGTGTGTTTCCCCAAACCAGTGTTTTCACACATTGACTAATGCCTTTAAAATGTGTTCATGGAGTTGTCATTTACAGCTAATGTCTCTTTATCTTTTCTTGGACGTTCAATAAATATCCTACCACAAATCTCACAGTGTGGTTAAAGCACTGAATGAGGAGCCGCACTGCCCTGGTATGAATCCTGGCCACCACTTACTAGTTGTGTGGCCTATGGAGAGTTATTTAATCTCTACGAGTCTCAGTTTCCTTACTTATAAAACAGAGGTAGAAATAGTATCGACTTCATAGGGTTGCTATGATAATTAAATAGTTAACATATGTAAAGCATTTAAATCAGAACCCAGGTAGTAAATGCTATACATAATGCTAGCTATTTTTTTTTCTTTTAATTCTCACCCAAGGATATGTTTTCATTGACTTCTAGAAAGAGAGGGAGGAAGAAAGAGAAAAAAAACACTGATGTGAGAAACATTGCCTGGCTGCCTCCCATACATGCCCAGACCAGGGATTGAACCCGCAACCACTGTGTGTACAGGATGACACTCCAACCAACCGAGCCACCTGGCCAGGGCCATATGTTTTTGTTGTGTTTTTTTAAACTCAACATTTAGCTGGAAAACAATTATATGCCAAGCACTACTAGTAAGCTAGGAGCTGGGGATATAAACATAAATAGGGCAGGATCTCTACATCCAGGAAGTTTATATCCAGAGGCAAGGCAGACAAGCAAATTGAGTCTGAGGGTAGACAACACTTCTGTGACAGAGGTGCACATGGCACTGTGGAATCTTGGGGAGGCAACATCTAACTGGACGAGGCTTCCTGAAAATGCTACAGAATTTAATTTTAAACATCAGCAGGAGGGAGTCAGGCAAAGACAATGAAGGAAAGGAATATGGTGATATTCTATGTAATGAGATAGCACTTGCAAATACACCATAAAAAGGGCACAAAACACCATAAAAAAGTCCAGGAGTCTCTATGTGATTCATGACAATAGAATGAATATGAGGAAATTACAGCAGGCAGGGAACAGTAAGATGACAAAGGGTCTTAGGAGCTAAGGTAAGTAGGTGGGCATGAGTAGGACAATAATGATGCTACTATCAAAACAAAAATAGTAATACTGACATTTATTGACAGAACTGTGAGAAGAGCTCTATAGGAATTACTATATCATTTAATTCTCACAGCAACCTACGAAGTTGGCACCATGATCATTCCCATTTTACAGGTGAGAAACCAAAGGCTTGGAAAGGCCAGGGAACTTATCCAGGGTCACATAGCCAGTATGGGGTGGAGCTGGGATTTGAACCCAGGTCTGACCTCAAAGCCTGAGCTTGTATCCCCACACAATGATTCCTCTGAGACAATAAATTATATTATCCCTCCTCTGCACTTTTTCAAATTGTACACATCCTCAGGACCAATACGATCAACCTTCCTCATGAAACCTCCCCCAAACAACCCGGACTTCACACACTCCTTCCTCTCAACTTCAGAGAGTTTTACTGCCCTTTCCTCCTGTTGACAATCGTATTCAATCATTTCTCCAACACTAGTGTCTTCAATGTATCACACACTGTGCCACCTGGAAAACTTGTTTTGGTTTGCGGTAACTTGTATATTTACGAAGAAAAGGGAAACTACAGCTTATACACATCTACTCTGTGTCAGGCACTGTGCTGGATGGATCCTTTAAGTACATGATTGCATAGAAGATTCAATCCCCTCTCATATTGTTATTCACCTTTCATATTCTATATTACTTCCTGAACTAGACTATAAACTCCATGAGGGCATGCATTTTGTCTTGAACACACTTGTGCCTAGACAAGGATTACTGGCACCTTTCTAACAGATACTGTGGTTGTTCAGGAGACAGCAGAGGCCAGCTGGGGGGAGCACTCCATCTCACCCAGTGCACCAGCTACGGACCTAGTCTGATGTTCCAGGAGTCTCATTATAAGCCCAGGAGCTTATTATCAAACCATGAAATTTAATTACTCCCTTCCTACTTCCAGACTACATGTGGGAGAGGCATGACTCCTGCTTTATGGAAGGGTAAACTGAGGCCCAGCATGGGCACACGTCTGTCACAATTTCTATCAGCTGGGGAGAGGCACTACAAGTCCTCTGTCTCTCTTTGCCTTTTCAATTGCTCTCAAATGAGGGTCCATCCTCAGCCTCAGCGGTCCTGTCCTCTTGGAGGAATCATATGACCCCAGGCTGCTCTTGATCCATGAGCCATCCTCCCAACACTGTCTCCTCCTGTCTTTAAGGCCAGAGCTTGACAACAGAGGTCATATCTGCCCACACCCCAACTCCATCTTTGAGTGTCCCAGCTTTTTTACATCTCCTCTCATTGTCCAGCTAGAAAACAAAAAAAAATAAACTTCTTTGGAGTCAGACTTCTGAGAATTCCCACCTCATGACCCAAAGACACCCTGAATCTTCTCTGCTTCTCAAGTCTGGAGTCCTATGTGCCATGTTCACTCAGGGTCATGGAGGAGAAGAAAAACATTTGCTGGCACTTTTCTCAAATGATCTCACTTATTGCTCTCAATAACCACTGGCGGAAAATGTTATTATTCCTGTTTAACTAGGGAGAGAATTAAGAAACTTGGACCAACTGGCTCAAGGTCACAGAGAAAGAGGCAGAACCCAGAAACCCAGATTCAAACCCAGATATGTGGCCTCCAACATAATTTTTGTCAGGACATGGCGTTTTCTACAATGTCCTGGCATCTCCTTATAAAGAAAACAAATCTCCATTTCTAACTTGGTAAGGTGCACCTGCATTTGTCTGGCTGGCCTTGGCTGATCATTAAACAGCACTTCCCTGTTCAACCCAACTGGGTTGGAACCGGCTCAACGAAGTATGTGGGCCAGACACCTAAGTTTAAGGCTTTTGTCTCAGAGTGAGAGGGTAATCATGCAGAGCAAAGGGGCAAGGGAACTGCCCTCTTGGACACCACATGGTGACAATGCCCTCATATCTGAATGGCAATGCAAACATTCAAAATGCTATAGATAAAAGCATGGGCTTTGGAATCAGGGATGATCTAGATTTGAATCCTGGTACTTTTCATGAGATAGTGGGAAAGTTATTAAACTTCTCTGAACCTGTTTCTACATCTATAAAATGTGGGTTATAAGATCTACCTCTTATAAGAATCAAGGAAAGGGATGAATGGCTGGAAGGACGGTGCATGGTGCCTGGCACAGTGCTCTATAATGATAACTGGAAGAAGCTGTTCCAGGAGTTGCAGCCGACTAGAGTTAGCTTCTAAGCACATAAGCAAAATGTAATTTCACAGTTCTTTAAAATACACAATAGAGTGTATAGGTCTAGCTAAACAGTATAGGTTAAATATATTTACATGTTTGTTTCTCTAGGTTACAGCAATTGCACACACCCCCTTTGAAAGATAAGACTCGATACCAACAGTCACCTAGGGAATTCACAAAAAAGCTGGGACCAAAATTCGGAGAGACAGAGTTGAATCACTGACTAAGGTGCCCTGCTGAGTGATCTGGGACAATTCCTGACCTTTTGGAGGAGATTTTGCTAAGTTGTCATTCATGTTATGCTGTCAAATCCCTCTCATTGTCTCCTGACATCCTGTGATCTGCAAACATGAGGTCTGTTTCTGCCACAGATCTGTTTTCGGCTCCCTCAACTAACTCCTCCGTTCAACAACTCTGCTTCTCTCCTTGTGACATTGCATAAGTCCTCTAAGTTGACCCTCCCAGTCACTTGAAGGACTGTGCTATCTGTGGGAATATAGAGAAAAGCATGAGAATGTTTCAGCCCTAAATTTTAATTGACCAGTAGACACTGATGATTCTCAAATATGTGTTTCTATCTCAGACTTCTTTGAGCTTCAGCTTTAACTATCCAACTGCCCAATAGACTTTTCACCCAGACTTTCACAGGCTTTGCAATCTCACATAACCCCAACTGGCCTCTTCACTTTCCTTCCTATATTATTTTCTCTCTCTCTCTCTCTCTCTCTCTCTCTCTCATCCTTATCCAAGGATATTTTTTTATTTATTTCAGAAAGAAAAGCAGGGAGAGGGAGAGAGAAAAACATCAATGTGTGAGAGAAACATCGACCAGTTGCCTTTCATACCCACCCCTACCAGGGATTGAACCTGCAACCTGGGTGTGTGCCCTGACCAGGAATTAAACCTGTGACCTTGTGGTGTACAGGACAACGCTCCAACCAGCTGAGCCACACTGGCCAGGGCTCTCCTGTATTCTCTTAATCAATGGCAACTCCATCTAACTAGTCTAACAAGCTAGAAATGTGGATGTTATCCTTAATCCCTCCCTTTTCGCTCAGCTATACCTTCTGAATGTCAAATGTAATCAGTCATCAAGTTCTCAAAATTTAATCTTTGAAAGTATTTATTGACTCTGTCCCATCATCTCCACCATGCAAACCAGCTCTGGTTTTGGTTCCATCATTGTCACCACACTACCAGGCCTCCCATTCAGCCGCCCATCTCCAATTCTGATTCTCTCCCACGGCTGCTGACCAATCTGTCCACAACTCAAAATCTGACCATGCCATTCTCCTACAGAAAGCATGGGTCCCTTCCACGTGGTATTCAAAGCCCTCCTTATCACTTCAGCCTCCACTCCCTCCACTCTCTGCCTTACATCTCACACGCCAACAGCCCCGAGCAGCTGCATGAGGATTCTCTGAATACATCATGCTGTCCCCCCTGCCCATGCTGGCCCCTCTACCTGAAATGCTTTCTTGCCCACACTTGTGCAACTCCTAATTATCCCTGTAGCCAGTAGGGATTTCCTCCTTGCAGGCAGTATTCCTCTGGCTCCACCTCTCCCCTGTGTTCCCTGGTGTTCCTGCATAGCTGTATCATTGCACTTCCCAAGCCGTATACTGCAATTACATGTTTAATGTGTTTGTCTCCCCCTCTAGACTGAACTCCTTGGGCAGACATTGTCTTAGTCACCTTTATTTATCTGGCATTTAACACAATTCTCTAAGTGTTCAATAAATACTTGTTGAGTGAATGAACACCTGGCTGCACTTGGTGAGTCTGAGGGCTGGTATCATGTCCCTTTCCATCTCCAGGCAGGAAGATGACACCTTAACCATTCTCAGCTCGCCGCCTCAGAGGCGCTGCACACTACCAGGCAATTGATGTGAATCTTCACCTGCCCTGCCATAGAATAAGACTGGGGTAAGCTCCCTGCCATCTTGCCTCTAAGACCATCAGAGGCAGCTAGCACTGCTTTTACAATGTTATGATACCATCTTGACATTTTCTTGGACATTTATAGGCAACAAGTACTAAAGTAGTTTCTTTACAGTTTTTGGAGGGAATCAACTGAGAAGCCAGATGCCATCAAACACTCTGTAGCTGACTACCCCTCAAATCCTGAGTTTATGTACATAACTTTTAACGAGGACATTCTGGGGAAATGGCAGATAAATGCTTTGGGAGCTCGGGGGGATCTGTTGCCCCATAAATGCACAAGATTCTTAATTCCTTAGTCACTCACGATGCCAGCAGTAATTAACCGAGCCCAAAAGGAGCAACTAATAGCTGCTATTGGGCCATCAATCTGGAATTCATGCCAGATGCATCAGAAATAATGTGCAGACGTGAGCACTTTACAAGGGATTCACCAAGTGCCCTGACTGCCAGAGCCTGAGGATAATGAGTGCTTGTGTGATGCTGATTCTGCTGAGAGGCAAGTAAAAACAAAATGCCACAACCACAAACAAGAAGTCTATCCAAAGCAAAGGGCCCAAGCACACTCTGGACACAGAAGGTTCCTATAAAGATGCCTCTTCCCAGTTAGCTGTCTCTCATCAATCCATCTGAGAATATTGTCTGGACCTCACTCTAAGGCTGGCACTGAGGGGAGGAGAGTGTGTGATCTTCAATCTGCAAATGAGCCCACATAACAGAGGCCCACACCATGAGTTCAATAAAGTCCCAGGAGCACAGGACTCAGCCTCAGCAGGCCTGTGCTGGCTGTGCTGGCCTTGGTAAATACCCCCGTGCAGAAGGCTCTAGAAGTCCAATCCTCCCATGGCTGTACCAGAGATGAAATGTGCTAAAGGACAGGCCAAGGGCTACCCAGGTTCCTGGAAGTCCTAAGGCCTGTGGAGAGGTCATGACAAAGCCAACATCATCGAATAGGATGACAAGGTGACTAATGTGTGGTGTGCATTTTAGTGATTTCACAACTCTGAGGTACACAAAACCAGTCCCTACCCATCAACAACTACTCATATTTCTTGAATATTTTCATAGGACCCCTTAATACCAGATTCCTGACTTCAAGAGGTTAGTGGTCTTAGAATATTTCTACTTAAAATTTACTGAGCACCCACTCTGCCAGACACTGCCCTGGATCCTTTAATGTTATTTAATCCTCACAAAATCCCTGGAAGCTAAGTAGTATTATCCTGATTATACAGATAAAGATATTAAGGCTCAAGGAAGTTAAGGCACTGGCCCACGGTCACAGTGCTAATAAATGGCAGAGCCAAGATACCAATCCAAATTCACTGAGCCACAAAGCTCTTGCAAAAAACCTGGCTCAGCACCTGGTCACAGGCAGAAGGAATCCCTGAGCTCCTTGCAGTTTCCCAGGCCAGACTTATTCTTCCTCTAGCCAGGACCGCACAGAGTGACTTCAGGAAATCTTGAGAGAATCAGGCTTGAGGAGCCCTGGAAAAATAAGTATCTATTTACAGTTAATCACACCCTGCCCAGCCCTGCAGACAGTTCTGACAAGTGGAGCAGGGAAGAGGCAACCACAGGCTCTGACTGGGCCCACCTGGGGCTAGGACCCAGCTGGCCCCACATGAGCAATGACCTGAGCCTTGCCCAGACTGGCTGCGCTGCCATGGGGAACCCCTTCCTCGGAGAAACACTCAGAAGCCAGGATCTAGCTACCCTTCCCTATTTTGCCCAAAATTTGCCTTGTCACCTCATCTAAAATATTGCCTCATTACTCTCTATCCCCTTAACTTCTTTCTCTTATGGCACTCACTGCTACTTAACATTTATTACATATCTGTATATTTGTTTATTGTTCTCTCCAACAACAATCTGAACATTATGGGACAGGTCTCTTTTGTTCACTATGGTACCCCTTATGTCTAAAATACAGAGTAAATACTCAATAAATTATGTTGAATGAATGAGTGATCATACAATCAAACATTTAAAAACTCTGCTTCCATCCCAGTGGGCTACAAAAGAAGCAAGACAAACAATGCTGACTTCCCAGGAAGTCCCATCAAACCTGTCTTGGACCCTAATGTTCTTCCCAAATATCTCTCCAAAGCCCCCCACAGCTTACCCCCTGGTCCACAAGACTTAACGCACCCCAGAGCAGGCACTCAAGGGAGAAAATGGAGCAGAGCCTAGGGAGGAGACACATTTCTCCTCCAGTTAAATACAGCCCAGGACCTCAGCAAATTAAAAGCTCCCTCTTTACTGAATCCACTGAGCTTTAGTTATAGGTCGCACTTTTTATTTTTGTAACCAGTCAATCCACCAAATTATAGGCTCGGGCCACCGGGAGGCACGCCAAACAGTGGAGCCAGCCTAGCAGAGGCACTGCCCTTTCTGGCCTGAGTCGGGGTGTAGGGCTGAGGGCTGAGCACCAGTCAAACCTGAAAGGGCAGAGGGCATGATAGCTTTGCTGGGCAGACTTGAGTGAGAAGCCCAGTCTCACTCAGGCCAACATGCTGCCCAGAGGGGAGCCAGATTCCAGGGCTTTCCACACAGCGGCCACAGTGAACTCTTAAAACTATAAAGCAGATCAGATCACTCCCCTGCAATTAATATCCGAACTTCAAGGCCGCAAAGGTCCTTATGACCTGGCCCTGCTCACTTCTTTTCTGCCTTCTCGAACATCTTTTCAGCATCCTTGTCCACCATTCTGGCATTCCTTCAATTCCTCAAATGTGCAAAGTTCAAGGCTTGCATAGGTTGTTCTCTCTTCCTAGAAAACGCTTCCCACCAGGTCTTTATGTAGAGCTATGACAATGGATTGGGGTGGGTGGGTCTGCAAGATTGGAGTGGAGAGACCACTAAAGTGTCTATTATAACAGACTAGGCAAGTGATAAGGGCCAACTAAAGCAGTGGCAGTACATATGGAGAAGGGAGAAGAGAAGAAGCCTAGAGTGACTCCCATATGTGTGGCCTGGATGACTAGCTGGGAGAGGGTGCCATTCCCCTACACTCTGCCCTAATACAGTGTTCATGAAAACACTAGCAGGTAGAAAGTGGCTCACAAACATTGGACACTAACACCACATTGTTTGCTGGTAATTTTTATAGCGCGCTAACAGGTGGCGCGTGGCGCGGGCCATTTTTGCTAATTTTTTGCGCAAATGGCAACATTCAGTAAAATTACGATAACTTTAGTTTACTATTTATACGTTACCCGCATTCTACCGCTAGTCTATAAAAAAACATATTAATACGTGTCCCTCGCTCTACTTACTACCAGTCAACGTAAAACGTATAAATACGTTTCCCGCATACAATGTGATATTATGCAATGAGATGTACTAAACAGCTACCATGAACAAGGTGTTGCTGATCACACAAATTAATTAGTGCAAAACAACATTTTACTCTAAAGGAAGGTAAGACAGACTTGGCAAAGGAAAGAATTAGCCCCAAGCTTGGCAACTAGAAATGGAAGCTTCTACATTTGTGGACTTTTGCGGTTCAGAGGTAACCTGTGGGATTATCCTCTATCCAGCTTTACTTAAAGCAAATTATTCTGATTCTCTAATCTGTAAGGATTAAGCATTTATTTCTCATGAACTGCAGTGATTCAACAAAACAAACCAACCCATGAATATTCAGAAACCACATACCATCTAATCTCTACTCCTCATTGAAAGGTGGGCAGGAAGGCCTCCATGGCCTTTTCTAACTATCAGGGGCTCTTCATACAAAACTCTCTGTGAACTTACCATCCGTTCTGATCCAAGCTCATCTCTCTGTTTGTAATGGGACTCTATCCTAGTAGATAGGGCTCCGGGCTGCCCTCTCATACAGCTGGTTCATTCTTCCTCTTTAATCCTCTCCCATATGCTCTGGCCTACAACAGCCTCCTCTCTCCTGATCCACACCTGTCACCTTTAAGACTTGACTTAAAGTCAATGCCCTCCTTAGAGCACTGCCTGACGAGGGATCCTATGTTGTGCTGACCCTTCGCTGACTCTCCAATCCCTCTGTGCCTGTAGCTGTGTGACCCATCACCTTATGATCTCATTTGGTCTTCAAAATACACATGATTTGGCCCCACCCAGTTGCTCAGTGGTTAGTGTCAGCCCACAGACTGAAGGGTCACAGGTTCTATTCTGGTCAAAGGCATGTACCTCGGTTACAGGCTCGATCCCCATCCCCAGTCGGGGAATGTGCAGGAGGCAAACAATCAATGTCTCTCTCTCACATCAATGTTTCTCTCTCTCTGTCTCCCCCCACTCTCTTCCACTCTCTCTGAAAAAAATCAATGGAAAAAAATATCCTCGGGTGAGAATTAACAACAACAAAATACATGTGATTGAGCAAAAAATAGTATTCCCATATTATGGATAAGATAACTGAGGCACATAAAGATCCTCATAGACAACTTGTTTTAATTCTCTAGTTCAAAGTACAGTTCAAAATAAATATTCTGAAAAAAATAAATATTCTGTCTCTCCAACTTAGTGGCCATTGTCTTCTATTTCTTTGGTATTCTCCAAAGCACTCAGAAAAGTGCTGTGTATACAGCAGGCATCTAAGACACATTTCCTTAATAAATCAAGAAAGGAAAGAACATGAAATGAAAGTAGAAAGTTTCTCATAGACTTCCAAGGCTCTCTGTCGCTGGCCTTCAATTAGACAGGAGCCTTGGTTATGCTCTCTCCTAATAATCTGTTCTTTGCCTCCCAGGGAAATATAATTTATAACTAAATATTTATTTGTTTAATGTCTTTCCCCATGAAGGCAAAGGTGATAATTTGTTTTTTCACCACTGTATACCCAGTGGTATCACTGGCACAAAGAAAGTAAAAAATACAAAAAACAAACAACAAAAACTTGTTGAATAATGAATGTTCTGGTGGGAGAGCTGAGATTCAAATTCAAGTATGGCTGACCCCAAAACCCAAACCTTTCCATCACACCTCTTAGTAAAGGAAGACTTGTTCTGGAACTTCCCCTATATTCCGCCATAATCTACACAATCACCTCCAAAGCAGCACTGAGGGCAAAGAGGGCTGACCCTGGAAAGAGGAGGAAACTGTAGTTAAGGATATGAGCTTTGGAGCCAGACTGCTTAGATTCAAATCCAGACTTCAACACCTAACTGTATGATCCTAAATGAGCTATTTAACCTCTGTGGACCTCAGTGTCTTCACCTATAAAATGGAGATAATAATAACTACTTCATAGAGTTGTGATGATTAAATGAGATAATGTATGTAAAGAGCTTTGCATGGTGCCTGGCATGAATTAGCACTCAATAAATGTTAGTTATTAAGATTATGAACTATCCATATTCCTGGGAGACAAAAATCTAGAGAATGTGGCTTCCATGGAGGTCAGGGATGCTGAACTGATCTGACTTTGGGAAGCTCAGCTGCAGTGAAGCCCAGAGCTTATGTGTATTCTCTTCGCTAACTTCACCTGCTATAGTTCTGCTAAGGCTCAAGGTGCAGCTTTCACTGGCCTGGAAATGAAAGAGGCTAAAAATATCCAGACTGGCTGTGTCTGGGGGACCAAGACCATGCCTACATTTAAGAACTTAAAATACAGCTTCAGGGCAGAAGAGCAGCTCTTAGGATTCTTTCTACTCTGAAAACTAGTACCAAGCTCAGCACAGGGCAGGGAAAGGGCTTGGCCAGTTGCTGACCCCACTGGTGGCCTGTCTCCGTTTTCTTCTCTTCTTTTGGCTCAGTGCAGAGAATAAGAGAAAGAAGTTTTCTTTTTTGCAATAAAAGTTGAGTCTTCCTCCCCTATTTTTATTCTTCCTTTTTTCTTAAAGGAGGAATGAGTACATTTTTTAAAAAAATCAATCAACTCAAAAACTTATAGAATAAAAAAACGAGTCACTGTTCAGCCCCAGCCATACCCACCCCGCTCTTTAGGTCATCACAGTTAACAACTTGGTGGTGACTCCTCTGGGCCTTTTTTCTATACATTAACAGACAAACATGTGGCTTTATAAAGCATTATATATAGTCTTCTTTCAATTGCCTTTTTAGATGATTATATTTATACAAATATGTACATATCTTGGAGATTCCCATCAGCCACAACTGTTTATTGGGTGCCTACCTGGCTGTAATAGTGCTAAGCATACATAAAGTCTCCACCTTCATGGAGTCAACAGTCTGAAGAGACAGATAATAAATAATCAAGCAAATAATTTCTAAATGGAAAATAATACCAAAAAAATGAATAGGATACTAAGACAGAGAATAATAAGGGAGAAAGGTCTCTCTGAGAGATGGCATTTTTAAAACTGAGACCTGACACATAAGCTGGACCAAGCCATTTGAAGAGCCAGGGAAAGGGCATTCCAGGAGAGGAAACATCTTGTGCAAAGGACCTGAGACAGAAAGGAATTTTTCCTGAACTGAAAGAAGGCTAATGTGAAGCTTAGTAAACAGGAAGGCAAGTAAGGTTAAAGAGGTCAGCAGGAGCCAAGTTATGCAGTCCCTAAGGGCCAAGGCCAGGACTTTGCTTTTTTTTTTTTTTTTAGTACTAAGCAGGGGAATAATGCTAGTTGATTTAGTTTAAACTTGGCTGTTGCCCTGGCCAGGTGGCTCAGTTAGTTGGAGTGTCATCCTGATACACCAAGGTTGCAGGTTTGATCCCTGGTCAGGGCACACGTAAGAAGCAACCAATGAATGCATAAATAAGTGGAACAACAAATCGATGTTTCTCTTTCTCTCTCCCTTCCCCCCTCTCTCTCAAATCAATAAATTTTTAAAATTTGGCTGCTTTGTGGAGAATGGATAAGAGGATGGAGAAAGGGGCAGTAGAGGAAACAAAGGCTAGTAGTTGGATGTAATACAAGGAAGAGCCGATATTGGCTTTGACTGAGGCAGGTGGCAGTAGAGATAGAGAGAATGAGTAAATCTGAGATTTCCTTTGGGAAAAAACTTGGCAAGGCTTGCTGATAGATTGGAAAGGAGGAAGGGAGAAGGAAATATTAAAGATAACTCCCAGTGTTTGCCTTGAATAACTAGGTGAATGGAAGAGAAATAGATTTGGGCAGGAAATGTACAATCAAGTTGTTTCTAGTTTTTTACTGTTAAACAATGCAGCTCCGAGGATCCTTTCCAGGCACCTTCATGCACATGTGTAAACAGTTCTATAGGGCAGTTTCCTGGAAGTGAGATGGCTGAGTTAAAGGGTATGCATATTTGAAATTGATAAACCCTATAAAATGCCTTCTAAAATGTCTGTACCAAATTACTCTACCATTAATAGTGTATTAATGTATCATAATGACAACCACAGACATTATCAATCTTTAAAATTTCACCCAGATAATTAGTATTAAAAGTATATTATTTAAATGTTCACTTCCTTGATTTATAGTGAGGTAAAAAAATTTTCCTTTAACTTTTAATTATATAATTAACACATAAGCACATTCTTCTTGCAAAAAATGTAAACAGGATAAAGCTAAATTCCCTTTGACTCTTGTTTCTCCCATTATGGTTCCCTCCCTGCAGCCTAGAGGTAACTATTGTTATCGGTTTTATTTCTGTCCTTCCAGAAAATTTTCTATGCATTTTTAAATATATATATATATATTCGAGGGTTAAGCATCTTTTAGAAGTTGCATTCCTAGCAGTCCTTTTAACATGAACAAAATATCTTACCAAAAATTTTTGCTGAAAGTAAGTGACATTTAGCTGAGACCTTCTCTAAATCAGTTAACCCCTCTGAGGGTTAACTGATTTCGTCACCTGTAAAATAGAAGTAACTGTCTCACAGAGGTGTTGTCAAGTTAAATGTAAAAGCATGCAGCATATACTCAACAAATGTTAATTCTCTTTCCTTAATATATACAAGTTAAATCCAGGCATTTGGTGGAGACAAGAAACTAAGCCATTCCTAAAAGAATGAGATGGGAGACTTCACACAGAAAAAAATGCTCTTACATTGTCCTAAAAAAAACTTTTATTCAGATAAGTAAGGACCCCCAAAAGATCTGAATTTTTCCTCAAAAAATTTAGTATGAAATATTCTGAGCAGTAAGAAAAAGGGTAGGTTTTTTTGTTTTTCATTTTGCTTTTGTAAGGTAGAAAGCAAGAGGATTTAAGCATAGAAGTACTATCCAGAGACTGGATGCTTGCAGTCCCCTCTCATGCACACCCTGGGAAGCCAACTGTCTGGATAGTCCCGGAGACCTTGGGCTTGCAGGAGGGAATTGCAGCTTTAGGCAAGCAATACCTCCAAACACAGGATATAATCTAACCTTTGGGACATACTGCAAGAATACCGCTGATTTCCCTGGCTTGTAAAAGTACATCCTGTCAACCCTACCTGGATGTTCCTGAGCAGTGGTCGCCAACCTTTCGGACCTCACAGACCACCAGTGGTCCGCGGACCACCAGTTGGTGACCACTGTTCCTGAGGATCTAGCTCAAAGGGGCAGACCCTACCACAAAGCTTCCTTAATCAAAGTTTAAATCAAAATGTCCAGGGGCCAGACTATCTCTCTCTGAATGGGAGTCAGCCAAGTTTCAACAAGCTCTTTTTGGAACCACCAACAGAGGCATTTTATCTGAACTGATAACCAGGGCTCTTCTCCTTACAAAATATCAAGAGTACTGTTTGTATCAAGTACTGCAGTGGCTTCTCCTCACCCAACATTATCTTCCCATTCTTCTAGAGTCTCTAGAGACTCAAGGCCAGGGAGGATTCCCTAGCAGATCCAAGAATGGGCTATAACCCCTCCCCCACCAAATAGCGTGTGTGTGTGTGTGTGTGTGTGTGTGTGTGTGTGTGTGTGTGCGCGCGCGCGTCATATGCATGGGGGGTGGGAGGATTAGAGGGTCACAGGTTTAATCAGATTTTTAAAAGGGTCCCTAGCCCTAGCTGGTTTGGCTCAGTGGATAGAGGGTTGGCCTGTGGACTGAAGGGTCCTGGATTCGATTCTGGTCAAGGGCACATGCCCAAGTTGCGGGCTCAATCCCCAATAGGGGGCGTGCAGGAGGCAGCCAATCAATGATTCTCTCTCATTATTGATGTTTCTATCTCTCTCTTCCTCTCCCTTCCTCTCTGAAATCAATAAAAATAAATAAGTAAGTAAGTAAGTAAGTAAGTAAGGGTCCATTACCCAAAAGATTCAGAAGCACTGTTGAAAGATCTCTCAAATATATTCCCAAACTAGAAGAACTTTTACCCTGGTTTGACAAACTATCCAGAGGGTAGACAAAGGTCAGCTGTGAAGTATGTATACCCCAAGCTGCTTCTCTCTCTCTTTTTCTTTAGAGAGAGAGGAAGGGAGAGGGAGAGAGAAACATTGATCTGAGAAAGAAACGTCGATCAGTTGCCTTCCACACCTGCCCCAACTGGGGATGGAGCACATAACCTGGGTATGTGCCCTGACTAGAAATTGAATCTGAGACCCTTTAGTGCATGGGACGACGCCCCACCTAACTGAGCCACACTGGCTCATACCTGCTTCTTCTTCTTCTTATTATTATTCTTTTTAATATATTTTTATTGACTTCAGAGAGGAAGGGCGAGGGGAAGAGAGAGAGAGAAACATCAATAATGAGAGAGAATCACTGATTGGCTACCTTCTGCATGCTCCACACTGGGGATCTGAGCCCGAGCCCACAACCTGGGCAAATGCCCTGACTGGGAATTGAACCATGACCTCCTGGTTCCTAGGTCGATGTTCAATGATTGGGCCACGCCGACCACCAGGCCAGGCCCAAGCTGCTTCGTGATAAGTTTCAGAGTAGAACCCACAGAATAGAGGGAATCAAGCATTAAACCTACAGGTAGAGGTAAAAAAAGAAAACAGAGATCTGCCTCTAATAATAGGAAATGGGAAAACAAAGAAAGCACCAACAACTATGGCTCTGACTTCACTTTTACTGCTCTTGAAGCTTCATCTCTAACAGAAACACAGGACAACGAAGGTAAAGATTAGTAGAAGAGGATTCTCAGCAGGGGTGCTTATCAGCATTGTGCATAGGATCATTCTTCTTTCTTTTTCTTTTTTTTAATGCCCCACACTGGGGATCGAGCCCACAACCCAGGTATGTGCCTTTGACCAGAATCGAACCCGAGACCCTTTAGTCTGCAGGCCAATGCTCTATCCACTGAGCCAAACCGGCTAGGGCTATAGGATTATCCTTTATTGTGTGAGGATGGCCCAAACACCTTAGGGTGGTTAATATCCCCCCTCCCCTCAATGTGATAAACAAATCCTCACTTGTTTCCCAAAACTCCCTGCTGGGACAATACCCCCCCTCCCCCCGCCCCATTTGAGAACCACTTTAACTTAAAGAAACAGAGGTGCTATAGTAGGTACTGTATAGGGCTCACACATTTATTTGTATAACCTTTATAGATTACAAAGTATTTTCACTATGGTTTTTTCTACTTTAAGCTTCCTCCAGACACTGTAAGGTAGGTATTATCATCACCCATTTCATAAAGGATGAAATTGGCTTAGGAAAGTTCTAGGTTTTGCCCAATCATTCAGTAGGGAGAGGGGGGAAGGGGGAGGCTATAAAGCTGGATCAGAACCCAAGTCTTCTAACTCCAAACTGATACTCTTTCTTTCAAACCATCCTGAGCCAGCAAGAGTCTCACACTAACTACTTCCACCCAGAATGGATTTTTTTTTTTTCAGGTTACATGGGAAACCCTGGGAAGATCTAGGGATTGGCTCCCCAGCTCCCTACATAGAAGCTGGGAAAAACTGAGCAGAAACTAACTACTTTAAGCTGTAGGCAGTTCTTGAAACAGGGTAACAGGATAAAGTACCCAAATACCAGCTTACTTAGAGAGGGATGAGCAACTGGAGGAGGGCTATGACATTCTCTAGTCTAGATCTGAGTAGAAATGAGCAAGCAGGGAAAGAGAATACATACATGTCTTCCCTGTTAATATTTGTAGGCACCCAGAGGCAAAACTACCAACCCAACTCCAGCCCTGATGATAATGCTAAGTTAAAGTGGTGGTAAAAGAGATGGGGAGGGGACAAGGGGAAGAGATGAGGACAAGAATTGAACCATCACGGGTATACAATAGCCTAAACCGTTCCTTTCTGGCAAAATTTGTCACATAAATAATTCTGTTAGCTCCTTGCAGTTCTGAACATTATTTAGAACACCTTTCAAGAAACTCAAAGTACTTTATAAACTGAAAAGAATATGCGTATTAGTAAAGTTGTGAGGTGATAGAATACAGAAAGGATAAGAAAATCTGAAAAGCAGATTCTGAAAGATTTTTGAAAAGAGAAGCAGAATGGAGGGTGGGAGGCAAAGACAACCCAAGTATCTCAAGGACAGAGAGGCAGCCTGATAGCTCCACATCTTTCTTGGGGGCTCAATCTCCCCCATGAAAGGAAAACAAAATAGCAAGATGTGGCTCTGCTGAGGGAGGCAAAAGAGAGACTAAAAACGGGAACTCAGGAATTCTAGCTGCCCAGTTCACCTCTTTTCTGGAATCCACTTTTCTTCATCATGGATGACAATCTTAAAATCCTCAAGTTCCCATCTGGGGCTGTTCTAAGAAACGTCCCTAAAATATCCAGAGAGAAGCGAGGGTGGGGGGAAGCTGTGTAGAGATAGCACCCTATCTTATCTTCAAAGAAAAAGGTCCTTCCTCTTCTCTAAAGTGCACTTCCGAAATGGAATGAACCCCCGGCCTTTCCCTGGCACTGCTTCAGTTCAGCTCAGACGTGGTAGACTGTATCCCTAGAATGGAGGTGACCAGCCTGGCTGACCAGATAACACACGAACTTCAGGAAGTAGCATTGCGGTCCCCTCGACCACTACAGTCAGTTCTAGGGAGGATAGTTTGGTCTTGACCACAGAACAGGGCCCTGGCTCCAACTAGCCTTCCCAGGCAACCTCAGGGGCAGGGAAGGATCTGTGGTCTCATTTCCTCTCCACCTTGGCTTCTTTTTTCACCTCAATGAAGATTAGCTCTATTTCCACCACCACCAGTTCCTGTTCTCACCAGCTGTAGCAGTTGTTTCCCCACAGATAGAGCTATGAAACACTGATGTGGCTGCCACCTGGACTGTCCTAGCTACAGAAACAGACCCAACAAATCCTGAGTTAAAAGAGCTTTTTCATCCCAGATAAGCCAGCAAGGAGAATAAATTTTAAGGGACAGGAAGCAATTTCAAGAACACACAGTGAATACACTGTTGGTCATTTTATTATTTTTTTAATCTTACATAATAGTTATATGAAAGAAATATTTTATAATGGAAAAGTGTGAAAAATGTATACATTTATTATATAGAAATATGTATATATAATAAAATCCCAATAGAGAGCAAAGGACACAAACAAACAATGGCCAAAACACCTATGATGAAATGTTGATAGAAATGCAAAGTAAAACAAGATATCATTTCTCATTAATGAAATTGGCAAAGATTTTTAAAAATTAAATCATCTAGTAATTGTTAGTTTATAGAGAAAGGAAGATACTGACACTATGAGTGAAAAAGCAAACTGGTACAACTTTTTTAGAAGGCATATTTCTCAAAAGCCTTTAAAAAGCATATACCCTCATAACCCATAACTTGACTTCTCATAATTTATCCTAAGAAAATAATCAGAGATGCACACAAATGTTTATGCACAGGATATTCATCACAGTGTTAATAACAGTAGCAAAAAGAGAGAGAAAAATATAAGGCAGTAATAAAATATGATATTTCTATGCAGCCATAAAATTATGATACTGAAGAATATTTAAACAAATGAGAAAATGCTTAAAATAGTAAAATAAGCCTGGCTGGTATAGCTCAGTGGTTGAACATCAAACTATGAACCAGGAGGTCACGATTCAATTCCTGGTCAGGGAACATGTCTGGGTTGTGGGCTTGATCCCCAGTAGGGTGTGTGTAGGAGGCAGCTGATCAATGATTCTCTCACGTTGATGTTCTATCTCTTTCTCCCTCTCCCTTCTTCTCTCTAAAATCAATAAAAATATTTTTTTAAAACAGTAAAATAAAAAGTTAGTTTATAAAACAATATGCATAGTATGATCCTATTTGTTAGAATACATATAAGTACATCAACATGTTAATAGAAGATACCGAGATTACAGGTGATTTTTGTTGCTATTGTTAATCCTCACCAGAGGATATTTTTCCACTTATTTTTAGAGAGAGTGGAAGTGAAGGGGAGAGAGAAACATCGTTGGTTGTCTCCCACATGTACCCTGACCAGGGCCAGGGATCGAGCCTGCAACCTAGGTACATGCCCTTGACCTGAATCGAACCCAGAACCCTTCAGTCCGCAGCCTGATGCTCTATCCACTGAGCTAAACCAGCTAGGGCTTAATTCTCTTCTTTATACTCTTCGATATACTTTGTACTTTTTTATATTTTGAACTTCCAAATTTGCTTAATAAATGTGTATTATTTTCATAATCAGAAGAAAAGAAGCTATTCTCAATCCTCCTCCCTCTCTTTGAGGATACTCATATACATTATTCTCTTTTTGAAAACCATTTAGAAATATGTATTTAGGTACTTAAAAACATATCCTACAACCTGGCATGTTCAATTTCTGGTTTCTATCCTAAGGAAAACTCTAAATAATGAAAAGTCTTTGTACACCAAGATGTTCATCACAACTTGTTTATGATAGCAAATAACCTAAATGTCCAACAATAGGGTGATACTTAAGTAAACAATGGTCCATTCATTTGATGGACCACTGTACAAGCATTTTAAAATGTTTACAATGATTAGCCTGGGAAAACTAATAAAATAACAACAAAAACACCCCAAACTGGAGATTATATAAAACCTTACGCAGAGAAAAAAAATAAAACATTTGGCTGCATTTGGTAAAGGAACTAAAAAAAAATATGGATGATTTTCTTCAATCTTTTCTTCTAATTGCCCATACTTTTTTTTTTTAGAGAATATTACTTTAAGAGAAATAGGAAACAAATCTAATCTGAATCTCCTTCTGAACAATGGAAACATTTCCAAATGACAGGGAATCCATTCCACCAGACCATCCTCACACATACATACACACACCTCCCCTCGTCTAAGGCAGGGTCACATAGGAAGGTCAAGCTCCTCTATGTGGCCTAGGGTCTTTTCACTGATGTCTCTCACCTGCTGCTGCTGTCAAGGGCACTTTCCCTCCCCCAAGTTCTATTCCAGCCCGAACTAATTCACCAAAATCTCCAGGGCTGGAGGAAAAATTTCCACCATGGCAATTTGGAACTTGATATTTAGTCCCAACTTTTCCCTAGTCCCTTTCTGTTTCAAAGAAGGTCCGTCAAGGCCTCTTAGACAACTAGCACCCAGACCAGCTTAGCATCCACATCAATGCCACACTTACAGCAAAACCCCAAGTCACCAGGGAAATGTGAGAGGAGCCACGGCAGGAACAGCCTGTCACACGACCCCGCCCTGATGCCGAGAACCTCCTCCTGAGGGATATTCAGGGCTTTTTCTGGTGTCAGAATCTTTAGACTCTGTTTCAAGCCTAAGTAAGTCAGCAAAGAGAAAAACTGTTATCCTTTCAATGCCCTTACAGTCCTCTACCTCCCCTTTCTATCTAAGGAAATGCTGGTACTGGCCAGAATGCTAGCTTCTGAGTAATCAAGGGTGGATGGAATCTAGTCGGTACCAAAACACAGACTGGTGCTTTATCAGACCAGAGATCAGCTCTCATCCCGGTATTAATAAAGAGGAGCCCCAATAACTACCCATCCTTAGACCTCTCAATACTTAACAGAATGTAAGCTGCTGCTCAGACTTGGCGGGCGGAGGGGGGGGGCGGGTGCGTGGTAAGAAAGAATCCAAAAGAAACAGCATAACAGCAGCCTTGCAACCTTTTTCATATCAAGGCACCTAGAAAACAATACTATTTGTACAGTACACAGGGTATGGTGGAAGACAGATGGGACCAATAAGGGGCCTCAGCTACACCCAGGGATGAAGGGGGTCAGTAGGGAAGTCCTGGGCTGGGTTAGGACTCCTGGGATCAATGTCCTGAACAAATCACCTCATGACCTCAGACTCGAGCTCTCCAACCTCGGCTGCAGGCTATGGGTCAGATCATGTGTCTGTATCAGAAAGCTGGGAGCCTGTGGTCTTGACTCAGCAATGATACAACTTCCTCAACCAGGGTGCTTTTCAGGGGGGTTTCCATAGATACACTGGGACTGGGGAAGCCCTCCATCTAACAGAGCAGACATATCCTGAGACTGGCTTCATCAGATTTCTAAACTTAAAATCCCAATGTGGGAATACAAGTGGTCTCAGATCTAAGTCATTGCTAAGAACTACATATTTAAAATTACTACTTACTGAGCATATAGTAGATGCAGACTTTGCTAAGTACTTGACTTCCAGTTTCATTAAATCCACATAACAATCTCATGTGGCAAATACTATTATTATCCCTATTTATAAGAGGAAACTGGGACTCAAAGAGATTAAATAACCTGCTTGAAGTCAAACACTTTTCTAACTAGAGACTAGAGGGCCAGTATTTGAGCCCACTTTGACTTGAAAATCCAGATGCTTCATCAGGACACCTCAACAAATCCCCCAAATACTATTTGGCTTTTTCTGAAAGCAAATCAATTATAGTAAAACTGACAACCTTGGGGGAAAAAGGATGAAAAAGGAGCAGCTTGTCTGACTCTTGTCTTGATTGTCTGACATAAGCAAGAAAAGCAGCTGCCCTGGCTGGTGTGGCTCAGTGGGGTGAGCATCATTCCATGCACCTAGAGGCCGTCAGTTGGATTCCCAGTCAGGGCACATGCCTGAGTTGCAGGCTTGATCCCCAGTAGAGGGCAGGCAGGATGTAGCCGATGTTTCTTTCTCTCTTTCTCTCTCTCTCTCTCTCTCTCTCTCTCTCTCTCAAATCAATTTTTAAAAAACATATTAAAAATGTTGTTGTTTTTAAAAAGCAGCTAATCTATATTGAGTATCTACTAGGTGTCAAGCTCCTTACATACGGCTCATCTTTTTTTCACAGTACCATAGTATGGGTATTATTAGCTCCAAATTACAGATAAGTAAATCTATAAAATGTATAGATGAGGCTCAGACTGGTTAAGACAATTTCTAAGACGAGCCCTGTTTTTTTCTACTACACTCTGTTTCTCCTGACTTCAAGAAATACACACCTGAGACTATTCCAGGGTCAAACTGCCAACAGCTAGTATTGTTCCTGAAGGATAGTAATATAGGGCATGTTTCAGTAGCAGAGCGAAACAGATATTTAAGAGCCCCTAGAGAACTCAAGTCCACAAGAAAGCACGATTTCCCCGTGTTGGAAAAGTGAGGTAAAACCCCCTTCTCTCTTAAGACAGCTAACTAGCCCTGGCCTGCCCTGTTCCAACCCCCATCAGCAGCAGCTCAGGCACACAGAAACAGGACCAAAACAAAAGCCACAAGGAAACAAATCAAAACTTTATACCGCAAGGAAGGCTTGCAAGTGGGTGGTCCAGTTCCCTGATTAACCTGGGTTTTCTGGGTGCTCTGGCTAGTAATCACATGCATTTTGTGGATATTAAGCCATCAACTTGCCAACTAAACAAATTTATCAACCAAGCTCCAATGAGGACATGATTGATTCTGGTTCTGAGCTCTCACAACAAACGGCCTGGCAGCCCCTACCTAAGGCAGCCCCCTACCCAGTCCACCTCTTTCTCTTTCTTTCTCTCCTATTTCAGAGGCTACATCATGCCAGCTCACTGGGGGTTTTCACACCCCCACTGGCGTGTAGATTCCCTCCCACTGTTTTTCCCAACAGTTGAGCTCTTGTTCTCAAGGGCACCAAGTCCCAGAGATGGCCACAGCACATTAGTAATGACTGACTCACCCCAACCCCCTTAGGAGGCATGGGGCCACAGGATGTATGGCCCAGGTCCTTTGGCCCTCTGCAAAGCTGTGGGCAGAGAGGTGCCAGTAACACTGCTTCCCCTCAGCACCCCATGGATGCTCTCTGATCTGGCTGTGGTGCCAGTGGGCTGATGTCAGGCTCTGCACCATCAGAGAGACCAGGATCTCCAGACAGCTCCACCGATGCCAACTGATCTAATCTCACCATTCCAAGGCAGATGAAACCCAATAAGGCTGCTAAGTCCACAACTTATCCCTTCTCCTGGGCAAAGGCAACGTCCGCCCTTCAGGTCATACGAACAGTAACAGCAGCGTTAACACTGCCTCTTAGAGAGTTCTTTGAGGAACTGGGAACTATTTCCCCGGCTCCTTTATTTTACCTCTGTTAGTAAATATTCCATCACCTAGTTCACTTTCCTTCTCCAAAACTTCATTTTCAGCGCCATCATATTTCTGGCTCCATCCCAGTGATACCAGCTCCGATCCTCTCTATCCACGGAGCCACCGGAATCAATGTCCAACTCCCATACCAAAGGAGAATCCCAAAGTCAGCTCTAAAAACTCATCTGTACAGATCATCTGGGAACCTTACAGAGAGACTAAAAAGGAACAGGCAAAGAACACAAATCAGCCTACTAGGGCTTCACATAAAAAGCAGGGGGGGGGGGGGGGGGGGGAGGCAGGAAGGTTTGTGTATTGTTTCAATTGGAAAAATACACTAGTGAAATGGCTTATCCACATGTTCAGCGCTTTTAGGCAAATCCGCTGTAACTTTGCAGGATGCCTGCAGGCCGTTCTGAAAATGAGTAGAATGGCATCACTCTTTATTCCACCTCCTTCAAGATCTGCCAGTCCCCTCCCCGTTCCCCGTAACCTCCCCCAAACATCTGGTCCGGGCTGGGAGTGGGACCCACTCCCTGGAAAGCCTCCATATTAACACGAGAGGCAGCCTCCCCAGGCGGAGAGCCCTGACTGAGGCTGAAGAGTGGCCCGGCCCGAGCTTCTGACTTTCCCCGCACCAGCCAGAGGCGTAGGAATGAGAATGCAGGGGCCTGGGGAGCATGTCGGGGAAGTGGGGAGAAGTGAGAAGGGCAGCCGGAGGGGGGGTGGGGGGCAGGAGGAGGAAGTCTGGATCCTGGGACGGTCCGGGGCTGGGGACCCCCCTCCTAAGTGTCCAGCGGCTGAGACCTCGGTCGGAGGTCCCCGAGGGCTGACGGGCCAGCCGGCCGGCGCTGCTCAGAGGCTTCCAGGAAGGCGCTGGGGGACGGGGTCTGTCGGAAGCCCTGGCTGTGAGGGTGGG
>NW_005369706.1:579916-596573 GCF_000412655.1 Myotis brandtii | reverse complement strand
CAGCCCGCCCTGGCGGCCCCGGTGCGCATCTAATCACTGCAGTTGCGGAGCGTGTGAGGTGTCGGCTGGGACCGTTGGAAATGGACCCTTTTCCACGAGGAGCTCACAAGGTATACAAATCAGTAAAATACAGGGCAACGTATGAAAAGGTAACTACAAGAGAAGTAGAAATAACTAGGGGGAGAGAGTACATCTGTCAGGAGTCATCATAAGGGAGATCATATCTGAACCTGACGCTGGAGGACGAGGAAGACGCTGACCGACAGAAACAGGTGGAAAGGCATTTAGGAGAGAACCGTAGCCCAGTTCAGAGGTCGATCTGGCTGGATGTGAAGCTGGAGGGGCAAGAAGAAGGCTGTTCTGGGCTAAGTCTGACGGTGGGTCATTCCCGATGATGGGATGGACATCTGTTTTTCCTGCCAGCCGGGCCTCCGTCCCTCTTCCTCCAGCGAGAGCGCTCCATTTCCTCTTAGGGAACCACCTCTTCCCCGTGCTCAGTCCATTAGAACGGAACTTCACCCTGACTCCGGCGGCCCCCATGACTCAGGCCTGGCCAGTCACGGGATTTTCTTCCTCTACCTTCAGAGATTGTTTTAGGAATTGACACTTGACCCACGCCCAGAATATGACTCATTTCTAAGGCTTTCACTGGAGCCATCAAGACAGAGGCACTCTCTTTCCAATGGGGTTGCTGGCTGGTTAGAAGGTAAATCTGGAGCTGCAGGTGGCCACCAGGCCACCACCCATCGCTCCTCAAGCCTGAGCATGAAGCCAATGCGGAGGAAAGCAAAGCTAAGAGGTGAAGACAAAGTCCTAGTCACATGCTGAGAATCCACATCAAACCATGAAGTTAACATCTGGACTTTTTATTCATTTATTCAAGAAGCACTTACTGAAAAGCTAATTATATGTCAAATACTGTTCTAGGCAGTGAAGATACATCTGTGAACAAAAAAAGGCATACATCGTGCCCTCTTGGAATTTACATTCTGGGTAGGAGGGAGGTGGACAATAAATAAGTAATAAAATATACAGATGCTAGTGATCAGTGTTAATAAAAATAAAACTGAAAGGGGATAGAGGTGGGAGGGGGTTGAAATTTTAAATAGGACCATCAGAGAAAGCCTCACTAATAAGAAAACATTTGCATAAAAATCTGAAGTGAAGGAGTAAGCCATGTGGCTACCTGGGAAAGAATGACCCAGATAGAGGGGATGGCTGAGGGTACACTGTCCTGGTGCAGGGGTCCTCAAACTACGGCCCGCGGGCCACATGCAAATACAAATATTGTATTTGTTCCCGTTTTGTTTTTTTACTTCAAAATAAGATATGTGCAGTGTGCATAGGAATTTGTTCATAGTTTTTTTTTTTAAACTATAGTCCGGCCCTCCAACGGTCCGAGGGACAGTGAACTGGCCCCCTGTTTAAAAAGTTTGAGGACCCCTGGCCTGGTGTGTTAGGAACAGCAAAGAGGCCAGTGTGGCTGGAGTGTAATGAGCAAGGAAAAGAGTAGAAACCAATGAAGTCAGAAAGGTAACCAGAAGCCAGATTGTGCAGGGCATTGTAGGATATTTTAAGGACTTTGGCTTTTCTCTAAGTAGGTTAGGTAGCCATTGGAGGATTTTAAGCAGAGAAGTCACATGCTCTAACTTACGTTTTAAGCAATCATTATGGCTCTTGCATTGAAAACAAACTGAATAGAGGCATGGGCAGGGATACCAGTTAGAAGACTATTAAAATGAGACAGGTGAAAGATGATGGTGGTTTGGAGCAGGATAGTAACTGTACAGGCAGAGAGAAATGCTCAGATTCCTTTTTTTAACCTCTAAATACTTCCGTATTTCTTAAAATTGAGAACATTCTCTACATAACCACAATGCAAATGTGTCAAAATCAGGAAATTACCATTGATAAAACACTATTATCCAACCCACAGACTTCATTCAGATTTCACCCATTGTCCTACTTGTCTTCTGTAGTAAGGATTTTTCAGGTCCAGGATCACCTGCTGCATTTCAGTGGTCATGTCTCTTCAGCCTTCCTTCATCTGTATCAGTCTTTTTTTTTTTTTACTTTAAAAAAATTAATCTTTTTATTTTGGTATAAATTGAGATTTACAGAAAAGATGCAAAGATACAGAGTCCCAGTATATCCTTCACCTGGCTTCCTTTAATAGTTACATCATACATTGTATATTTGTCAAAACTAATAAATGAATATTGGTGTATAAGTCTTAATCCTTCTTTCTTTGTTCTTCTCAACTTTGACACTTTGAAGAGAAAGAGCCAATTATTTTGTAGAATGTCCCTCAATTTGTATTCATCTGATACTTCATTAGATTCAGGTTATGCATAGGTAGCAGGAATACCCCAGAAGTGATGCTATTTCTTCTCATTGATCCTATCGGTTGACAGGCAATTGTGACTTGTTCCCATATTGATGATGTTAACTTTGATAACCAAGTCCTGGACATGTCTTCCGAAGTTCTTTACTTAGTTACTTTGTAATTAATGACAAACCTGTGGGGAGATTATCTGAAGCTATGTGAATATCCTGTTCCTTATAGTACATTGATGGCTTCTACCTGAATCAAATTATTACCATTGTCAAATAGTGGTGTGTTTTTCTTTAAAGAAGATCTCAGCGAGATGAAGGGGGTTGGGGAGGAGAGAGAGAGAGAGAGAGAGAGAGAGAGATGAGATAGAAACATCAATTGGTTGCCTCCCAAACATAACCCGACTGAGGATCAAACCCACAACCTGAGTATGTCCCCTGACTGGAAATTGAACCACCACCTTCTGGTGTACCAGATGACGCTCCAACCAATTGAGCCATACTGGTATCATTCCTTCTGCATTTATTAGTTAACACTTTACCATAGGGTCTTCCCTTCTCCCTTCCCTTCTCTTGTTTATTTATTTACTTCTTTTTTTATTGTTTTATTGCTTAATGTATTACAAAAAGTATTACATATGTCTCCTTATTTATTTACTTCTGTCAAAATGGATCCATGATTCTGATTTTATTCAATGGACTATAATCCATTGCTATCATTACTTATTTTGATGTTCAGATTGTCCTAGATTTGGCCAGTGGGAGCTCCTTCAAGCTGGCTTCTGTGCCTGTCATTCTTTGAGCACATTCTTACTTCTGGCACAACATGGTCTAGGGGGCTTACTCTCCCAGCCCTAGGCCTGAACGCAGTCATTTTACTAAGGACCCCTGTTAATGGGGAGTGATAATAGAACTCAAGATCTGGAAATGAGCTGTGCTCATTGCCACTAAGGTGTCATTGCTTATGTCCTGTCAGTGGACAGAGTGAGAAAAATAGCCATTTTATATCATTCTTGCCTTTCACCATTTTATATTTATAGCTCCTTTCTCTCACCATGAGAAGCCTGGATCCCCAAGAAGATCAGTATATTTATTCCTTTGCTCAATTCTACAGTGCACATAAATTTCCTTCAAAATTACTATTAACAATAAACCTACTGCCCTAGCTGGTTTGACTCAGTGGATAGAGTGTCAGCCTGCGGACTGAAGGGTCCCAGGTTCGATTCCGGTCAAGGGCACACGCCTGGGTTGTGGGCTCAATCCCCAGTAGGGGACATGCAGGAAGCAGCTGATCAATGATTCTCTCTCATCATTGATGTTTCTTTCTCTCTCCCTCTCCCTTTCTCTCTGAAATCAATAAAAATATATTTTTTAAAAAATATAATAAACCTACTAACCTATAAAGTCAAACTTAAGTTTTCATTGCACTTCTTTTGTCCTTTTATTTTCAGACTGAGGATAATGGAAGTACTATAGATAAAAGTTACTTGAGTTATTTCTTTTCCATTTTTCTTTTATTTCTAAGTATATTTTATTGATTTTTTACAGAGAGTTAGAAACATCAATGAGAGAGAAACATTGATCAGCTGCCTCCTGCACACCCCCTACTGGGGATGTGCCTGCAACCAAGGTACATGCCCTTGACCTGAATCGAACCTGGGACCCGTCAGTCCGCAGGCCGACACTCTATCCACTGAGCCAAACCGGTTAGGGCTCCATTTTTCTTTAATACAGTTGTTAATCATTTGATATATTGTTAAGTTTATTTATTTTTGTTTCCAAAATTGAAGTTAAAAAGAAAATCCTTTAAAAAAAAAAAAGAAAATCCTTGTTGATTTAACTTTTGGCATTTTATTGATGACATGTCTTGGTGTGGGCCTCTTTGGGCTCACTTTATGTGAGACTTTCTGAGCTTCTTACACCTGGATATCTATTGGGAAAGTGTTCAGTCATTATTTTGTTTGTTTTGTTTTGTTAATCCTCACCCAAAGGTATTTTTCCATTGATTTTTAAAGAGTGAAAGGGAGAGGAAGAGACAGAGAGAGGCATCGATGTGAGAGAGACACATCAATTGTTTGCCTCCTGTATGCACCCCAACCGGGGCTGGGGAACCTGCAACCAAGGTACATGCCCTTGACTGGAATCAAACCTCGGACCCTTCTGTCAGCGGGCCGACGATCTATCCACTGAGCCAAACCGGCTAGGGCTAGTCATTGTTTCTCTAAGTAGGTTTTCTGACCCTTTCTTTTTCCCTTTGCCTTCTGGGACCTCTATGATTCAAATGTTGGTACACTTGCTATTGTCCCAGAGGTCCCTTAAACTATCCTCATTTTTAAAAATTCTTTTTCTCTTTTTGCTGTTCTGATTGGGTGATTTCCACTTCTTTGTTTTCTAGCTTGCTGACTCCTTCTGCATCAACTGATCTGTTATTGATTTCCTTTAGTGTATGTGTTTGTTTGTTTAGGATATTATATTCTTCAGTTCTGATAGGGTTTTTTTTTTTTATCCTCACCCAAGGATATGTTTACTGATTTGAAATAGAGAGATGTGAGAGAAACATCAATCAGTTGTTCCTCTTACACACCCCAAACAGGGACTCCACCTGTAAGCTATGTATGTACCCTGACCAGGAATCAAACCCACCACCCTTTTATGGACTGAATGATGCTCTGCACACTGAGCTACACTGGCCAAGGCTGATAGGTTCTTCTTTATATTTCCTATCTCTTTGTTGAACTTCTCACTGAGCTTATCTATTCTTCCCCTAAGCTCATTGAGCAACCTTATAACCCGTGTTTTTAACTCTTTACCTTTTCATTTAGTTTAGTTTCTGGATTGTTGTCCTGGTCTTTTCTTTGGAAGATACTTCTCTGTCTCCTCATTTTGGCATCTCTCTGTGTTTGTTTCCATGAATTAAGCAAAACAACAACCTCTCCCTGCCTTGAAGAAGTGGCCTTGTGGCCCTAGCTGGTTTGGCTCAGTGGGTAGAGTGTCAGCCTGTGGACTGAAGGGTCCCAGGTTCAATTCTGGCCAAGGGCACGTGCCCAGGTTGTGGGCTCAGTTCCCAGTAGGGGGGATGCATCCCCAGTAGGGGTCATGCAGGAGGCAACCGATCAATGATTCTCTCTCATCATTGATGTTTTTCTCTCTCTCTCTCCCTCTCCCTTCCTCTATGAAATCAATAAAAATATTTTTTTTTTAAACAACACAAGTGGTCCTTGTGTAGGAGCTTCCCCTTTGTAGACTCTGGGTGCTAGGTGTCTTTGCAGGCAGGTTGGAACTGAAGCTGCAGCGGACACAGGCCGAGGGAAGTCCCAGGGGCAAGCCACACCGGGCCTGAAACCTACACTGGAGCAGTTGCAAGCTCCAGGGATTCCCCTGGGTAAGTCTGCCTGCAGCCCCAGGGACAAGCCACACCTGGGAAGGAGCTATAGCTAGGGTGGGATGGAGCCAAGGGGAATCCTAGGGACAAGTCACACCTGTGCTGCCTTACCAGGCTGGCTGGAAGCTGGAGCTGGTGCAGGCCGCAGGGAGACTCATGGACAAACCAGACTGGCCAGAGTGGTGAATGGAACAGGTGAGGGCCTCAGGGAGTCCAGGGGTCAAGCAGCGGACATGCTGTGAGCCTGGGTGAGAGGAGGAACTGAGATGGCCTTAGCCTGTGGCTAAAATGCCTGGATTGAGCTCCTGCCCTTGTGATCAAGGATGCGGGAGTTGCCTCCCAGCTGCAAGAGAGTCTCCACAGCTCTCCTCCTCCTTGGCAGATGCTCCAGGGTTAGTAAATGGATTTCCTTCCCATATAGACTAGGCGTCCTTTAAACCACTGTTTTTCCCTGTACCCCAGGGTGGACAAGTCTGTCTAGGCCCTTCAGTGATCCCTCCAGGCTACAAGGCTGAACATTGGGTTGGAGGGCCCTCAGTGTCTATCTCTGGCTCTCTTACCCTGTACCCCAGGGTGGACAAGTCTGTCTAGGCCCTTCAGTGATCCCTCCAGGCTACAAGGCTGAACATTGGGTTGCCTCAGCCTCAGTGTCTATCTCTGGCTCTCTTACCGTTTCTGTTCTCTCTCTCTCTCTCTCTCTCTCTCTCTCTCTCGTTTGTTGCACTGAAGCTGTTCAGTCAACCCTCAGTTCTTCAAGGGGACTTGCTCTGTCTATAGCTGTAAATTCAATGTGTTCATGGGAGGAGGTGCTCAGGGTCTTCCTAGGCCACTATCTTGGACTGGAAGCCCCGGACGTGGTCAAATTCTTGATCAATTTGAAAGTACAGCCAGTAGAATTGCTTGACAGTTTGAATGTGGAAGGCGAATAAAAGAAAACCCCCCAGAGCAACTGGGAGGTGGAGTTTTCATTAACTGAAATGAAGAAAGATTGTGCGAAGAGTAGATTTGATGAAGGAGAGATGGAAAGAGAAAATCAGGAACAGGTTTTTGGCCATGTTGAGTTTGATTTGCTGAGTGGACATCCAAGTAAAGGTAACCACTAGGTAATTGGATATGTATGAGACTGGAAATCTAGGCAATATCAATTTGGAAATCAGCATATTGATGCTTTTTAAAGCTGGTAAATTCTACTTTTTTGTAAGTCAGTCTGAATTGGGTTTCTATTGTTTACAACCAAAAAATGGAGTCCTTGTCTTTCTAGACCAGCAGTTCTCAACCTGTGAGTCGAGACCCCTTTGGGGGTCAAACGACCCTTTCACAGGGGTCACCTAAGACCATCGGAAAACACATATATAATTACATATTGTTTTTGTGATTAATCACTATGCTTTAATTATGTTCAATTTGTAACCATGAAAATACATCCTGCATATCAGATATTTACATTACGATTCATAACAGTAGCAAAATTACAGTTATGAAGTAGCAACGAAAATAATTTTATGGTTGGGGGTCACCACCACATGAGGAACTGTATTAAAGGGTCGTGGCATTAGGAAGGTTGAGAACCACTGTTCTAGACCATTTGAAACTCTCTCCCAAGAAGCTCAGCCTCTACCAATTAGTTGGACAAACCAGCCAACTCACATCTTAACTCCTTTTCCTATCACTCCACACACTTTCCCAGCTACTGTAGCAGCCTCTTCTAGGGCAGAGAAGTTATAACACAACTGAATACTTCTACTAGGCAAAAAATGTAAACTCATAAGGGGAAATAATTCATCGTTCATTTATTTTTTTATTTTATTTTATTTTAAAATATATTTTATTGATTTTTTACAGAGAGGAAAGGAGAGGGATAGAAAGGTAGAAACATCGAGGAGCGAGAAAAACATCGATCAGCTGCCTCCTGCACACCCCCTACTGGGGATGTGCCCGCAACCAAGGTACATGCCCTTGACCGGAATCGAACCCGGGACCCTTTGGTCCGCAGGCCAACGCTCTATCCACTGAGCCAAACCAGTCAGGGCCATCGTTCATTTATTATGGATGCTCAAGGAACATCTAGCAGAAAGGAGCGCTTTGGTAAGACAGTAAACGGCAGTGTATTCACCGTTGTGTGGTCTCTGGGTCCCAAATCTTTTGTTTTTCATTTTGTTTGACCACCAGATTTACATACTCTATTGTCTTCTGGAGTCTGCTAGATTACCTTTCATTGTTAACTCTCTGCTCACGTAACTTCAAAGCTTTCTTACTTTATATAGGATAACACCAAAACTTGACCTGGTATTCAATGGTCTGTATCAGTGGTTCTCAACCTTCCTAATGCCACGACCCTTTAATACAGTTCCTCATGTGGTGGTGACCCCCAACCATAAAATTATTTTCGTTGCTACTTCATAACTGTAATTTTGCTACTGTTATGAATCGTAATGTAAATATCTGATATGCAGGATGTATTTTCATGGTTACAAATTGAACATAATTAAAGCATAGTGATTAATCACAAAAACAATATGTAATTATATATGTGTTTTCCGATGGGCTTAGTGAAGTACGGTAGCAATCATCTCAGGTAGAAACTGTAGTTTAACTCTAACCCTGCTGTTTGGTTTCTGTACTTATTTGCTTGCTAAAATAATAGAAAAGTTATTTTGATTTTCTGAATTATATAAATCATCCCATTCAATTAAATACCCTATTTGTTGTAATGTGAATATCCCATTGGTTGTGGTCATACTGGTCTTAGAAAGCACATTCTTCTGTACCTGGGAAGGACAGCACAGTTATCCCAAGGTCAGAGAGCTCCAGATAACGTGTCCCTGTTGACTCAGTGGTCCCAAGACCCGAGGGCTCTAAATAATGTGTTCCTGTCAGTTCAGTGATCCGGAGACCCAAAACTATAATTTAGATAACATGCTTAAGTAAAACTGCTTCAGCTTCTGTAAACTGCTTTTTTTGCAAACCAGGTTCCTCATTCCAAACCTTGGGATGTAATCAATACCTTTGTGATCTTTGCCTATATAAATCTGGTGTTGGGGCTGGGGCGGGCACTATGAGATCTGGGACAGCGAAATGCCCCCTCATAGTCCCGGATTTGCAATAAATGTGACTCTTTAATTCGACTTCTTGAGGTGTCCTTGTATAATTTGCGGGGTACATTACAACATTAGGAGACCCCTGTGAAAGGGTCGTTCAACCCCTAAAGGGGTCGCGACCTACAGGTTGAGAACCGCTGGTTTATATCATCTCTAAACTTTAAGTGCCTCTTTAGTCTACTTTTCGTCTTACCTGGCTCAAATATTTCATAAACATTTTGCTTCAGCTGAAAAAGTCCATCTCCAAACATTAATTGTGCATTCTTATATTTTCAGCTTTGCTCCTAGGGGTAGACAGAATGAAGAATGGCTCTCCAAAGAGCCCTGGTACTAATCTCCAGAACCTGTGAAGATGCTATCTTACATGGCAAAAGGAACTTTGCAGATGTGATAGGAAGATCATCCTGGGTCAACCAATGGGTTCAATATAATCACAAGGGTTCTTTTAGGAGGGAGGCAGAAGGGTCAGAATGAGAGAAGGAGACATGACTACAGATGTAGAGGTGAGAGTAATGCAGGACCACAAGCCAAGGAATGCAGCATCCTCTAGAAACTGGAAAAGGCAAGGAAACAAATTCTCCCCTAGAGCTTCTAGAAGGAGCACAGCCCTGCTGACACTTTAATTTTAGCCTTATAAGACCTATGTTCAGGCCTCTAACCTATAGAGCTATAAAATAATAAGTCTGTGTTGTTTTAAACCACCAAGTTTGTGGTACTTTATTAGAGGAGCAATAGGAAATGAATACCCTTCTGCTGTGTCCCTGATCTGGATTTCTGTTTTCTTTAACACAGCCTATTCAAATCCCATCCAGGCTCCGTATAATCTAGGTTGTTGTTTTTTTTAAATATATATTTTTATTGATTTCAGAGAGGAAAGGAGAGGGAGAGAGAGATAGAAACATCAATAATGAGAGTGAACCATTGATCAGCTTCCTCCTGCACACCCTCTACTGGGGATCAAGCCCGAAACCTGGCACGTGCCCTTGGCCAGAATCGAACCTGGGACCCTTCAGTCTACAGGCTGACACTCTATCCACTGAGCCAAACCAGGTAGGGTACTATAATCTAGTTTTTAACAAAATGGAACAAACACTTATTGGATGCCTATCATGTGCAAAGCATCTGGCTAGATTATAGTAGATAAGGAATCCTATATAATAAAAGCATAGTATGCAACCGGGAGTTTGTCCAGGAGTTTGACCAGGGGGAAGGGCCAGCTGGGGGAAAGGAGGGAGTACTGGCCAGCAGCTGGCAGCCGCTAGGGACCCTACCAGTGCACGAATTTTGTGCACTGAGTCTCTAATGCAAGATATAAAGATGAATAAGAGATCCCCTAATTTTAAAAGAGCTTACAGTATGGAGCCAGGGGTACGGTAGAAAAATAAAGGAGGAGTATGGACCAAGTTTGAAGGCACCAGATTGGATCATATATATATATATATATAAAACCCTAATATGCAAATAGACTGAATGGTGGAACAACCAAACAACTGAACAACCAGTTGATATGACATGCGCTGACCACCAGGGGGCGCGCACGGAACATGGCGGGCATCTGCTGTGGCGGGGTGGTGAAGCAGGTGAGCGGGGGCGCTAGACCAAGGCGGGGGCCAGTTGCTATCATCAGGGTGAGTCTCTGGTGCTTACTGAAAATTCTTTGCTCCCATATGCTGTGGTCCTGCCCAGCGCTTGCACCTGCTGCCTGCGCTGGCCCCACTCACACCCGCTGCCAGCGCCTAGCGCCGGCCTTGTTCGTTCAGCACCATCAGCAGGTGTTGGTGGCTGCTGCCAGTCCCAATCACCCCTGAGGGCTTCTCTACCTCCCTCTGCTCCTGAGGGGCAATCAGGGCAGGAGTTGCTGCTTGCACCCGCTACTGACGCCAGCCCCACTCACACCCACTGCTGGCGCCAGCCCCAATTGCTCTGTGCCCTCAGCAGATGCGAGCAGGGCCCAGCACCACCAGTGCATGGGACCAGCTGTGGTGGGAGCAGAGCTGCTGGCAGACAGCAGACCAGGGGCCGCAGCAGGAGGGGCCGGGCAGGGGTGTGGAGGATGGGCCGAGACCCGCCCCTGTGCCCACCAGTGGCCCACAGTTCCTTTCAAGGTGCATGAATAGTGCACTGGGCCCCTAGTTGTGTTATATTTGTGGGTACCAGCTTTTAAAACCCATCCTGGAGTTCTCCCAGATTTAAATGATTATGATCTTATTTTTTTTATTTTTCATTTAGAACTTAGTTCAACAACATTTACTGAGTCTATTACATGCAAGACACTGTGCCAGGTACCATGGAGAATTCCCAGATACATAACTGGTGATTTCTCTGCTGCCGTTTATTGTTTAATTTTTTGTGTATGTCTTGTCTGGACTGTGGGATTTTTGTTTGTTTGTTTAATACATATGTACCCAGTACCTCCTTTGTTTCAGATACAAAGGAAGATTCAACGATGAATAGGTATCTTATTTTTCAGGTGCTCACAATTTAGTAGGAAAGACTCTCAAAATAATGTTTACAAAACAGTGTGATAAGTGTAACAGAGGTATGTACAAAGTGCTACTGAGAGAACTGAAGATGGAGCTGTAAAAATGAAGCTTCAGGAGGTTAGACAACACCTGAGCCAAGGCTGAAAGATGAATAGATGTGCCAGAGAAACAAGTGAGACAGTGAGAAGAGAAGGTGATAGAAGGAGGGGTGGTCAGGAAGGGGGAAAGGCATTTTGGGTAGGAGGAACAGCACAGGCCAAAATGGAGAATTGTGAAAGAGCATGGAATGCCTGAGCAACGGTAAGAATTTCAGTAAAGCTAAAGCATAGAGTGGTAGTGAAAGGACCACTAGAACAATGCTAGAAAGGCAGGTCAAATCAAGTTCAAGAGGAGCCTGGTGCTCAGCTGAGAAATTTGCCTTTTATGCAGTAAACTAGAGGCCCGGTGCATGAAATTCGTGCATGGGGGGGATGTCCCTCAGCCCAGCCTGCACCCTCTCTAATCTGGGACCCCTCGGGGGATGTCCGACTGCCGATTTAGGCCTGATCCCGTCGGGCCTAAACCGGCAGTTGGACATCCCTCTCACAATCCAGGACCGCTGGCTCCTAACCACTCGCCTGCCTGCCAGCCTGATCACCCCCCAATCGCTCCCCTGCCAGCCTAATTGACGCCTAACTGCTCCCCTGCCGGCCTCATCGCCCCTAATTGCCCTCCCCTGCCAGCCTGATTGCCCACAACTGCCCTCCCCTGCCATGACCTGCCTACTCCACCGGGACCTGCCTCCTCCACGAGAGGTGGCAGAGACGCCGGGACCAGCCTCTGCTGTGCGTGCAGCCATCTTGTGATGGCCATCTTGTGGTGACGTGAGGGCATGATGACCACCTAGGTCAGTGATGGCGAACCTATGACATGCATGTCAGAGGTGGCACGCGAACTCATTTTTTTGGTTGATTTTTCTTTGTTAAATGGCATTTAAATATATAACATAAACATCAAAAATATAAGTCTTTGTTTTACTATGGTTGCAAATATCAAAAAAGTTCTATATGTGACATGGCACCAGAGTTAAGTTAGGGTTTTTCAAAATGCTGACACGCCGAGCTCAAAAGGTTCGCCATCACTGACTTAGGCTATTATTAGCATAGATAGTTCTGTGTCCTACACAGTTTTTAACTAAACTCTTTGGAAAGATTCCTTTAGCACCACTTGAGAATACAGAGAGGTCTGCAGAGATGACATGGAGAAGATAAGGGCCTGAACCAAATCAGGCATGGAGGATAAAAAGAAGTAATGTTTGGGGAGAATGCCCCTGACCAGTGTTTCTCAGTGGTTAGAGCATCGGCCCATGCACCAAAGGGTTGCAGGTTTGATTCCTGGTCAAGGGCACATACCTGAGTTGCAACCAATGTGTCTTGCTCACATTGATGTCTCTCTCCCTTTCTCTCTCTCTCTCCCTCCCTCGGTCCCACTTTTCCTAAAAAGTAACGGGAAAAATTTCCTCTGGTAAGGATTAGCAACAACAACAAAAAGACAGAAAAGGTTGGGGAATGATTACATTAGTCTGCTAGAGCTGCCATAATAAAATACCACAGACTGGGTGTCTTAAACAACAGAAATTTATTTTCTCACCATCCTGGAGGCTAAAAGTCCAAGGTTAAGGTGCCATCAGGATTGGTTTCTGGTGAGACCCTCTTTTTGTGTCCTCACGTGTCCTTTCCTTTTTGCACAGCCTGAGAAAGAGGGCTCTAGTGTCTCTTCCTCTTTAAAAAAATTTTTTTATTGACTTCAGAGAGGAAGAGAGAGGGAGAGAGGGATAGAAACATCAATGATGAGAGAGAATCACCAATCTGCCTTTTGCACAACCCCCAGCGGACAAGTGCCCTAACCAGGAATCACACTGTGACCTCCTGGTTCATAGGTCTGCACTCAATTACTGAGCCACATCCATTGGGCTCTTCCTCTTCTTACAAGACCGTCAGTCCTATCAGATTATGGCTCCACATTATGACTTCCTTCGTCCTTAGTTACTTTCTTCAAGGCCCTATCACCAAATACAGTCACATTGAGTGTTAGGGCTTCAACACGTGAATCTGGGAAGGACACAATTCAGTCTATAACAGAAATATATACCTTAGAATCAACAAGACCTATTAGATAATAGTGACTAATATCTTTGTAGTACTTTATAATTCACAACTTTTTTTAAACATCTATTATCTGATTTGACCTTTACACTGTAGGAGGGAGGTATTATCTTTATCCTCATTATATAAATGAGTAAACAGACTAGAAGTTAAATAATATGTCCAAGTCTATATGCTAGTAAGTGCTAACCCTGACACTAAACCTAGCCTAGGCCTCATAATCCCATGCCCTTCTGACTCTCTTATGATAGGTGAGGGCATGAAGACTGAAAAGTTGATGCCAACTTGAGGATGCCTTACCTTTAGTCTCTAGGGAAGGCCAGAATCTCTCTTAGGTCAACTGCTGCCACCTCCTTATTCAAAACACTTTTAAACTTCTGCCTCACTTTCCCCCTGGAAGCTCCTACTTTATCCTTAGCCCCCCCTCCTCTAATGTCTTTAGAAACACACACCTGCTCCTTCCTTCACTTTCCTGAGAAGGTGTGGGGGAGAAATGGGAACACAGATATTTAAAAGTTTTGCTTAACAGATTATAGGTAGAATGATCATCCCCTTCCTCATTGCTGACTAATTCCTACTCATCCATTGAAAAAACAAACAAACAAAAAACAAAACAGCTCACAAGTCACCTCTTTCATGATTTCTCCAAATTTGATTGAGATCTTGTCTGTGAGCACACAGAGTCCCAACATACCATGATATCATCAGATTGTGTAAACGCCTTCAGGGCAAGTTGCTATTCCAAGTATCTAACAATAGGATTCACTTCATGTCTGTTATATGCTCATTAAACAAATAAATTATTTCATACATTGTCACATCCTTCCCACATGGTGAGAGACCTTTTATTCTTTATCATTCTTCCCAGATACAATCTCCTATCGTTCAGGGCTCAATGCAGGAAACAAAAACCCCTCCAAGAAGTTTAAGGATACAAGGACATAGAGGCTTACAAAGTAAATTGGAAAGTCTGGAGGGGCCCTCTGGGCTGAAATTCCAGAAATGACCTCCAGAACATGTGAAGAGTGCTCTGCCAGGGAAGCTGCTACCTCTGCCACAGTCAGGAGGGTGGGGCAGCTGGAAGTCTCCACTGATGACTGGGCTTAAGAGCAAGTAGCTACAACTCTGATCCAGGGATCTTGAAACTATGATCAGGACATTGCCGTGGCTACGCTCTGATGCAACCACCTCTCAATATTTGCAAAGCTAGAGACATCATTGGATCACTGCTGTAAACATATGTCACATCTCCATGACCTTGCTTGCCAGGAGGAATAGCTAAAGTAGTGTATAATGGTTTTTGTCTCACTTCTGCCTTCTAAATCTCATCCAAGTACATCTGACTGGCTGCAAGGTATTCTGAGAAATATAATCCTTAGCTTTCCAGCCTCTGCAGAATATGTGCTGAATGCTAATTAACCATATCTGCCACTCTGCATGTCTGAAATCTACCCAATGTCTTATCATCTGCAACTGGGTCTCTTCCTCCTTCCCCACCCTCTTGCTCAGTGCCCTGGTGGCTAGTTTAGTCTTTGGTCTTGTTCCCATTAGTCTAATTCTTCAGACTACAGTTTGCCCTTTTCTGTTACCTGGGTGAGGCAAATATCTTACCTATGATTCCACAGTTCTTTAAAAAAAACAAACTGATGTGTGGGACTTCATCAAAATTAAAAACTAATGCTCTTTGAAAGGCATTGTTAAGAGAACTAAAAACAAGACCAACTAGAAGAAAATATTGTAAATCATATATCTGACAAAGGACTTGTATCTAGACATGTAATAACTTTCAAAATCAATAATAAGAAAACAAGCAACCCAAAAACAAATGGGTAAAATAATTGAACAGAGTGTTCACCAATGAAGATAAAAGTATAATAAACACATGAAAAGATATTCAATGTCATTAGTCATTAGGGAATTGCAAATTAAGACCACAGTGAGATACCACTATACACTTACAAAAAAAAAAAGTCTGGTCTGGGTGCTGGTGAGGATGTAGAGAAATGACCTCTCATATACTGTGGGTAGGAGTATAAACCTATAATCACTTTGGAAAAGAGTTTGGCAGTTTCTTTGAAAGGTAAACATATACCTACCATATGACTCAGTCATTCTACTCCTAGATATTTACTCCAAAGAAAAGGAAACATATGGGCACACAAAGACCTATACACTAATCCAGTCATGTGCCTAGTTTTCCATGAAATCTCCTTGTCATTTAGTTCTATTTTTTACTCCAATTGTTAGTATCCTAATGTGCTCAAATGGTGAACCCTTAACCTTTGTCACATTATCAGCTAGAATCAGGAGAGGAAACTGAGTAAGAGTATCTATATATATAAAAGCCTAAGCGACCGGCCAACTGGCTGACCGGCCGACCAGCAGACCAGCCAGTAGCTATGATGTGCAATGACCACCAGGAGGCAGACACTCAATGCATAGGCATGGAAACATGGAACAGACTGATGAATCTCAGAGGAAAGAGGGGAGAGGGAGGGCAGGAAGAGATTAACCAAAGATCTTATATGCATACTAGAGGCCCAGTGCACAGATTTGTGCACCAGACGGGTCCCTTGGCCTGGCCTGCGAAGATCGGGCTGAAACCAGCTCTCCGACATACCCTGAGGGGTCCTGGATTGTGAGAGGGCACAGGCCAGGTCAAGGGACCCCACCGGTGCATGAATCCATGCACCGGGCCTCTAGTTAGTTATATATTTCTGCTTCACATATCACCCCCAAACTTTGAAGCTTGAAATAGCAACAAAACATTATCTTATAGTTTCTAAGAGTTAGGAGTCTTGGAGAGGCTTAGCTGGGTGCTTCTGCTCGGGGGTCTCTTAGGAGGTTGCAATAAAGCTATTGGCTGGGGCTCCAGTCATCTGAAGGCTTGACTGCTTAGAAGATACCTCACTCACATGGCAGTTGGCAGGATGCCCCTGTTCCTTGCTAGTTGTTGGCAAAAGGCCTCAGTTCCTCACCACGAGGGTCTTTCCACGGGGAAGCCATGTTTATCCCCATTTTGGGGGGACTACCACTGGCCTTTATAAAGTTAAGTTTAGATAAGGGCTCCAAGTCATTCCCAAGTTGCGCCCTCCAGCCCCCACCCCTTCTTTTTTCTATGTTTGTCCTAGGCCAGGGGTGGGCAACCTTTTTGTGAGTGCGTGTCAAAACCAGCAAAATCTCTGACTCAAAATTCTTCTGCGTGCCAACCCTAAT
>NW_005369706.1:575688-578265 GCF_000412655.1 Myotis brandtii | reverse complement strand
GTTGGGCAATGACTTTTGAAACTTCAAAACTAGCAGCAACTAAGTTGAAACTGGACCTGCCTGAGATGAAGTTCATAAAATTATCATCAACCTGTTTTTTTGTTTTGCTGAGTTCACGAGAAATTAATTCTCTTTGTTCCTCTTCGGTTTTATTGCTTATGTTCTTATGAACACTTTCAAAATGCCTTTTAACAGAAGATGTTCTGCAAACAATAGTTTCAGAACAGAAAACACATAAGGCTTTGTTGTCTTTCTTAATCACACCAAACTTTTCTGTCCAGTATTTTTGAAATTCTCTAACATCCTCTTCAGCTGAACGACATCGTTTCTTAGCTGGTGGTCCTGACATTCTGCACAATCTAGAAGGACAGAAAAATACATGAGATGATGGTATACGTGAAAAAGGTGAAAGAAGAAAAGTAAAATATCAGTGATTAATTAGCTTGATCAAACTACTGTACTGCTATTACTTTTTAAAATTAAAGTAAATAGAAAGAAAAATAGTTTGCTATCCCTACAAAATGGTAAGATGGGCGCAACGCAGGGAACAGTAAAGATAAAGCATGTAAAAAAATCACAAAATGTAGAACCTTTATTTATAAATAAAAATACATTGTATGCATATCAGTTATTATTATTTTTATTTATAAGATTTGGTTTATGGATAACAACAAAAATGTGACAAACTAAAAATATTTCCTAAGGAAAATAACAGAATAAAGAAGAAAACATAGACAAATACAGCATAATGTAATAGAAGTACGGTAATTATGTAACTTACTTTTCAGTGCAGGTGGATAAGGTGTGATGTAGTGTGCATCGAGAGAAACATAGAAATTTATTCCCCTTTCGTTAGTACCGGTGGGCAAAGCGAGAGAGAAGGTTTCATTTTTATAGAGTGAAAGTCATAAAAACCCTCTGTTTCAAGAGACAGTATAGCTTAACAAGAGTATGGGCTTCAAAATGAGGTACCCAGAGCTCAAATTCAAGGTCAAACTGAGTTTCCTCATCTTTTTTTTTTTTTTACAAAACTGTTTTTTAAATATATTTTTATTATTTATTTCAGAAAGAAAGGGAGCGGGGGAGAGAGAGATAGAAACATCAATGATGAGAGAGAATCATTGATCAGCTGCCTCCTGCACACCCCACACTGGCGATCGAGCCTGAAATCCAGGCATGTGCCCTGATTGGGAATCCAAGCATGACCTCCTGATTCAACCACTGAGCCACACCAGCCTAGAGGTTTCCTCATCTTAAATGTAGTAATTGTTCCTGCCTCCCAAGGTAATTGCAAAAATTAAATTAATTAATATATAAAGCATCTTAAACATTGTCTAGCATATAAGAAGCAGTACACGATACATGTTAACTAGAATTATTATAAAAAGCAAAGTAAAAAGAAAATTATAATAGCCTATAAAATCACAAGGGCTTTACTTTTGCTCACTAATAAGAAACAAAGGATAACAAATTACAAATATGTTTGTATTGATTTTAGAGAGAGAGGGAGAGGGAGGCAGAAACACAGATGTGAGAGGGCAACATTGATCGGCTGCCTCCTGCACACCCCCTACCGGGGATGGAGTCCGCAACCCGGGCATGTGACCTGACCATGAACTCCGACCTCGATGCATGGGATGACGCTCAACCAACTGAGCGACACCGGCCAAGGCGAGAGTGCTTTTGTTTTCTAAATCTCTTTCTCTCTTTAACATTCCATAACAAGCCTAAAACCCTAGAACCCCGGAGCTATCGCGCTATCCCAGTACGCGTCGCGGGGGCTCTATTATTTGCTAGGTCGGTGTCTTGGGTGGGGCCTGCCTTTCTCCACTTTCTCCACTAGAGGTGGCTTTGCACAGCGATCCTTCCTCGCTATAGGGGAAGAAGGCGGAGACCTTTTCTACGACGTCGGTTGGTGGCCAGGGACTTGATTGACAAGGGCATTAGCAAATGGCTCTGAAGTAGGCGGCCGAAGTTCTTGCATGTATGGCCGAAAAAGTGGCAGAAGTGCAGGCGCCGGCCAATGAGGACTGGTCCTAAAGGAGCTTGGGGCGGGACTTCGTTGGAGGGGCGGACTCAGGGTAAAGAGTCTGAAGCGGACCCTGGGAGAGTCAGAAGCGTTTCCGGTGTTAACAGAGCTTCGTGGGCTCCGGAGAGGCGGCTGAGAAGGTACGTTTGAAAGCAGGATTGCGCAAGCCGGGAGTGAAGAAGGGGTTAGCAGTTATTGTCTTAACGACAAAGGGAGTGGTCTCCATTTTCGGGTAGACTGCACCCCGTGGGAAAAGGCCCCTGCTCTGCGACTGGACTCCGGAAGGCTGGGCGGGGAGGGGGAAGCGAGGAACTGGAACCGCGCTTGCGCTACGATACCGGAGCGGGGGAGGGGCGGGGGCAAGTCAGACGGGTTTTGGGGGCGTCTAGCGAAAGCCCCTTTTTAGCTTCTATTTCTTCCTTCCAGTCTCCGTCCCTCCCTTTCCTCCGCTTAGAGTAGACGCAGGGGCCCCTTGGCCCAGGCCCGTCTGGAATTTAGGGCACGTCCCCCACCCCTTCCTTCCGAGGGGAATGAAAGCGAAACCACAC
>NW_005369706.1:520295-575560 GCF_000412655.1 Myotis brandtii | reverse complement strand
CACACTGCCGTGACACGCGCGGCTCCTTAGTTACGTGCAAGCACACAGCAGGAGCGGGAGGTGTGGGGAGAGCGGGCTTGGCTCGGCTCTCCTGCCCCGCCGGGCAGCCGGCTCTGGTCTGATTGGTTACCTTCGGACAGGTGAGGTGGTTTGGCTTTGTGGAGTCCAGCGCCTTGTGGGCGTCTTTCTCAAAGTCCGATTGGGAAAGGCGGCGTTGGGCGTTGTTGTTTTCTGGGACCTGCTGGCCGGAGCTGTGGTAATAAGTAGGCTGTGGCATTTTTGTGTATTAAGTGTGGAATAATACTACCCTGTGCCAGCTCGGGTTGCATTGCCCACCCCAAAGAAGGACAAAAACCTCTTTGAACTTGAGACTCTGTTCTAGCAATAGTTAACTTGTGAATGTGTAACCTAGTAGAAGAGCTGACTGTGTCTGAAACACAAAGATTTTAAGGTTAAAGGTTAACGGAGAATGGGCTTTTCTAGTTACTTATTGATATTTACTTCTATTTTATCCTTTGAATAGTTCAGGTCAGAGTTTTCTAGTTTCTTATGGCTTCTGTGAACACACTTATTTCTGTAATTATTAGATTTACTCTTCGAAGTTTTCTTATTCCTCTTTGTTGAATTTTGTCCTGGCTTAAGTACTATGTTGACATTTAGGTTCTCTGCCATTTTCCTTCAGTGGGGACAGAATGAATTCTTGAGAAATGCAATCTGTAATTTAGATTCAGAGTTTCCTTCTTAAATTATTCATCTTGTTGTGGAAACATAGCTTCGTACCCACTTTCTTCCCTTCTCTATATCTGACTGAAGTCTTACTCTCCTAAATAATAGGAGAGAGAAAATTAACCAATATAACCAGCATTTATATATGTATTTGTTGCTATGGATATAGTTCATGCTTATTGTAGAAAGGCTAAAAAATACAGAAAAATGTCATAGGAATCAGCATATGTTAATTTTTGAAAAAAAAAGATTTCTCTTGATGTATGCCTGGAACTGCCTTAATGAACACTTGTTTTTCTACTGTAGGGTGTCGTAGTGTAAAGAGTACCAGCCTTTAGAGGTCTGATGTTGGTCGAGTCAGTACTACTGTCTGTTTAGTACTTTCCAGTTATTTCACACAGATTTGCTTATTGGCATTCAATAAGCTTGGTAGAGTACGTATTAATTATCCTATCTTACAGATGAGAAAGCCTAGAGGACCATAGGTGAAATGATTTTCCCAAAGTTATTTGGTAGAAAATGGCAGGGCTCGTGACTCCAAATCCAATGCTTGTGCCTTTTTGAACTTTTGTTTTAATCTTTAAAGTGGGACTAATTATTCTTTCCCTTCCCTCATGCATTGGTGTGAAGATCAAAGGGGATAATGTGTATAAAAGCACTTCGAAAGTGGTGTAATTTTATATAAATGTATTCAGTGGTATTATTATAGAAGGCACTACTGCTGGCCTGAAGAGTTTCACTTTATTTCATAAACTATCCCAAGAGTATTAATCTCCTCTGGGAGAACACTGAATATTCTCTTGATGCTCAATCTTCTAAATTATCCTTTGCTACTTTAATTTGGCTGTAGAAGCCTAGTAGAAGTGTCTTCCACTCAAATGTTTTGTTACCCCAGAATTTCTAATCAAATTTCACGGGTAGTTGTAATGCACATTTTTGTTTCCCAAAGACAATGTTTAAACTAAGGAGAGAAAGACAGTAGAGGTTGGCTTTTAGGACAACTTGAGTGACCATTCAAGGTAGGTCTCCCTCTGTGCCAGCTGGGGAATGTCGATTTGAGATTATAACATTCTTGTTCAGATAATGGGTCTAGGTTTGCTCTGGAGACTCCTGGTTGTGCTTAAGTGCGGGGGCTAGCTAGCAAGCTGATTCATATGCAAGCTCAGCTCTGAAGGTGCTTAAAACCAAATGTATGAGAGAAGTTTTGGTACAATTAATGGAATCCAAAACACTTGAAAAAAGAGCTTCAAGGTGAGGATGGAGTGGATGTGCTGTTTGTCCTAATTTATGCCTGCTTTCATTTGGACTAAATATGGTGCTAACGGAAGGGATTGCTGGTTTATACAGGGAGGTGATTATATATGTACGATGGGGGTTGGGAAACATCTGGCCTGAGGGCTGTATAAGGCCCGAAAAATCATTTGGTCTGGCCCTGCCAAGACATTAGGGGCGAGTTAATGAAATGTTTGACCAATTATAAGCAGGATAACTTTTAAGTTGATAATTTTGTATGGCCCTCGATGTTGTAAGTTTGCAAATGACCCTTGGCAGAAAAATTTCCCACCCCTGATTAGGACATTGGGGCCTTATGATTTAGTGTCTGTCAAACAGTTGTGGTTATAGAGGTGATTCAGTAGTGTCACAATTTGCTACAAGAAATAATTTCCTGAAGGCAGTGGACATTCCATCTCTAGGTACTGGTTTGGTTTTGAGCCAGTCCCCTAGAGAGAGAGGATTCAGTGCTGGCTAATCCAGAGATTTGGGCCCAAATTAAGGGGCAGGGGCTGGGACATTTAGGTCACAATTATCAAGCTAATGACCATTTACTTCATCAAAATCCCTACCACATCAGATTATCATTTAGTGGTTATTAGGGTCTCAAAATGCCTGCGACTCAGTAGGACAGGAGGTACAGTGTAAATGTAACAGAAGAGGGGCATGGCACACCTGAGGATATTTTTTCCATTGATTTTTAGAAAGAATGGGAGAAAGAGAAAAACATCAATGTGAGACACACATCAACTGGTTGTCTCCCACATGAGCCCCGACCAGGAGTGGGGAGCAAATTTGCAATCCAGGTATGTGCCCTTGACAAGGATTTGAACCCGAGATCCTTTGGTGGGAGGGCCAATGCTCTAACGACTGAGCACACCGGCCAGGGCGAGGGGCATGGCCTTTAAAGAAACGTAATTTTAATCAGTAATAAGATTTGTCAAGTTTCTTTAAATTTCAGTTTATAATTTTCTTAAATACCCACCCCCCAATTAAATTTTTCATTTGGGTAAATATTAAGCCTTCAGGATATAGTTAACTGTGAGTTAACGGTTGAATAATATTTTTTAAAAGTAATTTTCAGGGCATATATAAATTAGGCTTGTGATAAATGTCTTCTAAAACTAGACTTTTACAAGGGATAAGCATACACTGAGGACTTGAGAGTAATGATTATTTACACTAGTAACAATAATGGTTAATATACTGAGCCAATCTTATGTATGAAACACTATTCCAACTACTTTGTATTATCTCATTTAATCCTCAACCCTATGAAGTAGGTAATATTATATATTACTCTTTTACAAATGAGAAAACTGAAGCACAAGATTAAGCCCCAGAAATTTGTTGCATGTCATACAGCTAAGGAAAAAACAGCAGGTCATACTTTTAACCACTATGTTAAGGACATGGTTATACAGATTCTGAAAACTATTCAATAGGAAGAATTACTGAAAAATTAACAGATCCATCTCCTTTTTTAAAAATTTTACTATATGGGATTTTTAAATTTTCTCTTTTAAGTATCAATTTGATCCCTTCTGAATGTGTAGGAACAGAATGAAGAACTATAATTCACAGTCTACATTTTTAATTAAATCTGACTTGCTGGCTTAATGTTGTTAAATTGTATACACTGGGGCAGCTGCTGCTCTTGGCTTCAGCAGTAAGCAGGCTTTTATTTTTCAAAGGCAAGGATTGTTTCTTTTAATGCATATAAATGCATGATTGTTTCTGTTTTGCATAGCTTTTGGTCATGTTTTATTCATATGCACTGTACTTAATAGGTGTTGGAATAGATTTCAGAGAATTTTATTTTAATTTTTTATTTATTGATTGGAGTGAGAGCCAGAGGGAAGGAGAGGGATGGAGGGAGGGAGGGAAATTTGTTCTACTTATTTATGCATTCATTGGTTGATTCTAGTATGTACCCTGACCAGGAATCAAACCCAAATCCTTGGTGTATAGGGACAATGTTCTAACCAACTGAGTTACCTGGCCAGGGCAAAGAATTTTTTAAATTTAAACCTTGGTGTATAGGGACAATGCTCTAACCAACTGAGTTACCTGGCCAAGGCAAAGAATTTTTTAAATTTAAGGCCTGGCACTTAATAGTCTTTTCATTTTAGGACAAGGGTAAGGAAAGGAAGATACCTAGAACAAAACAATGGATTTAACTAGACATAGATGTTCATTGATAAGAATGTCTGTCTCCTCATAGTTGTTAAAGCTCAGAATTGCAGTAGGGTAGAATTGTTCATTAAAGACCTATCTTTTATATCTGAAGAATATCCTTCCTTCAGGGTTTAATAGACCAAGTTAGATGGGTTGGTGAGTATACACTTTTGTTACCTGTACATAGTTCTTGCATTTGTGTTTCGTTTCTTGGTTAAAGCCGTGTTAAATAGGAGGGATTTTGAAGGGAGAAGCCCTTTGTTTTCCTTGCTTTGTTTTAATAAGCAATATATTCTTTGCTTGGGGGCGGGGGGTGGTGGTTAATAATGTCTCCTCCTGCCTGCCCCTGCTGCTCTTTCCTCCCCAAGCAAAAACAGATCACAGAATACCTAACTCAAAACAATGTTTTTACTTGTTTTTCTTTCTTGGTAAAGCTATGCACTGAGTTTTTTGTTTTGCTTTTTGGGTGCTTCTGGCAGAGGAGGCACTGAATGGTGACCCTTCTAACAGTTTTAGTATTACGTGCATGACGCATTTTGAAGATTCTGACAAGTTTGGGGATTCCTGCTCTTGTAAGCTTGAAGGCTTAAAATGAGGCTCTGAACCAAATTAAAGGAATTTGGTTGTGATTAACACCTGAATATTTACTTGTGTACAAATGTAAAACAGGCAAATTTCCCATGAGCCCAGGAGGCACTGTCCTCATTGTATTTTGTGTAAATAATCCCACTTCCTTATTTCATAATGAGTTGAATATAAAATGGATAGTGGAAGAAAGGATCTAATTTCTAGATTTCTATACAAGTTGGGATTTGGGGTAAGGCAGACCAATGCTGGTGTCAATTTTGTAATGGGCTTAGATGTGTGTTGAGACTGCTGTATTAAAGAACTTTTGAGCAACATAGAATGTACTTTTTTTATTTATTGCGGTAAAATATACATAACAAAATTTACCTTTTTAATATATATTTTTTTAAACAAAGATTTTCATTTAACTGTGGAGGCCCCTCTGGATGTTAGCTGAGTTACTTGGTTAATGGTTTTGAATACTCAAGCTCTCTTTTGGTGTGGGAGCTGTTACTTTTGAGTTTTGAACGCAATTTAATCTTGTTTAGCTGAGTTTGTTTATTGACCTTTAAAATGTAGATATCTTTTCTGTATAGCTTCTGACCCTCACAACCTTTGATGATTTGGGTTTTTCCATCAGCAGTTGTAAGAGAGCCCTGAAAAGAGGCAGTCAGTGCCCCCTGGGAAGTGTCAGAGTGAACTGGGACAGAGGAGTTTCTGCCATTCTCTCCTCCTAAGTTTCCACTCAGTGGGGTCTGGTTACAGAGTGTTGCCCCTTTCTGGCTAACAATCCCCTGGATATTTGAGTATTTACCCCCCCACCTCCTCCTTTTTTAACTTGAAATTGGAAGCAAGAGATGCTTTATCGTTGTTGTGAATGCTACTGAGAAACTTGGCTCGGAAGGTTGCTTCAGTACTGTTGCAAGTTCTGTCTAGGGATGTCATTAGGGGTGTTAATGGAAGCTTTAAACAAAGACACTTTCCAGGTGCTGGATTCTGCCATCCTGTAAGTGTGCTCTCTAGAGAATGTATTATTCATCATGGTTATGGAAGGCGTGGTTGGCAGTGCAACAGCCTGCAATAATTGCACCATCTAGATCAAGAAGACCGGAGCCCTGAGACTTAGAGATGAGAGCAACAGCTTTAGTAGGTTCTGCAGCTTCTCACTGTATCCATCCTTAAGAACAGAACAAAAGAACTGAGGTGAGTAGGGATGGTAAGAAAGGAAAGAAGAAATTAGAAAGCAAGCCAGCCATTTTAATTGTTTCATTTGTGGGAGAGCCTCAGGAAACAAGTGGTAATGATGCTTTTGAATTATAAGAATGGCATCTTTCCACTGGCCCAGGATTCCTCAGAAAATTGGTTTGTGGAATTTTATTGCGCAGGTGAATTTTGCTGAGTATCGGGTTAAGTGCTGATTAGAATGGGTGTGAGTAGTTGGCCTGTCTTTCAAACAACTTACCTTTTCTGTTTTAGTCGTGCGCCTCCCCGCCCCCCTTTTTTTTGGTAAATTTGAAAGGGATGGTTATGGGTCTAATAAGAATCTGGAAGATTTATATTTGGAAAGTTGAAAGCTCTTGATTATATTTTTAGTTCTATAGATCGGGCATGTTTATTTAGGATTGCATGTGAGATAGAGGAGGGAACAAAGCTTAAGAGCCTGACTTTATGGTATTGATGTATAATGTGACCTGGGTATAGTTTAGTTTGCGGGTGTGTGGGCCGGGGTGGGGGATGCCCTTTGGACTCTGGCCAGTGTGGCTCAGTTGGTTAGAGCGTAGTTACGTATGCCAAAGTTTCGGGTTTGATCTCTGGTCAGGATACATACAAGAAGCAACCAATGAATGCATAAATAAGTGGAACAACAAGTTGATATCTCTCTCTCTCCTTCTCCCTCTCCCCCCTTTTCTCTCCCTTCCCCTCTCTCTAAAATCAATCGCTCAGTCAATAAAAATGCCTTCTGGGACAGTTGGCAAGATCTGAATAAGGTCTGTAGATCAGATAATAGAATTGCTTCAGTGTTAATTTTCTGATTTTGATCTTCACTTTTAGGATGTACACACTGAAATATTTCAAGGTAAAGGGGAATTGTGTCTGTATGGCCAAAAATATATATATATATATATACACACACACACACTTTAGAGGGAGAGATAGAAACATAGATCAGCTGCCTCCTACACACACCCCCACCAGGGACCAGCCCACAACTGGGCATGTGCCTTGACCAGGAATCGAACCAGTAACCTCTTTGGTGCATGGGACAATGCTCAATTCACTGAGCCACATTGGCCGGGCTGTCTGTCTGTCTGTCTCTCTCTCTCTCTCTCTCTCTCTCTCTATATATATATATAGTCTAGATATTGCTAAGTGTAGAGAGACAATAAAGCAAATATGGTGAAATAGTAACATTTAGTCTGGGTGAAGGGTATGTTAAAAATCCTTTTTGCACAAATTTCCTTTTTATGGAGGTAAGAACTTTACTCTTTTTAAAATTGTGAATCACTTTTTAGTTCAGTTCTAAAATGCATTAGGTAGTAAGAAAACTGAAACACCAGTCAGAAAGAATGTATGCACCCCTATGTTCATAGCAGCACAATTTACAATAGCTAAGATCTGGAAACAGCCCAAGTGCCCATTAGTAGATGAGTGGATAAAAAAGCTGTGGTACATTTACACCATGCAGCAGTAAAAAAGAAGGATCTCTTACCCTTTGAGATAGCATAGAGCAGTGGTTCTCAACCTTCCTAATGCCATGACCCTTTAATACAGTTCCTCATGTGGTGACCCCCAACCATAAAATTATTTTCGTTGCTACTTCATAACTGTAATTTTGCTACTGTTATGAATCGTAATGTGAATATCTGATATGCAGGATGTATTTTCATTGTTACAAATTGAACATTATTAAAGCATAGTGATTAATTACAAAAACAATATGTAATTATATATGTGTTTTTCCGATGGTCTTAGGCGACCCCTGTGAAAGGGTCGTTTGACCCCCAAAGGGGTCGCGACCCACAGGTTGAGAACCGCTGGCATAGAGGGACCTGGAGAGTATCATGCTAAGTGAAATAAGTCCATCAGAGAAAGACAAGTATCACATGATCTCATTCATATGTGAATCTAAGTAACAAAATAAACGGATGAACAGAGTGGATCCAGAGACATGGAAGCATGGAACAGAGTGCGGAATCTCGGAGGGAAGGCAGGGGTGGATGGGTGGGTGGGAAATAGTCAACCGAGAACCTTGTATGCATATATGCAGGGCCCATGGCCACAGACAATGGAGTGATGAGGGCCTGGGGTGGGGGTGGGGGTGAGCTGGAAGGGGGTAAATGGGGGAAAAGTGGGGACATATGTAATACTTTCAACAATAAAGAATTATTAAAATAAAAATTAAAAATTAAATGCATTAGGTAGAAAGCTTCTACATGTATATTTTTAAAATGCAAGTCCTCGTGCAGGCCTTTATAGTTTTTTTGTTTTGTTTTTTAATCTTTGAGGTTCTATACCTTTGCTGAGGGAATTCTGTAGCATCTTGAAACAATGACATAAAATTGCTTTATGTTCCATTGACTAGGTTGCTAATTGAGAATTTCTCAAAGAAACAACCTTTTAAATCGCCTTCTGAAAGAATAGAAATAAAATTCTAATAATGAAATACTTTGGGGAGAGGAAGATAGGTTTGTTTCCTCTGCGTCCTTCAAAATGGTTGATTATGGGGGGGTAAATTATGGGAAAAATTATTAATAACTAAAATTGTTTATTATGATTGCAAATGTATTCTAGAAGGAAATATATAAAAATTAAGATGGTTGTGTTAGAACTGGGGTTTTAAATAGCTTTCATTTTCCAAACTTGTATATTGCTTTTTTAAAAAATATGTATTTTTATTGATTTCAGGGAGGAAAAGATGGGGAGAGAGAGAGAAATATCAGTGATGACAGAATCATTGGTCGGCTGCCTCCTGCACACCCCACATTGGGAATCAAGCCCGCAACCTGGGCATGTGCTCTGACTGGGAATCCAACCGTGACCTCCTGGTTCATAGGTCAACGCTCAACCACTGAGCCATGCCGGCTGGGCTTATGTTGCTTTTGTTTTTATAAGAAAGTTGTTTGTTATTTTGTCTGTACAGGTACCTTTAAAATAATCTTCCTTCCTTTATTTTACAGAGTGGAGACTGTGTCCCACAGACTCGACATCATGAACATATTTGATCGGAAGATCAACTTTGATGCGCTCTTAAAATTTTCCCATATGTAAGTGTTTTGATCTTGTCTACAGTTTCTTTTCCTTTCATATCTTTTTTCCCTCTAGTTTATTAACTTCTGTGTATATATAAACTAACACAGACGCTTTACTAGAATCCTGAAGATAAGCACCCGGATTCTAAGGACTGCTGTGTGATCACTAGAAAGCCATTTAGTTATTCTAGTTACAGTACTAATTGTTAATAATTTTGGGTTTGGCGCTCTTCCCCAGCATTTAAGATTCTCTATTAGTTAACCTATTTTCAGAATATTCTTTTTTTAATTGTTATGTAATGTGCACATATTCCCAGGGAAGGAGAAGAGAGGGAATGATTCTTAGCTTAGAGCTGAGCTTGGATTGGTCCCAGAGTGATAGCTGTTATTAACATTCTTTCCCAGAACCCCCTCCACACAGCAGCACCTGAAGAAGGTCTATGCCAGTTTTGCCCTCTGCATGTTTGTGGCGGCTGCGGGGGCCTATGTCCATGTGGTCACTCATTTCATTCAGGTAAGAGCAATAAATTATAATTGAAAGAAACTAGCTCAGCAGAGTGGTCCAAAGCCTGTACCCCTCCTTAATCCTTTTCGGTAGTTTGGCATCTGAACTCAGCCAGAGTCAGCCTGTAAATCAGGACATATGCAGAGCCATTTAAATTTTCTGACAACTCTGCCTCTAGATACTGAAGTGGTTAGTTAGCTTCGCAAGTCTAAGTGCTGACACTGAGTGATGGTGTTGCTGATATACAAGATCCCTACCCACTGAGTAGAGGCATGATGTACATGCTGGGATTCTTCTCCACAGTAGCCTTTTTATCTTTTCCTCCTTTTCCCCTTTTTTTGCCTGAATGACTGTGGACTACTTAGATACAAAACACTGATTGTACGATTAATTATCAGGAGGGGCAGGGTTGAGACCTTTAAGGATTTGACCCATTTTACTCTCTGATACACTTATATCTGCACGTTTGAGTGAAAAATGCTTCAATAACTCATTTTCCTGTGTTGAGGGAGAGTTTGGGTTTGATCAGCAGGGATAGAAGGGGGACAACTGAGAAATAATAAGTAAGTTTAAAGTTCTCACTAGCCACGACTTGTTGCTTTTAGTGTAAATACAAGGATGTGCCTGTGTTGGCATTGGCACTGCTGAGAACTATCCCACACTCAGATATTACCTTGCAGGGGCTGTGTGAAAAATTATTCTAGATACTCAAAGGACAGGAATTTGATCCCTTGAATTTAGACTAAAACCTAATCTACCTCTTAGGCAAGAGTGGCCCTTTTAAGTAATGTAAAATAAAGTCATCCTCATTATCCATGGATTTCATATTTGCAAATATACCTACTCACTAAAATTTATTTGTAAGCCTAAAATCAGTATTTTTGCAGACATTTGCAATCATATCCAGAGCAGCAAAACGTTTGAGTTGCCCATCATATCCATGTTCCAGCTGAGGTTGAACCAGGCAACACACTACCTTATTTCAAGCTCTCAAGCTGTAAACAATAGTCCGTTTCATGGTCTATTTAGTGCGACATTTCTTTTTTCATTTTTGTGCTTTTTGTTGATAACTTCGCTGTTTAAAATGGCTCCAAGCATAGTGCTACAGTGCTCTTACTGTTCCTAATTGCAAGAAGACTACTATGTGCCTTATGGAGAAAATGTGTGTTAGATAAGCTTTGTTCAGGCATGAGTTACAGTGCCGTGACTGTGAGCTCAATGTTAACGAACAAGCAATATATATCAAAGTGCCTTCAAACAGAAAACACACATAAAACAAGGTTATGTGTTGATCAATTGATGAAAATGTGATTGGTGGCTCCCAAGGACCTAACCTTTTATTTCCCACAGGAGCAATTGTTGAGTATTCACTAATTCATTGTTCATAGTGAGTTTACAGAACATAACTACTGTGGAGAACAATTGAGTATACTTTTAAAGGAAGAAAGGAACTTCAGTGCCTACATACATCCTTAATGATTTCTCTCTTTTTAAATGCCTATAGGTTTTTCCCATTTGCTTTGTAAAAAAAAATTTTTTCTTAGAAAACTAAGGCATGTTTATTGTAGAGAATTTGGATAACAGACTAATGATAAGTAAATGTAAAACTATAATCCTATCACCCAGAAATAACACATGCTCTTAATGTTTTGCTACTTTTTATTGTTGTTAATCCTCACTGGAGGACATTTTTAGAGAGAATAGAAGGAGGAGGGAGGGAGGAGGAGAGAGAGGCAGGGAGACATACTAGTAAAGACATCAGTGTGAAAGAGACACATCTATTGGTGCCTCCCGCACTCGCCCCAACAGGCCAGGGAGAGAACTTGCAACCCAGGTACCTGCCCTTGTGCCCTTGACCAGGAATCGAGCCTGCAACCCTTCTGTGATTGGGTGGGGACACTCTAACCACTGAACCAGGGCAGTTTGGGTACTTTTTTGATACTTACGCTTTGTCTCAGTCCTTTTAGGTTGCTATAGCAGAATACCATAGTCTGAGTGGCTTAAACAACAAACAGTTCTTGTAGTTTTTTAAGCTGCAAAGTCCAAGGCAAAGCTCCAGCAGTTGTGTTGTGTGATGAGGGCCTACTTCCTGGTTCATAATCGGCCATCTTCTCGCTGTGTCCCCACATGGCAGAAGGGATAAGGGAGCTCTCAGGGTTCCTTTTTATAATGGCACTAATCCCCTTCATGAAGGCTCCACCCGTATGGCCTAATCATCTTTCAAAGACCCTATTTCTAAATATCATGTTGGGGGTTAGAATTTAAACATGAATTTGAGGTGGGGGACACATTCCGTTTATAACACCCTCTCTCAGTCTCTTTTCTCTGTATGTGTACACGTATTTGTGTTTTAAAGTGATCAAAAAGGGTCATTTCTACTTGTTCTACAGATTGGAATGTGCTTCTAGCACTTGTCACTTTGATTCATTTTTTCCTCTTTCTTGGGCAAGACTCATAGTTGGACTAGGATAGTTGTGGTTGATGGACTACCCAGGTCAGAAAAGCCTCCAGCATCCACCATGGTCCTAACCCTGTCCTTTAAGTCTCCTTTTTATCCCCCATGCCTGTTCCACTGCCTCCAGGTTAGAAGCAAATATTAGGAAGTTGAGATGAATAATTGAATCTAATAAAGTCTCTTGCAAAATCAATTCGATGCTTTCAAGTATTCAATTATGACTCTGGATCTGACAGGCTGGCCTGCTCTCTGCCCTGGGTTCCCTGGGGTTGATGATTTGGCTGATGACAACACCTCATAGCCATGAAACTGAGCAAAAAAGACTGGGACTTCTTGCTGGATTTGCTTTCCTTACAGGTATGTATGTTACAGGATTGGTCTAATTTTGGGGTTTGGAGGGTGGAGACTGTATATTTTAGTATCTCTTTAGACCAGGGTCCGAGACTTGTATTTATTCTGATTCATTCCAACTGGTACACTTACTATCCACCTTTATATATTTGAATGTATTTTGCCTTGTGCTGCTTTCTTATTTCATGTAGGTGCATCTTGCTTCCCCATCCAGAGGGTAAGCTATTTGTGACTAGTGACTGATGTCTATTTTTATATCCAAAAATAAGCATTTGTGTGCTTGAATGAATGAGGTTTAAGAGCTTAGGTAGCATAACTTGTTAATGATAGACATGGGATTAAACAAGGCCCAAGAATCTTAGTTGGACTCATACTGGCAACTTTCATAGAAGCATCCATCTATTCTGAACCTTGCAGACAATTAATTAAAGCCATACATTGAGAACCATCACACAGGGCCCTTTGCTGATCTCATGAAACAAATTAAAAGCACAGCACTTCTGGAATTATCATTAAGAGAAACCAGACTAAAGCTACACAGTAAAAATACTTGCAAAGCAGCATTTGAGTTAGTACAACTTGTTCTGAGTGAGTCTAATCTATACCATGTTGAAGAAATTGTAGAAAGGCAGGGATTTAGAGATTAAGATTTTTAGATGAGGGAAACTAGTTTTTAAACGCATTTTGGAGTGGAATCAGAAGAAAGAAGAGTAGCCAAAGTAGAGGCAATGTCGGAGCCAAACAGGGTGCTGCTGTGTCCTCCTGTTGGCACATGTCACCTGCAGAACTGGTCTGGCCTTTTTTGCTACAAAGAGAGTCAGTCCTGGATGACTACAAGGTTGCTGGCTACAAGGCTCTGCTTTACTCTTAGTCCTTTTTTTCTAATCTAATTCCTGATCTGGCCCACATTACAGGCCCACCTCACTCCTCTTCAAATGTTTGACATCCTATTTCATTTTCCTAATCTCTGTTCCTCCTGGGGGTCATCAACGATTTTCAGCTAAGAGGACAATTTTGCAGCTCTGTATAAATAAATAACTTGGTCAAGTTTAAGTTCTCTTGAAAACAAGGAAAATGGAGAGATTTAATTACTTTAGTCCACATGTTTTGTCTGCGTTTTTAGGAGAATGGGCATGCTTATGCTATTTAATAACGAGCTTTTGGATGAGGGTCCTCTTCAAGAATGGATAGTAGTGCCCTAGCTGGTTTGGCTCAGTGGATAGAGCGTTGGCCTGTGGACTAAAGGGTCCCGGGTTTGATTCTGGTCAAGGGCACATGCCTGGGTTGTGGGCTTGGTCAGACATGCAAGAGGCAGCCAATCAATGATTCCCTCTCATCATTGATGTTTCTATCTCTTTCTTCCTCTCCCTTCCTCTCTGAAATCAAAAATATTTTAAAAAGAAAAGAATTGATGGTAGTAATGTGCTCTGGACTTTTTTGTTTTCTAGGGGTTGGCCTGGGCCCTGCTCTGGAGTTTTGCATTGCCATCAACCCCAGGTAACTATTTTGATAGTGTCTTATTCTTTCTACTTTTGTAATGTACCTTCTAAATATAAACTGTATTCCTATAGCCCTCAATCTAATGGTCTTTTCCTTAATAGCATCATTCCCACTGCCTTCATGGGCACAGCAATGATATTCACCTGCTTCACCCTGATTGCTCTCTATGCCAGACGCCGTAGTTACCTCTTTTTGGGAGGTAAGTATGGATTGGAAAACAGGGAGAGGGTCTCCACTCTAGCTAGGATTCTCGCTAGATCTATTTCCCTACCCTCACCCCCCCAACTTGTGATTATTGGGTTGAAGTAGGAAGCCTTCATTTGGGCAGAAATGTAAGGAATGGCTTTAACTGGATTGCTTTACTTTACTTTGGCTCCTCTCACGATGGCTTTTTGTCATCTCTTATAGGTATATTGATGTCAGCCATGAGCCTGATGCTCTTGTCTTCCCTGGGGAACCTTTTCTTTGGATCCATTTGGCTTTTCCAGGTGAGTCTTTGCATGTAACTTTCTAGTGGCTATTTGCCTCACACTTTTTCTTGCTTAACCTTAAAGCAAGATAGACCAAGAATCCTCACCTTGTTGGGCAGTGCCCTTGAAGCCTCCCCACTAACTTCCACTAGGATGGAGCCTTCTATGGGTAAAAGTTCAGATTAAACAGGGGTTGCACGTTGCTAAGGAGAAGACAGTTTGCTCAGAGATCATTTCTCTAAGGTCTCTCCAGCCAGCAGCTCATTGTTAAAATGATTGACTCTCTTCCAGTGACCAAAACAATTAGTGCATAATTGTGCTGACAGAAGTAATGAGGTCTTCGCTATAGGCTTCAGTTCCCAAGAATGTCAGTGTCAGTGGATTAGCATTCGATGTTCTTTCAAGTGGCCACGAGCCAGAAAGAAATACAGCTTTTTTCCTCCGTGGTGTCTACCAGATGGTAACCTCATCTCATTCTTTTGCTAGGCAAACTTGTATTTGGGGCTGATGGTCATGTGTGGCTTTGTCCTTTTTGATACTCAACTCATTATTGAAAAGGCTGAAAATGGAGATAAGGATTATATCTGGTAAGTATGAAAACTGGTCTTTAACAAGAATGAAGGGTGAGGCAGAATGGAGCAGAAACTATGCTATTTGGCACATTGTTCCAAAACCATGGGTATCCTCCCACTTACACCCCCAAAGCTTGGCCATAGTTTCTTTAAATTCCTGAAAAATGTCAGATTTTTAAAAATTGAACGCCTAATGTGTTCGTTTGTTTTTTAAGGAGTTTTTATTTTATTTTTTGTTAATCTTCACCAGGAGATATTTTTCCATTGATTTTTAGAGATAGTGGAAGGGGGGGAGAGAGAGAGAAACATTGATGTGAGAGAGACACATCGATTGGTTGCCTCCTGCACACGCCCAGGCTGTGGTGGAGCCTGCAGCCGGGGTAAGTGCCCTTCACCGGAATCAAACCCAGGATCCTCTAGTCCGCAGACTGATGCTCTACTCACTGAACCAAACAGGCTAGGGCTCCATACTTTTAATAGAGGAGAAGGAAAGGGACCCTTTACCTTTTATTCTTTATACTTTTGTATTTTTTAAATCTTTAATAATGAGAGTATATACCCATAGTTTTTAAAATATATGTATTTTTTCATGTTGAAATTCTCTCAAAGTTAGTGGTAGTTCAGGGTTTAGAGTTAGGCCTAAATTTCTTTTTTTCTATGTTACATGGCTTCATTGAGTTGAAAGGATTTCTGACAGTTTTACTTCCTTTGTTGGTGGAAGTACTCGTGGGTGGGGGCTTTGTGTTTTGTATCTTTGTGTAAAGGAAAGTGGAAGTGCAGTTTGTGATCTGGTTCTCTTTCAGGCACTGTGTTGACCTCTTCTTAGACTTCGTTACTCTCTTCAGAAAACTCATGATGATCCTGGCTATGAACGAGAAGGTCAGTCAGCCCACTACCCAAAGCTGAGAGAATAGCTCCTGAGCTCAGTATGTGTGTGTACTTGGAATTTGAAAACTAACTTACAACTGTGTAGGTCCAGGGTTATATAATGCAGGCCATTGAGTAAGAAGTAAACCTGAAGTCTTTAGCTAGTGGAGCCAAAGGAACAAGTAAAAACAGTCCTTTAAAAAAATAAAATAAAAAGCACAAACTAATCCTAGTATCAAAGTGAAAAGAGCTTCAGTGGTAGCAGTCTATATGAAGAATATAAAGGCTATAAAGATGGTTATGACTCAGAAAAGAATATTCTAGAGCAGTGGTCGGCAAACTGCAGCCCCTTGAGTGTGGCTCTTCCACAAAATACCACATGTGGGCGCGCACGTACAGTGCGATTGAAACTTCATGGCCACACTCAAGGGGCCAAAGAGCCGCATGTGGCTCACGAGCCGCAGTTTGCCAACCACTGTTCTAGAGGATAATATTGGCAACCAGCTTTTGTAATTGTATTTCAGAAGTAGGCCAATTTATCCATTTGTTGGTCTTGGATTTTTTTCCAGAGAAGCATTCTGTCTGTGTCTGGTTAGTCTACTCCAACAGCAGGGGAACAATGAAACCACAAGCTTTTCTTACAGTTCTTACTGTGGAACAAGACACAGTGCAGTGGTGGTGGAAGCAGGTGACTAGTTGGGTTTGCTGGTTCTTTGGTCTGTGCCACAGTTGGACTGAGCACCAAACAAGTGTCCCAGTTTCAGTCAAAGCAACTCATCTTTCATTTGTTTAATACACTGAGCTTCCACCTAAGATTTACTGAAGAGTTCCCTAGACTAGAATATTTCTGAATGTTGGTTTATACCCAGGATTTATGCTTCCTTCTCAGGCCTAATGGCAAATTGGTGGTCTTGGCCTTGGTCTTGACCTCTTTAGTTCTTTTAGGGTAGACTGCCAGGCTGCAGCCTTCACTGATTGGGATCTGAGCTGTGGTGGTTGTGAGTAGCCAGGAGTGGTTCTGTGGCCCGCCTAAGTATTCTTGTGGTGGGAGTAGGAACAATTGCTTGAAGTTTAGTCTTACTAAGTCTGTCAGCAACTTGGGGGTCCACCAGTGGACCAACTGTTAGGCTAAAGAAGCATTTCTCATTCCTTTTTATTGTTGTAAGCCCTTCCAGTCCCTAACCAAACGCAGCCAGTATTGGCTCAAAGAGTTTTAGTTTGAATGTCTGATGTCAAAAATTAATTGGGTAATTTTTCTCATTTCCAGGACAAGAAGAAAGAGAAGAAGTGAAATGAAATGACCATCCAGCCTTTCCCATTTTGGCTTCCACTCCCTCCGCCCCCTCATTTTCTCTTTGCACACATTACAGGTGGCGTGTTCTGTGATAATGAAAAGCATCAGAAAAGCTTTTGTACTTTGTGGTTTTCTCTATTTTGAAATTTTTTATCAAAAAACTGATTAGCAGAATATAGTTTGGAGTTTGGCTTCATATTCCTGGAGTTCTTCCCCACTCTTTTCTGTCACCCCATCCCTAGCTTCTTAAGAACCTCCACTTAGGCAGCCAGTCCACCGTGGTGAGGAGTGGAACCCGCAGAGGGAGACAACTCCAGGAGTCCGCTTTCCGGCTGAGCTGTACCAAGTGGATCTGAACTGTTTGGTAGAGCCACCTCGGCCCTTCCTTCCTCAGCACTGTGGTTGGTGCCCAGTTCCTATGGGACTGGGTGGTGTATTTTCCTTTGGAAGGAAGTTTGCTGGTCCTGTTGTTACTCTGGCTCGTTATATCTGAGCTTCAGTCCACCCCTACAAAGAACATGAAGAGCCTCCTCTGGTGGATGCTTTGCCTCTTGTGAGCTGCCCAAATCACTGCTGGTCTGGCACACACACCTGTCTGCCTTGCCATCACAAAAGGAATGCGGATCTCTGTGTTGTCTTTTCTGTTTCTTGTCTGACCCTCAGGGAATCTGCCTGCTTTCCATCCCCAGCTGGGAGGACTTCAGCCCATAGGAAGACTGTTCGTGTCAGGCACTTATGAAAGGCTGATTATTTATGGCAAGGTAGAGCCTAGAATTCCCAAATTTCCCCTGGCCTTTATTTTATTGGTTATCACCTTAGTTGCTGAGTGGCCTCCACCAGATGGCTGTGATGAAAGATCCCAGGAGAGGAAGGACAGGGGAGGGTAATGGTTGAGCCTCTACTAATCCTGTCAGATAAACCTAGATAAGGGCTTGTTTGGGACAAAATCTCTACTGAGTGATTCTTTGTTCAGATCAACAGAATGGGGCTGTGATGACTTGGGAGGCAGCATTCATAAGGGTTCTTTGGTGCATTTTTGTGATCTCCCACCTGGTAATGTCCTACCTAATTATAGAAGGTGTCAAGCCAGAAATTTTGGCAGGAGATAATGTTTATTCTACGCATGCATTTTAGTTTTTGGCTGTACACCTGTTTCCATAAATCTGCAGTTTTCCTGGCAGGGCCCAGGTGACCAAACCTGCAAGACACCTGATTCCCTGCAGCTTCTTGGTCACAAGTGGAGGGAGGGCAGTGCTAATAGGACGCCAGCTCCTTCCCTGTGGGCTGCGCAGTCAGCTGACACAGATGGACAGGCCTTGGAGCAGTTGTGGCTCTGGCTACTCACAGGGCTTCAGTGTAAGGGGACTGAGCCGTTGAAAGTTTATTGCCAGTAAGACACCATTTTTGGCTCTGCCTGTTCACACCCAGTACAGTTTGACCCAGTGCCTACTGATTTGCAGTGCACCATATTCCTGAGCCATCCCATGAAAAGATTCATTCCCAGGCTGTGTGTATTCCCGGGGTGGCATGCCACCCAGAATGGCTCACTTCCACGGAGGATGCTGCCCTTTGATTTAGTGCTGCCTCCAGCCGCTGGCTTGAGAACTTACTAAAGGGACTTCCCATTAAACCCCAGTAGCAACTCCATAAATTTGTTGATTCTCTGCTAGGTCTGAGAATGAGTTACATCTCTTGAAGCCAAACTCCACCTCTTGTGCTTTTATGCTTTGGATAAAGGAGTTTTTCTTTAGAAACAGTGCCAAGAATGACAAGGTATTTTTTAAAAAAATAAAAAAATACTTTTAAAGAAAATGTCTAACAGGTTTTTAAACCAGTAATCACTGTAATTACCACTTTCTTTTCTAGTTCATTGGTTTTCAGCTCAGGCTGCATTCTCTAACTCATACTGTGAAGACAAAGGTGTTTTTGATCAGAAATATATGAAATCTACATAGTCTTAATTTGTAAAAAAAAATAATTAAATAAAGAAAATTCCTTAACCTTTCCTGGTGTTAACGTGTTTTAAATTCAAGACTACAGCTGAACATGGGGTTGGGGGACTTACTGGTGGGAGTTGATGGGATAAGATTTGCTCTAGGTGTGAATAGAAAGAAAAGGACCCCCACTTAGGCACCCATTCTGTAGCCCCAGCTTGCCACAAAGGTTGGGGATTTTCTCTGTCCAATATAGAGCCCAGGCCTTTTTCTGGCCCTCCCCTTCCCAACCTTTATTGTAGGTGGTTTGTGGTAGCAGCATGTGTAGTTGGTTCCAGTGTACAGCCACATTGGCCAGGCTCTATTCTAGGCGCTAGGAATCAGCAGTGAAAAACATCCTTTTCCTCGTTCATATATGAGATTATAAACCAAAGTTTGTGTTACAATCTGGTTATTCCGTTTTGGCATGTTTGCCCTTTGGTTATCATGTTCATTGTAGCCACAGAGCTTCCTGTTAGGATTTGACTGTTAACTGACTGGTTTGTCCAGGTTACTCCCAGTTGACCTCTTTGGACTCCACATTCCCTATCCCAGCTGAGGTTAGCCACCCCTTCCCCCAACTTGGAAAGTGTACCTAAAGCATTTTTCCTCTTCTCTCGCTGACTGAAAAACATCAGTCTCAGATCATTTTTACTTTATTGCTCTTTTAGAGAGAGAGGAACATTGGTTTGTTGTTCCACTTATGCATTCATTGGTTGCTTCTTGTATGTATGCTGACCAGGGATTGAACCTGAAATCTTGGTGTATTGAGATGACTCTCTAACCAACAGTGACCCTGGCAGGGCCAGTCTCAGATTGTTTTTTTAATCTTTATTGGTGAAAGTATTAACATATGTCTCCTTTTTTCCCCCTCCATTAATCCTCTTCAGCTTCCTCCCCCCCCCCACCTCGGTGTCAGATTCTTTAAAACCCAATTTTATCTTTGTGCTGCCTTCTATTTTGGGTGGGGGGTAAGATATAAGGCACAACATAGTGCTGACATTTCTTTTTTCATAGTGCTGACATATCAGGCCCTGTGCAAAATGCTTTACAGGTTTTAATGTTCCCAATCTATATATATAAAAGCCTAAGTGACTGGCTGACTGTTCAACTGGTAGTTATGACATGCACTGACCACCAGGGGGCAGACGTTCAATGCAGGAGCGGAAACCACAGGCATGGAAACATGGAACAGACTGATGAATTTCAGAGGGAAGAGGGGAGGGTAGGAAGAGATTAACCAAAGATCTTATATGCATACTAGAGGCCCGGGGCACGTGCACGGGTGGGGTCCCTTGGCCTGGCCTGCGCCCTCTCGCAATCTGGGATCCCCGGGGGATGTCATCGGGTTTCGGCCCAATCCCCGCAGGCGAGGCTGAGGGACCCCACCGGTGCACGAATCCGTGCACCAGGCCTCTAGTAACCTGATAAGGTGGTATGATCAGTAGCTTCCAAAATCATGCCTGCAGGCAGCTGCAGATCAATGTCTAGAAAGAACCAAGGAGCGCAGTCTCCGGAGCCCCAGCTTTTCACTGTTGCCCTTTGTAGGCAACACTGAAGTTAGTGCCCCCTGGGCCAGGGCCATCCTTTCCATCCTGACCTTCATTCTGGCTACAGCTCCAACCTAGATGAAGAGGGAAATATGAGGTGGTTTGAGCAAAATCTCCCCAACCCCAATCTTTGTAACCTCTAAGTCTTTTCCTCAATGAGCCCAGTTACAAATTAAACAGAAGTGGTTAACACAGCTCATTCCATCCTAGCAGACCTGCTGGCCTGAACTAGAGTGAGGAAGTCACTGGTGCAGAAGTTGAAGGACCTTATATGTTGGGTGAAGAGACGGTCTGTCCTGCCTAAGCAGATTAGCAGATGGGGGCATCTCCATGATGGGGATAAAGGCAGCCAAGCGGCCCTAGCTGGTTTGGCTCAGTGACTAGAGCATCGGCCTACGGACTGAGGGGTCCTGGGTTCATTTCTGGTCAGGGGCACATGCCCTGGTTGCAGGCTTGATCCCCAGTAGGAGGCATGCAGGGGGCAGCTGCTCAATGATTCTCATCATTGATGTTTCTCTCTCCCCCTTCCTCTCTGAAATCAATAATAATAATTTTTTAAAAAAAGATAGCTGAGTGCAGGAGAACTACAGGCAGGCATTATGTGCTTCCATGGGTAAGCACGGTGGGCCCTGAGAACAGTGGAAGCAGGGAAGGGTTTTGGAGATGATGCCTGAGCTAAGTAAGGCTAAATCTCAAAGACTGAGTCAAAGTGAAACCCAATGGTGGGAATGGATATTTCCAGGTCAAAGGATTAATATGAGAAAAGGGGCAGGAGCAGGATTCAGCATGGGGAGTGCTGGGTGTGGTCAATAGTTCGATGTTGCTAGGTTGTGAAGTTTGAGAAGACCTAGTACAGGCATACCTAGGAGTTATTGCGGGGTTTTTCCAGACCACCACGATAAAGCAAGTACCACAATAAAGTGAGTTGTCATTTTTTTGATGATAGAGGGTCTTGCCTTCAAATTGTAACAACAACAAAAAAAGGCAACTTCTGTGAACTCAGTAGAACAAGGTGAGCCTGAATTCCATGCTAAGGAGTTGGCTCTGTCCTGAGGACAACAGGAAGCCCTCACTGAAAGGCCACTGAGCAAGGTGTTTGCATTTTCCCATTTCAGGTGACTGGAAAATAACCTGGGAGAGGAGCCCATTGAAAGGCAATTACACTCTTAATGCCCAAATTGTGGTCTCATTACCCACTAAAAGGAACCAGAGCTCCTTGGATAAATGGTGCTTAAAGGTCTGCCCAGGAAATGTACAAGATGAACCTGGAATCTTGTTACTGCAGAAAGCAAAAAAGCTATCAAAGCTGACTAGTATAATTCATAGGGAATCAGAGGCCAACCTAAAGAGGCTCCTACTGGCTACAGATGGGATTGTTTCCTCACTGATAAGAATTATAAGTGCAATGGATTGAAATAAAATATTTAAAAATTCATATTTTAAAAATATCTTACTGATCACCTTTGGAGGATGCTAGAAACCAGTCACTTCTGAATACTTGTTAATAAAGGGAAAGAAACCAGCATTTATCCTTTCTGTTCTGTACTAACTGTACTTCAGGGTAATAAAAAAGTAGTGTAAGTAAAAGTTTCTTTCTATAGAAATAGTCCAACTGATAGACAAAGGAATTACAGGATTTATCACTATTTTGTAAAGCTCTGATGAAATAATAAAGGTAGGCAATGATAATCAATAAACACCAACATCAGCTCGACCGCCGTGGCTCAGTGGTTGACTGTTGATCTATGAACCAAGAAGTCACGGTTGGATTCTCGTTCAGGGCACACGCCCAGGTTGCAGGCTCAATCCCCAGTGGGGGACTGCAAAGAGGCAGCTGATCGATGATTCTCTCTCATCATTGGTGTTTCTATCTCTCACTCTCCCTTCCTCTCTGAAATCAATAAAAATATTTTTTTTAAAAAAAATAGCTACCATCATCATATTAAGAGAGAGAACCTGTTGCCCTGGCTGGGTAGCTCAGATGGTTAGAGCGTTGTCCCAGTATGCAACAGTTGTGGGTTTGATCCCCTGGTCAGGGCACATACAGGAATCGGCCAATGAATGCACAAATAAGTGGAACAACAACTCAATGTGTCTCTCTCTGAAATCAATAAATTAAAAAAGAGAGAGATGACCTGACATGTGCCTCCTGATGGAAGTTAAACATCATTACCAATGACGTTTTAAATTCTAGATCTAAGTACCAGTTTACAGGAAAGACAGGATCCAAGAACAATGTTAAATCACATCAAGGGGATGTGAAGCAGAAAACCCAAAATCCAGTAAAACTCTAAGAACAAACAACTTGGGGGAGAGATCAACCAAAGGACTTGTATGCATGCATATAAGCCAAACCAATGGACACGGACAACAGGGGGATGAGAGCATGAGTGGGGGGGGGGGGGGTTGGGGGTTAATGGGAAATGGGGACACATTTGTAATACCTTAACCAATAAAGAATTTTTTTTAAAAAAGGCTAAGGCTAAGAAATAAGAACAAAACCAAAAGAGGGAAGGGAACCCAGAGTTTCAGACTTATGAGTGAGCCATATCAACAATATGCAATGGTGTAGTCCGGCTGGTGTGGCTCAGTGGTTAAGCATTGACAAATAAACCAGAATGCCACGGTTCAATTCCCAGTCAGGGCACATGCCCGGGTTGCAGGCTCAATCCCTAGTGTGGGGTGTGCAGGAGGCAGCCAATCAATGATTCTCTTTCATCATTGATGTTTCTATCTCTCCCTCTCCATTTCTCTCTGAAATAGCTATAATAATAAAAGCATAATATGCTAATTAGACCGGACAGCTGAACGACTTTCTAGACGTCCTTCCAGACGACGAAGCTGGGGCTGTGAGGGTGAGTGCTTCGAGGGCCGAGCCCCTTGCATGAATGTCGTGCTTCAGGCCTCTAGTATATACACTGAGTGGCCAGATTATTATGACCACCTGACGTTTGTAGGCAAATTAGCTATAATTTCTCACTGAAGTTGCTAGAGGGCCAGACCATTATAAATAGGGAAGCAGGTTGTTTACCACGACAGTAGAAGTGATTTTTTTCTGAAGGTATGAGTAAACAATGCGATTTAACAGCCTTTGAACATGGGCTATATGTTATTATGAGTGGCCAGATTATTATGGCCACCCCATCAGTACTTCGTTGGGCCACCTTTTGCCTTCAATACTGCGGCGATTCTTCTTGGCATTGACTCCACGAGACGTTGAAAGGTGATGCGAGGAATCTGACACCATGCCTGATGAAGAGCACTGTCCAGTTCCATGAGATTTGATGGTTGTGGAACCAGCTGCCTAACTTCGTCCCACAAATGCTCAATCGGATTGAGATCTGGTGATTGTGGGGGCCACCTAAGCAAGGTAAAGTCTCCCTCATGTTCTTGAAACCACTCCTGCACAATACGAGCACCGTGGCATGGCGCATTGTCTTGTTGGAAGAAGCCATCTCCACTGGGATACGCCATCAACATGATAGGATGAACCTGATCAGCAATGATACTTAGGTATGTTGTGCTATTCAGATGTTGTTCCACATGAATTAAAGGGCCCAAATCATGCCAGGAAAACATGCCCCAAACCATAACACTGCCCCCACCAGCTTGAAGGGTTGTACTCATGCATGTGGGGTGCATGCTTTCATGCTGTTTCCGCCAAATTCTCACTCTGCCATCTGCATGATGCAACTGGAAACGTGATTCATTGGACCACATGACTTTTTTCCAATACTCGACTGTCCAATCCTTGTGTTCCTGTGCAAATTGGAGACATTTTATCTTGGTAACTGCAGACAGCAAAGGTGTTCGAACAGGCCTTCGGCTTCCATATCCCATATGATGCAGTGTTCGGCTAATTTGCCTACAAATGTCACGTGGTCATAATAATCTGGCCACTCAGTGTGTATATACATATATATCCCATGTTCAAAGACTGTTAAATCGTGTTATATACCCATATCTCCAGAAAAAAATCACTTCTACTGTCGTGGTAAACAACCTGCTTCCCTATTTATAATGGTCTGGCCCTCTAGCAACTTCAGTGCGAAATTATAGCTAATTTGCCTACAAACATCAGGTGGTCATAATAATCTGGCCACTCAGTATATATATAACCCAAACAAACAAACAACAATATGCAACGATGTAGAAATTGTTTGGCTTCTAATTCAAATCAATGAACTGGAAAGAGAGATCTGGGGCAATTTGAATCTGTAGGAACCATTATCCAGGATGGGCCCCCCGGATCCGGCCTCCTGGTATTCACACCCTCTCACAGTGAAGCAGGCTGGCAAATCTGACCAAAGAAATACTGTGTGTGTGGCTTAAGAAGCTGGCTCAGTCATAAAAAGAGCATTGTGGCTTCCTTCCTGGCTCCTTGATTCACTTGCTCTGGGGGAAACCAGGCACAGGTTCTGAAGCCCTTCAAGCTGCCCTGGGAGACCCCTTGCAGAGAGGACCTGAGCCCCGCTCCCCCAAAAGCCAGCACCGACTTGCCAGCCGTGTAAAATGAGCCACCTGGAAAGCAGATCAAGCTTTCTGGTGACTGCGATCGCATGAGACACTGGGCCAGAGCTGCCTCGCTAAAATGCTCCTGAGTTCTGACCCACAGAAACTCTGAGCCACAATAAATGTTCATTGTTGTGCTAGACCACTAAGTTACACAGCAATAGATACCTAATACAAACACTGACTAAATAGTTGATTTAAAGAAATACAGCTAATGCATAATGCTAATAATGTTCTGGTTATGTTTTTAAAAGTTATCATTTAGCCCAACCGGTATGGGTCAGTGGTGGAGCATCAACCTATGCATCAGGAGGTCAGGGCACATGTCCAGGTTTCAGGCTCAATCCCCGTATAGGAGGCAGCTGATCAATGTTGGTGTTTCTCTCTAACGGATGTTTCTATCTCTCCCTCTCCTTTCCTCTCTCTAAAAATCAATAGAAACATGTTTTTTTTAAAAAAAAAAAAAAAAAAAGGTGCCTTCTGCCCTAAGTGGTTTGGCTCAGTGGATAGAGCATTGGCTTGCAGACTGAAGGGTCCCGGGTTAGATTCTGGTCAAGGGCATATACCTGGGTTGTGGGCTTGATCCCCAGTAGGGGGCGTGCAGGAGGCAGCTGGTCAATGATTCTCTCACCATTGATGTTTCTATCTTTCCCTTCCTCTCTGAAATCAATAAAAATATATATATTTAAAAATGATGCCTTCTGCTCTTGTTAAAAGTTATCTTTTACAGATGCATACTGAGATTATTTACTGATGCATTAATATGCTGAAATCTGCTTCAAAATAATGCAGTTGGGTGGCTGGGAGGAGTGGAGGATACAGATGAAGTGAATGGTCATGAATTTATATTGGTTGTAACAGAATCATTGTACTATTCTCTCTACTTTTTTGTATGATTGAAATTTTCTTGCTTCTAGTCAAGATGGTGGTGTAATTAAAAGTGGTACTTGCATCCTCCCACAACCACATAACAAATACAACTAAAGCCCTGGCCAGGTGGCTCGGTTGATTAGAGCATTGTCCCGTACACCAAAAAGGTTGTGAATTCAACTCCCTGTCAGGGCACATATCTAGGTTGCAGGTTCAGTATCTGGTCGGGTGTATACGGGAGGTAACTGATTGATGTCTCTCCCTCACTTCGATGTTTCTGGCTCTCTCTCTTTCAAAATCAATTTCCAGGTGAGGATTTAAAAACAACAACAACTAAAACACAGAACAACCATTATTCAGAACTGCCTAAAATCTAGCTGAATGGATGTCCTATACCTAAGGATATAAAGAAGAAGCCACATCGAGACTGGTAGGGGTGGAGATGCAGAACAGGTCCATCCCACATGGTGGATAAAAATCGAGAGGGATATCTTGGCTATAGTGGTCCCCCCTGAGGAGCAAGGGGTCCCAGCCCCACACTAGGCCCCCTGGCCAGGATTCCAGTGCTGGGAAAAGAAGTGCCCATAACTTCTGGCTGTAAAAACCAGAGGGGATTGTGGCTGAGTGAGATGGAGGCTGCTGGAGTCCCAGGCAGTACTGCTTAAAGGGCCAGTGCACAGACTTACTTGGACTCATTCACTCTGAGTTCCAGCACTGGGGAAGCAGCTCGAAAGGCACCAAGAATATGCAGGAGGAGATGACGTGTCTGGCATCAGGGTGAGAGCTGGAGGTGCAGCTTTCTCCCAGACAGAAGTGTTGGCAGAGGCCATTGTTCCCTTTCTGAGCCCTTCCCTCAAAGAGCCAGCAGGCAGGTGCCCTGAGTCTCCATCAATCTGGCTCACTCTGTTCAGCCTGCCCCACCAACTTGCAGGCCCACCCAAGCTGTTTCCAGTAGCTTTCCCATACAAATGGCCTGTCTTGGCTCCTGCTTCAGACTTTCCTAAAATCTCTCAAACAAGTAGCATCTGGCCTTGGTGTGCCCTGTACCTCTCACTAAGTGGCTCTGGGACCAGCACTAGCAGCAGCCAGTGTTGGTTTGTAGCTTGGCCTTTCCTGTGCATCTCCAAGCCCAGCACGAGTAGAAGCCATCTGCAGATCACTTTGTAGCTCATGCCAGGTGGCCCTGGGCAGAACACAGGCAGAGGCCGATGGATATGAACAGGGGGAAACGGATACGAACAGGGAAGAGTTTATGTCCATCCAAGTCCACATACTCATATTTTCTGTACTTTGTGCAACACATGTGAGTGTGGAGAGATGTTAGCCAGGATTGTATGGGTTGGTTTCCAATGGGGAAGGGAGGGCACCTGTATTTCCTCTTCTCACCGCAGGGTGGCAGTTCAAGCCTGCAAACTTCTGGATGCGTGCTGCCCCTATTTCGCCACCAGGTGGCAATATATTTTCCAAGTGTTCTGCTGGAGTTTTTTTTTTTATTATTATAAAGAATCGTGCCATAACCGGTTTGGCTCAGCGGATAGAGCGTCGGCCTGCGGACTGAAGGGTCCCAGGTTCGATTCCGGTCAAGGGCATGTACCTTGGTTGCGGGCACATCTCCAGTAGGGAGTGTGCAGGAGACAGCTGATTGATGTTTCTCTCTCATCCATGTTTCTAACTCTCTATCTCTCTCCCTTCCTCTCTGTAGAAAATCAATAAAATGTGTTAAAAAAAATCGTAAACAAAGAACATATGTGCCAAACTTAAATTTGTGACTTTTAAATAACTCCTTGGAGTGCTCCTGCCTCAGAGAAGCCCCCAGCGCTCCTCTGCTGGCTTCTACAGGAGTCAGCAACAGAAACCCACTGTCTTGGTGGCTTCTGCTGCTTTGGGCTCCAGCTGCCCTCTGCCCAGACGTGGCCCTGCCTCCACGTCCACAGCACTTTGGGATACTTCAGTGGTCCTGTGCATGACCACCCACCCCCACCCACCACTCCCCACCCCGGCTCCCAGCTTCCTTGGTCTTCACCCTTCCAGTGACTGTCACCTCTGCCTCATTTCAGCCAGCTGCATCCGATATGAAAGTCTAGACTTCTACTCTCAGACCGCAGCCCACATCCTTCCAGCTTTCACATCCTCTCCCCTTCTCACCTCCACTTTGGGTGCATTGAAACTCCCCCCCCCCCCCCCCCACCACACACACATACACATACACACTTTATCCTGTTCCTTTCAATTCCCTCCTCGCATCACCTGCACAGCATCTGGAGCTGAACTGCCTGGGTTTGAATCACAGCGCTTCCTCAGACAAGCTTGAATATACGGCAACTTACTTAAGCTCTCTGAGCGTCACTCTCTCACATCAAAATGGGGATAACAATACTTGCCCATAAAGATCGTGGTAAGGATTAACGGAGTTAACACACATAAGCACTTAGAACAGTGCCTGGCACACTGTAAAGGCTGTATGTGTTTGGTCTTATTATTATCATTTTTGTTATTGCTCAAGCTGGAGCCTATGGCGATGACCTCACCAGCCACCTCAACTTCCTCATTAGCACTAATCCCACAACCCTCCTTCTCTCGTTCTAGAGCCAGGCCTCGACACCCTCCTAAGAGGATGTAAAACCCCTGCAAAAACCCCACTTTCCTGCAGATTGGTGCCACTCACTGGACCTGCCTGCTCTTCAGCCCCACGGGGCTCAGGCTCCTTTGAAAATCCTTGACTTGTCCTGGGCTCGGTCCCTCTCCTCTATGTGCAGTGACCATTCCACATCGCCATCACTTTCCTCATCCACATGGTACAAAGGGTACAGGGGAAAGAGTCCCTCTGAGGCAAATGGATAGGCGTGGCCACCATCTTTTATAGCGGCCCACATGGATGTTTGAGACAGGTTAGTAAGCCAGGACAAGCAGAATAGGGAAACGGAGACAGATAGTTAAATGGCCAAGCAGTTTACAGCTTTCTAGTAAATAACAAAATCCCATTTTTCCTAATCCAAGAACTTTTAAGAGTAAATGGTTTGCACCTCTCACCAACCAGAGGGTAAATAGTTTAAATCACTCTACTCAGGGACACAGACAGCCGAAATTCATATAGTGCCATTTACCAACCACACCCAAGGACAGATGAAGTTAAGGTAATAAATCTCATTTTGGCACATCAGCATAACACTGATGAATATTCTATTGAGATCCCTCCCCTAAACTCCCGCCTTTAAAACCCCTCAAAATGAAGGTCCCGGCACATGCTCTCTCTCCCAGGAGCATGCCTGTGCCTTTCCCCTCCCCTGCCTCTTCCCGGACAGGCCGTGCATCTCCTAAACTCTAAGGGACCCCACGAGGCTTACAACCGGGGAGCAATGGGCAGCGGCAGCTCATCTCAGGAGCCCTGGTCCTGTCCCCAAGGCCCTCTTTTCTCTGATTTCTTAGTGAACCAAGCAGCCCAACTTAGGCTCACTGCCCTACTCTGTCCCTCTCCTGTTGCTTCTTCTATCCTAAGGCCTATCAGCTGCCTCCTGCACACTCCCTACTGGGGATGTGCCCGCAACCAAGGTACATGCCGTTGACCGGAATCGAACCTGGGACCCTTCAGTCCGCAGGCCAAGGCTCTATCCACTGAGCCAAACCGGGTAGGGCAACTCCCGCCTTTAAAACCCCTCAGAAAGAAGATCCCAGCACATGCTCTCTCTCCCAGGAGCATGCCAGTGCCTTTCCCCTCCCTTGCCTCTTCCCCGACAGGCCGTGCATCTCCTAAACTCTAAGGGACCCCACGAGGCTTACAACCGGGGAGCAATGGGCAGCGGCAGCTCATCTCAGGGCCCTGGTCCTGTCCCCAAGGCCCTCTTTTCTCTGATTTCTTAGTGAACCAAGCAGCCCAACTTAGGCTCACTGCCCTACTCTGTCCCTCTCCTGTTGCTTCTTCTATCCTCAGGCCTTCCTTGTTTCAGTCCTCAGTTTTAAAGCACATCTTCTAACAATCTCGCCTGGATTCGTTTTGTGAAATCTTTCCTGCATGAAGTCAAGAACCCACACACTGCCAGCCGGGCCGAGGCAGACCCCCGCTCCAGGTCCCCGCTCCGGTAACATGGTGACCACACTGCTCCTCATAGCCTTGCACACGCCCTACTCTCTTCCCATCTCCTGAAACCCTTCCGCTGGGAGGTAGAGCTCATGGCCCTACACCAGCAAACTCCCTGTGGACATAGCCTCTCTGAAGGTCCCTTTGCCCTCCGGGCTCTCCCTGAGGACGCTACACCCCCTGCCACCCTCTCAAGTGGCGTTGTTTTCTTTCCCTCGGCCCCTGTGTTAACCATCCGCTAGTTGTGTGGGCACCCTCCTTGCTCCTCAGTGCTGCTTTCAGACAGTTCTTCCCCTAAAGTCCTTCAGCTTCTAATCTTATGTCAACAAACTGTACCACCCACTCTGCTCCCTCTTCCACTCATCTATCAACCCCTGGCTACTTCCTCTTGAAGGGTTTGGCTCCTACCTCCCTATCATTCCCTTTGATACTAATTCTGTCCTAATGCTTGGAGATTTCAATATCCATCCAGATAATCCTCTCAGTTACTGATCTCTTCTCCTCCAATGACTTTGTTCTCTAGCCTGTCTGAGCCTCTCACGGTCATTCCTGGTCCTTGTCATTACCAATAACGGCGACCTCTGTATTAGTGTCCCAGTGCTGCCTTAACAAAGTACCACAGACTGGGCGGCTTAAACAGCAGAAATTTATTGTCTCGCAGTCCTGGAGGCTGGAGGTGCAAGATCAATGTGTTGGCAGGGTAGGTTCTTTCTGAGGGCTGTGAGGGAGGATTTGTTCCAGGCCTCTCCCCTAATTTCTGGTGGTTTGCTGGCAATCCTTGGCATTCCCTGGCTTGTAGATGCATCACCCTGATTTCTGCCTTCATCTTCACATGGCATCCTCCCTGTGTGCTTGTCTGCTTTTATAAGGACACCAGTCATATTGGACTAGGTCCCACCTAAAAGATCTATTTTAACTTGATTGCCTCTATAAAGACCTTATTGCCAAATAAGGTCACATCATTCTGAAGTGCTGGGGTTAGGACTTCAACATTTGGGGTGGTGAGGGGGACACAATTTAACCCATGACACCTCCCATATCAATTTTATGCATCCCACCCTCTGACCAGCACAATTTTTTTTAAACAACTAGACCAATTTATGCATCCCACCCTCTGACCAGCACAATTTTTTTTTTAAACAACTAGACCAATCTTTTTTTTAAAACTATATTTTTATTGATTTCAGAGAGGGAGAGATAGAAACATCAATGATGAGAGAGAATCACTGATCGGCTGCCTCCTGCACACCCCGCACTGGGGATCAAGCCCACAACCTGGGCATGTGCCATTAACCAGAATTGAACCTGGGATCCCTCAGTCCACAGGTTGACATTCTATCCACTGACCCAAACTGGCTAGGGCTGTTATCTTCTCATTTTGCCTGACCTCTAAAGAAATGGAATGTTCCAGAATTAGGACTCAGAGCTTTCCTTTTCCTACTCCTTTGGTGATCTCATCCAGTCCCCCGGCTTTAAATAACATTCATATGCTGGTGGCTTACTATAATTTAGCTCTCCAGCCCAGGTTTCTTTCCTAAACTCTGGACTTCCATAACCCCTGCTTACTCCATATTTTCCACTGGATGTTGTCCAATAGATATCTCAAGTTTAACATGTTCAACATTTCCCCAGATCAGTTAATGGCAACTTCTTCCTACTGGTCACTCCAAACAGCTTGGAGTTGTCCTCGACTCTTCTCCTTTCCTCATGCCCATGACATTAGCAAATCTTGTTTATAGTGTCTCCACCCTGGAACAAGTCACTACCATCTCTTGTTGCAGTTACCCAAGAGGTCTCCTTTCTCGTTTGCTTCCATACTTGCTCTCTACATTTTATTCTTATCACTCTCTAATGGCCCCCAGATTAACTCTGGCTAAAAGCAAAGTCCCTACATTGGGCTACAAACTACACGATCACTTACTCCAACCAAATTGGCTAAAAATAAAAGCTTTGATAATACTTAATGATGTGAAAGACAGTTTCTCTTGTACATTGCTATTTTTTTTTAATAGTAGAGTCTTTTAAAAAATGGGTTTTTATTGATTTCAGGGAGAAAGGAAGGGAGAGGGAGAAAGAAACAGCAATGTGAGAGTGCAACATCTATCAGCTGCCTCCTGCACGCCCCCCACTGGGGATGTAGCCCACAACCAGTGCACATACCCAGAGCAACCCTTCTGTGCACAGGACAACACTCAACCAGCTGAGCCACACCAGCCAGGGCTCTCTTGTACATTGTTGATGAAGTGCAACTTGTTAATATTTATGAAACATTTAAAATAAACATACTATATGACCCAGCAATTCCATTTGTAGGAATTATTCTTATGCAAATACACAAGTGGACAAAGACACATATGCAATGTCCACTGCAGCATTGTTTGTCTTGGCAAAAGAAATAAACATGGCAAATCCATACAATGGAAGACCGTGTATGATCATGGAGTTTCATGGGCTTTGGGAAGATCTCCAAGACATATTAAGTGCTGAAAGAAGCAGATCAATAACTGCAGAATAATCTCATTGTCTAATAAAAGGTCGACATAAACATGCTGTGTGTGTATTTAAAAAAATGATTTGATGCCCGGCTGGTATGGCTCAGTGGTTGGGCATGATCCATGCACCAAGGGGTCACCAGTTCGATTCCCTTTCAGAGCACATGCCCGGGTTGCGAGTCTGATCCCCAGTAGGGGCCGTGCAGGAGGCAGCCGATCAATGATTCTTTATCATTGATGTTTCTATCTCTCTCTCTCTCTCCCTCTCTGAAATCAATAAAAATACTTAAAAAAAGCAATTAAAAATATTTTTTTGAAAAGAAAACAAAACATATGAATCTAGAAAGGGGTAAAGAAGAAAATAAAAACCACTGGCAACCCAGATGAAACCTCAATTAACATTTTGGGACATTCCTATAAAAGGCAGGATTCACAGTGAGGCGGAACCTGAAACCTTTTGTAGTCTTTTGCTGATGCCTTGATGTCATTTGGGGGAATGGGAGTAAGGGGGGCTGGCAGTTTGGGCTTCCCTGTCTGGGAAATCCAGAAGGAAGGGTCACCCTGAGTGATGAAGCAAACATTCACCCACTGTTCATGGAGAAAGCACTGAGGTCACCTTATCCTGGAAGCATACTTTGCAAACTGAGGTATGCAGTGCTCTGCACAGTGAGGATCAAGTGGTCTTTCAGCCTTGAAGTACAAGGAGAAATCAGTTCCCCAGGAGTGCCTTTAACTCACCTGTGTGTCCCCCTCCACAGAATTACTTCAGATGGAGTATCTGGTCTGTGTGGCGGGCACACAGTTAGTTATGAGGGCTGCAGGATGGCTCACTTGGGCGCAGCACCCCTTAGGAGCATGACGGAGGACTTAGGAACATGAGCTGCCCACCTTGGAACAGTTGGTGGGGAAGAGCTGGCTCCAGATATGGCTGATGCCACCCTGCTTTGGTGACTGACAGTCATTTTCCCAGTCAGCCCACACTGCCCCAGGGACAAGGTGACACCTTGCATTTACAAGCCCTGGAGAACAGAACCTGGTAGCAGACTGACCAGACCCTTGTGACACAAACATGGATGCACCCATTGGTCTCAGCTTGTAAGAGGTGGAATCCAGAGTCAGACCCTTCTTTCCTGAAAGGAAATAGGATAAATATCCTGCAGGCCAACAATTCTGTTCTAACAAGGCAATGATGTAATCCATTAGGGTCAAAAGGTCATGAAAAACCAAGAAATAGTAAGTTAGGAGAAGGATGATGTAGACTTCTTTGAGCCCGCCTGGCAAGAAGCAGAAATTTGCAGCTTGTAATATCATACTTAAGCCCATAAAAGCAGAAGGCATAGTGGGATAGGAACCTGAAAGTAGAAGATGGAAGAAAATGGGATTCTGATATATATAGTTAATCCTCACCGAGGATATTTTTTTCATTACTTTTAGAGAGAGTAGAAGGGAAGAGGAGAGAAAAACATTGATGTGAAAGAGACACATAGTTTGGTTGCCTCCTGCATGTGCCCTGATTTTGGGGTGAGGGTGGGAGTGGGAGGGGGCATGGATTGAGCCTGCAACCAAGGTACATGCCCTTGACCGGAATTGAACCCTAGACCCTTCAGTCTGCAAGCCGACACTAACCACTGAGACAAACTGGCTAGGGCTTTAACATATATATTTTTAATCCTCACCTGATGATATGTCTTTATTGATTTGCAAGAGAGAGGGAGGGAGGCACTGATCAGCTGCCTCCCACATGCACCCCGACTGAGGATCAAACCCACAACCCAGGTATGTACCCTGACCGGAAATCACACCCGCCACCTTCTGGTCTATGGGATTCCACTCCAACCAACTGAGCTACACTAGCAAGTGCAGGATTCTGATATTTAAAGAAAACCAAGACATTTGACTTGACCTTTTTCTAAGTCTTATTAATTTCGTCAATGATGACATAAACTAAGGGAAATAGGAGAGAGGCCAGATTGAGGGAGAGGGTAGGAAGAGCAGAGCTAATGGGACCAGCTGGTTGGCTCACTCTCCTAACCCTCTGTAGGTAAGGAAAACCAAGGCCTGGAGAAGGAAGGCAACTCTCCCCATAAAACCAGACGTAGTGGCTAAAACCCTTGACTTCCAGTCCATTGCTCTCCACCCCGGCACATCAGGAGGGATCCACAGGCCAGAAAAGGAAGAGGAGATTAAAGTCCAGAAGAAAGCAAAGCCACACACCCAAAAAGGAGCTACTCTCTCAGGGCTCCATCACTTCTCAGCCTTGGGCAGCCATGGCATGTTTCTGAGCCTGGAAGTCTCATCTGTGAAATGGATGATGGTGCTTCTCCGAGCTGGGCTCTGCTGGGGGTTAGGGATCAGAGGGCTAGCGATATGGTAGGTGTTTACTTTAATGGGGAATTCTTTTTACCACTCTCTCTGGAGCATTAGGCTGGAGAGACCGCTGGAAGGAGCTAGTGTAAAAGGAGGTGCCGCACCCTCCGCACTCCCAATCCTCCTGGGCTCGTCAGCGCCCAGGACAGTGTCCACAGTATAACTGAGTTGTGAACGTGCCCAGCACTATGCCCTGACCTTGGCTCAACTGTGGTGTCAATACACCACGTGTCTCCGACAGGCCCCATGCCCACGATGAAGTGTCTAGAGTCCCAGCCTCAAGGCCAGGAGTACCGAGCATGATACCGCCCAGGCGGCCTCCAGACTGTATGCCACAGGAGGCAGCACGTGTAGGCTATGTCAGGCAGGCGCGCTGAAGAATCACCCTGCACCTCGCAACCGGGTGGGCAGGAGCTGACCAATGTGAGATGAGCTGGTTGCCACCTGGTTCACCTTCAGATCATTGCCCAGCTCCAGGCCCAACAGGAAATCCAAGAGCTGGAGGGCGGCAACCACCCTCTGTCCTCATGCCATGTGGAGTCTGAAATAACTCCTGGAAGTCCCTTCTTCACAGCCTCATTCCTGGCCTCCCTTCCGAAAGTGAGATTTGAGAGCCATGGGAACTGCTGGTTGAAATGAGGTAGAACAGAGGCATGATCTGGGAAAGCCCAAGATCTGAGGAAAAATTAGAAGGTGGCAACAGTTTGGGATCCAGTTGCCTCCCTTTATGGTAACAGGGGACGACAGACACTTCACTCTGCTTACCCTCCAGCCCCTGGAGCTCAGAATTTGGAGGGCCTACCTCATTTCATGTGTACGGGGTTTAAGTGCCTGCCCACGGCTACCCTGCCCAAGCCCTGGACCAGGGCACTCTCCCCAGCCCAGGCCTAAGCAGACCCCAGTCCCTCAATTCTAGGTGACCCCAGCCAGATCCCCTGGAAGGTGGGTTGCTTCACAGGGCGCCCAAGACAGTCTCACCCACACCCCCTCCCCCTGGTGCCCACAGTCTCCGCCCACTTGTCCATCCCTGAGTCCTCCCACAGAACAAGTCGAGTCGGGGGTACAGCGGGGCCTTCATGTTTTATTAGGGATACTGCAGAAGCAGAGGCTGGAAGCAGAGCAGCCGCATTTATAACGACAGATAAATTAACCGCAGTGCGGGATGAGGGTGGGGAGTGGGGATTGGGCCGGGTGCTTTAATGTATAAAAAAACAACAACAAAAAGACTGACAAATGACCCCAAAGACATGGGACAGGGGAGGGCAGCACCATCCAGACAGCAAGGAGGACCAGGGCAGATGAGAGAGAAGGCAACTTGACCCCTCGCCCCCAAACTCCACCAGCGCGGGGCCTCCGGCTGGCCCCGTAGGGGCTGGGGGCAGGGAGCGGCCAGGTTGGCGGAGATGGCACAGCCGGCGGGCAGGAAGCCCAGCACCACGGGATGGCTCAGCCTGAAGTAGGAGCTAGGGCTGGGGCAGCGGCCTGGAACCCAGTCCCTCAGAGGAAGAGCCTGACTCTGGGTGAGAGGAAGGACCAAAGGTGGGGTCTCTCCCTGAGCTGAGAGTGGTCATCTCCTCCACAGCAGCGGAGGGCAGGGGGGGTGCCAGGCGCCCCCTTCACCTTCTGGTCCATCTGCCTCTTTGGTCCCTGCAGGGAGGAGCCGCATGGCCCCGAGGGGGCAGGGCCTGAGGAGAGCCGGTCCAGGCTGTGTCCGAGAGGGGCCGAGGCGCAGCTCCTCAGCCCTGACTCCCACAGGAGGAGAGCGAGTCGTAGAGCGAGTCGCTGAGAGACTCGGAGGTCTCCAGCCCTGGGGGGCCCCCACTGGCCACTCTGCCTTCCTCACCCATGTCCGATGTGCTGGGAGTGCGGCTACCCCCAAACGCCGGGCCCGGGGGTGTGGCAGTGGCTGGGCGGCTGCGCTCCAGGCTCAGCTTCCGGTCCACAGGCAGGGCCTGGGAAAGGCAGGGAGGCTCAGGAGGAAGCTCTCTCACCCCCGGCCCTGCCTGAAAGCCTGGGCCCTGCCCCGGGCACGGGGGCTCTGCAGACGGGGCCCACCACGGAGGGCGCCCACAGAGGAAGCTGGCTGGAGGCATGACTGAGCACAGCCCCACCACGGTTCTGTGGAAGGACAGAAACCCTTTCCGGAGAGGTGTAAGAAGAGAGATGGGGCCTGGCCAGTGTGGCTCAGTGGTTGAGTGTCGACCCATAAACCAGGAGGTCACAGTTCGATTCCTGGTCAGGGCATGTGCTCGGGTTGCGGGCTCGATCCCATGAAGGGGGCAGGAGGCAGCTGATCAATAGTTCTTTCATCATTGACCTCTCTCTCTCTCTCTCTCTCTCTCTCTCTCTCTCTCTCTCCCTCCCTTTCCCCTTCCTCTCTGAAATCAATAAAAACGTATTAAAAAAAAGGGAGGTGGGTGGGCTGCTCAGAGGGGCACCCAAGGGGTTCTCCACTCAGTCCTCCTCCAGGAAGGGCTGTACCTCACAGGAAACACTGGTCTTTCCCTTACCCCCTGCCCGCCAGTCTTATGCCCTTTCCCCTCCCACCATGCTCACCATGGGGGTCCTGGGCAGCCCCTCCAATTGTCGGGGTGGGCACAGGAAAGGGTCAGTGGAGCCACCAGCTGCCCTGGCATTGGGGAAGGTCCAGTTTTTGGCCAGCTGGACAGGAGGGAGAGGTCCTGGGTCTTCACAGGGATCTATGTGGTGACAAGGGGAAGGAGGTGGTGGTGGGTGGAGTACAGGGACAGCCCACCCACCTGTGCAGACACTCACCGTCAGGGCAGGTCTGATGGCCCCGGTGGCCGGGAGCAGCAGTGAGCAGTGCGGGGAAGGTCGGCATGCTGGGGTGCCGCCCGCTCACCAGCAGCTCCTCGATGCCTGGCACCTCACGCTCCAGCGTGTGGGCGCGGCGGGGGACTTTGGTAAGGGGTGGTGGCCGTGCTGGGGGCCCCCCGGGTGGGGGCTCCAGCCGTGGTGGCTTGGTCTTGGGAGGATTCTTGCTGGGAGTCCCACTGCTGCCATGGTCTGGGGGCGGGAAGGTCCCAATGCCACTGTCCAGGGTTCGAGTCAAGGAGCCACAGGCTGGGGGAGGGGAGGGTAAGTCATGAATGTGAGGCTGCAGGTGGCTCATCCACTCTGCCTTCTTCCAGCTTCCTGCCCCAGCCTAGGCTCCACCCCTGGTCCAGGCCCCTCCAGGCCCAACAGGCTAGGTGGTCCCTGCCTACCCTGTCCCACCTTCTCGAGGTTTGGAGAAGGGTGGCAGGTACCCTGAGTGTAAGAAGTGATATTTCTGTGCAGCCCCAGGGCCCGCTTGGTGATTGGTACCAATATGGCACTCAGGGCCTGGCATCTGCTGCAGTGACAGGAAGGGGTAAAGCCCTATTCTTGGCCCTTGATCTACTGACCTGTGAAGTGTGAGGTGGGCACTGGCTCGGCCAGGCTGACCTCTGAAGGCATCTCTTCCCGCCTTCCTGGCTCGCTGCTTGGCTGTGGGAAACAGGAGACCTCTGAGCACATTCGTCCCCTACCCCAAACCCCTCTCCTAGCCGCATCATTAGGACCCCTGAAGTATGGATCTGAGAGTGCCCAAAGCCTTCCAGCCCTCAGGAGGTCCTCTCCCCTTCCCAGCACCTCCCATCCCCCACCAGAAATGCATTCAGCAGCTTCCAGGCCTCAGGGAGGGGAGCCCTCCAGGGTTAAGAGGTCTGACAGGACCAAGAGACCAGCTCTCCACCCAGCCCTCGTCCCAAGAACTTACCTTCCCAGGTTTTCCGCAGCTCTGAAGAGGGCCCACCAGGCCATTTCGGGGCCCACAGGCTGGCCAGGGGTTCTTGGGGTCAGAGGACACTGGCTGGAAGTCACCATACTCGGGTTTGGGCTCCCTCCAGCTCTTGGGTGGCAGCTCCTTGCCATCCACCCTAGGGGCAACAGTGCAGGAGATGAGGGAGGCCTTGCTTCCACCAATGGTGTGGGTCTAGTCTAGTGAGACACCCCCCCGCCCCCCCCCCGTCCCTGGGGAAGGGGACATATCCCTGGTGGTTGCCCACAACAATCCCTTCTGACAAGGGAACTGGCAGAGACCCTAGAGCAGTGGTCGGCAGACTGCGGCTCGCGAGCCACATGTGGCTCTTTGGCCCCTTGAGTGTGGCCACGAAGTTTCAATCGCACTGTATGTGCGCGCCCGCACGTGGTATTTTGTGGAAGAGCCACACTCAAGGGGCCGCAGTTTGCCGACCACTGCCCTAGAGGAACCCCAGAGGGATAGCAGGGGCTGGGAAGATGGGAGAACTCTCCCAAAATTACCCAGAGTCAAGGTTAGAGACCACGCTACAATGTTGGCAGATAAATGGCAAACCTGGTCACATCCTGGCCCACACAACACACCCAGCCTGGCCCAGCTGAATTTGCTGTCCAAATCACACCAGACCTGGGGCCCAATTCCTGCAGACATTCTGCCTTAACGTGGCCCAGACAGCGCAACCCCAAGCGTGGGAGGCCACTCTGTAAACCACAGCTCCCATTGCTGGGTCTGCGGCAGATGCCAAAGGACAAGATGGGAAGGAGACCCCCCTTTGTTCTATAGCAGGAGTGGGGTACCCTTTTTCTGCCAAGAGCCATTTGGACATTTATAACATTATTCGCAGGCCATACAAAATTATCAACTGAAAAATTCTAGCCAATTTGGCTCAGTGGATAGAACTGAAGAGTCCCAGTTCAATTCTGGTCAAGGGCATGTGCCTTGGTTGCAGGCTTGATCCCCAGCCCTAGATGAGGCACAAATCGATGTTTCTCTCACATCGATATTTCTCTCTCTGCCTCTCCCCGTCCCTTCCATTCTCTCTAAAAATCAATGGGAAAATATCCCTGGGTAAGGATTGACAACAACAACAAATTATCCTGCTATATTTGGTCAAACATTTAATTAACTCACCCTTAATGCCTTGGCAGGGCCAGGCCAAATGATTTCATGGGCCTTATACAGCCCTTGGGCTGGATGTTCCCCACCCCTGTTCTATAGAATGGGAAACCCCAGAGTGAGACTTCATCAGGCCATGGCCAGGAACTAGCATCTCTTTGACTGCTGTGTGCAGGCATTTAGGTTGGCTGCCTCACCCAACACCGGAGATGATCCAGGAAAGTGTGGACTGTTCCCTCTTCCCAAATGAGAAACTGCGTCTCAGCAAGCCTGATATCAGCCAGAGAGGCGGGGAGCTGGGGAACAAACACCCCAACTTTCCTCTTGGTCAGGCAGCTAACCCCCCAATATTTTGGTAGCATTTTGCTTGACCTCTGACCCCTTCTGACCTCTGGGAAGCCTAAGCTCGCAGGCCAAGTGTTGTACCCATGGAGAGACAAGGGTCCTCAGTCACCAAGCACCTGCGACTGGTCCCAGGCCCTCACCTGTTGAGCAGCTGCTGCATGAAGGTGTCTGCGCCCTGGTACATGCCAGTCAGCTGGCCCTGGACCTGCCCCAGCCCTGCACTGGGCCCTGGTGCTGGTCCCCCGGGCCGCGGCCGGGCCCTGCTGCTCAGGTAGGCCTTCTCCTCCTCCAGCGCCCGGCGCAAATCCTCTGCCTTAGCCATCAGCTTGGAGATGTTGAGGCTCTCTGCCTCCAGCTTCCGGGATTCTACCTTTACCTCCTTCCGGAGCGGGGAGCCCCCGCTGGCCCCTTCCTTGCTCTTGGTGGCCTCTGTGCGGCGGTTTAGTGCTGGCAGCTTGCTCTTCTTAAGGCCAAACCAGCTGGCGATGCTGCTAGTGTTTCGGTGCTTAGCCTCGGTGCCTGGTGCCCGCTCCTGACCCTGGAGCCGCAGTACATTCTCCTCGATGCCCTTCATCACCTTCTCCTCAATGGCCGAGTGTAGGGCACGCCCCTCAGGACCCTGGCTTGAGTCAGCCGGGCCAGGTGCTGAGGGTGTGGGCTGAGCCATGGTGCTACCACAGTCTGTCCATGGTGGGCCCTTCCCCTTGTCAGGCTTGGGGGGCTCCTTGGTGGCTGGCAGGGCCACAGGTCGGGGCACCACCTTGGTAGGTGACTTGGAAGGTAGCTTTGTCGGGCTGCCGTGGGGGCTCTTACTGGGCTTGCCCAGGCTGGGGGCTGAGGTTGGTACTTTGGCAGGGGTGCGGGGTACCTGGGGACACAGGGCCCCTGCCAGCCGGCTCTTGGCCAGCTCCACTTTGGTGAGGCAGCTCCTCGGTGAGACAGGATCCAGGTCCACCCGGGCCCCCATGGAGTGGGAGGAGTAGACTCGGGCCCCAGGGTCCCCCAGGAGCCCAGGTTCCTGTTGCTTTAGGCTGCTCGTGCCCAAGGCCACTGCCCCCCGCAGGGCCCCCTTGGCTTCTGGCTGCTCAGGGGGCCTGGGGATGGAGAGTGCCAGGTCTCCAGTACTCTCCCCTGACCTCCCTGCTCCCCGCACCTTCTCGGTGCCAAGCCTGGCTGGCACCCCGTTCTTCTCTGGGCCCTGGGACCCCTCGGGGCCAGTCTTCAGCTTCCCCAGGGCTGCCAGTCTGTCCCGCAGGGGCGTGTGGCCAGGATCTCCAGGTCGCCGTCCTGCCCCCTGGCTGGGCTTCTTGGCTGAGCTGCCTGGGGTCCGGCGGCAAGGATGGGGAGACTCCAAGCCTGCCTTGTCCACATTTTTCTCCTGGGGGCTCCCATAGGGGCAGGATTCTGGGAGGCAAGGGCTAAGGGGGGCTCCAGGGCTTCTGAGGACCTCAGGGGCCTGCTGCACCTCCAGAGTTAGTGGTGGGTAGGTGGGCACCTGCAATGGGGGTGGGGGTGGCTCTGGAGAAGGCCCCCTAAAGGTGCTCCGGGAAAGGTCCAGGATGTTCTCGTAGCAGGGCGACCCAGGGGACAGCGTGGTGGAGAAGGCTGGCTGGGGAGGTCGGAGCTGTGCAGAGTCCGGGGTTGTGGAGCAGGGTGAAGGGCTGGTGGGCAGGCCCTGGGCCCCGTCTGGGGACAGTTCTCCTCCACCCAGGCCCTTTCGGGCCAGCAGTGGGGAGGGGCTGCCATCGGAGCCGCTGTTCCGGCAGGGGATTCGGGAGTTCCGGGGGAGCTGAGGGCTGAGCTGGGGGCCTCCTGGGCTGGGGACCTTCTCCGAGGCTGGAGGCAACTTTAGAAACTTGAGCCCTCTGGCTGGAGAGGGCAGAAGGGGTCCCTGGGCTTCCCCAGGAGAAGGGGAGCCAATTTGGAGCTTGCTTTTCACCTGAGAAGAGGAGTGGGGGTGGCCAGGTCGAGAGCCCGGGGGGGCTTCCCCCGCACTAATGAACATGCTGAGGAAGGGGAGGGACTCCTGGCCCTCTGAGGTAGCACCAAAGACTGGCCTGTGAGCCTCTGGGGCACCCCCACCCCAAGCTGACCTGGGGAAGCCTTTGGACTTGGGTAGCTGTGGGGGGCCCTGGTCTGGGGAGGATGGCTGCCTGGAGCCTGGGTGGTCCCCGTTGAGTGGGCCGGTGGCCCCGGCCAGGAAGGCCTGTAGGTAAGACTCTGTGTCCTCAAGGAGCTGACCCAGGTTCAACTGTTTGTGGGCCAGGGCCCCGAGCAGGGTGTCGGGGCTGGGTGCCTCATTGGGATCACCTGCCTCATCAGAAGAGGAGGAGGAGCTGCTGCCTGGGGCACAGGGTGGGCCAGAGATGGCACCTTGGGCCTGCAGGGAGCCCCTACTAGGGCCCCAGGGCCGCCCAGCACCCTCTTCCTCCCCATGGTTCCCCAAGAGGCGCTCCCAGTGTAGCAGGCCTCCCAGGCTACCAGGGCCGAGTAGCAGGTAGGGGGGCCAGGGGGAGGGCTCAGGCTGGGGTGGGCCACACAGCTCGCCATTGATGGGCTCTGGGGAGCCAGGACCCTCGCTTGGAGGCCGCCAGGGGGTGGCAGGTGAGCAGAGAAGCAAGGGGTCAGTCTCTTCCAGAGCTCTCAGCACCTCCAGGATCTGGGCTTTCTTTCGAAGGAATGGGGACAGGGCATCCAGCGCTGGGGGTGGGGCAGCCGGGGGTCCTGGGCCTCCTGGCCGCAGCTGCTGCTCCCAACACACCTGGGGGGAGAAACAGCATAAGGAGACCATGTGCAGACCCAGGGCCTGAGCTGCGCGTAACTGTGTATGGCAGGAACACAGCTGGCCTGGTTTTGTCTCTGTCCCCAAAAGGAATGGACAGCTCCTGGGATACGAAGGCTCATCCTCCCTAAGGATCACTGAGCCCTGGTTAGTCCAACTCCTTCCTGGAGTGACTGGGGTTGGGTGGGCACCCCATTTCCCTTCCTGGCTATCCCAGCCCTGCTTTTCCACCACTTCCCACTGCTGTTTGGGTCGGCAGGGCTGCCCACCGACAACACTGACCGCTATGCTTGTCCCGGGGAGGGAGGCCTGTTCGTTTTTCAGGCTCAGAAAGAACACAGACTCAAGAAGGGGATGTGATGCAGCCAATTCCTAAGCCACTGCAGCAAGCCCAGGCCCTTTCAGGTCAGACAGCGGCCTGCTGACCTGATCTCCATGGAGAAGAGGACTGGGAATGACTCTCCTGCAAGCCCATCCCAGCTTTTGCCCGGCCCCCTCTCGTGCCCAGTCCAGTCTGACATAGTGGTTAACTCCATGGGCTCTGGAGCCAGGCCGTGTAGCTTCAAGAACCAGATCTACTACTAACTAGTTATATGGCCTTTGGCAAGTTACTGAATCTTCAAGCTTCATAGTATCATCTGTAAAACGGATGCTAGCTATGTTTAACCTCATAAGGCAGATGAGACCCAGGTGCTCAGCAGTGGCTGGCACACAGGGAGCCGTGACTCCTACTGCAGAACTAACACATTTGCTTGCAAGGCCAGTGGTTGGGATGGGACCTGTTTTTCTTGGTCTGAGGTGACACAGCCTGGTCAAGAACCTGTGCATGGGGCACGGCCTCCCCTGGGACTCATTAGAAATCAGCAATGGAGGCAACGGACAAGCCCATGGCCAGCGGAACCACTGACCACCGTGCCCAGCCCGCCTACCTCTCTCTGCCCAGCACAGCGCCCCAGAGGCAGCGAGGTGGCCAGTCCCTCGGCGGAGCTCAGGGAGGGGGAGGCTGGTGGCTCTGATGGAGGCTGGAGTGGGGTAAGTGGGATCTGCAGGGAGAGGCAGAGTTAGCACAAGTGCTCTGTCCCAGGTCCCTACTTCCCCATGAACTAGGCCTTCCCGTCCCAGGGCAGGAAAGAGTTGCCCCTTCAGGGACATCTCCTGGCCCAAGGTATGTCCACCACTGTCCCCACCACCTGGTCAAGGAGCCTTGGGAGACCAAGGCACAGGCAGACTGAAGTGCATGCCCAGGTGGCAGAAAGGTGGGGCGGCCCAGGGGCTTTGGGGGAGGGGAGACGTGGCTCCTGGGCCCGAGGGCAGTGGCAGGCCCACCCCAGGTGCCACTGCAGGTCCAGGGCCGCTCTGCTCTTCCTCAGGACCTCCTCCCTGATTACAGAGAGAGTGCACAGCGAGGCCCCTCCTGTTCTGACTACCTCTGAGCCCAGCATCACAGGCTGCGACTAAGGGAAGGGGACTTATTACTGGGTTCCAGAAAAGAGATGGTGGTGTCAGCTATCACTTCTGTCTCCCTTAACTAGTCTCATGTGAAACCTGTACTCTGAGGATTACAGAAGTAGTGCTAAATCATGGGTCACTTCTCTCTCAGTCCCTGAGGATGTCACTTCCTTCGCTTTGGCATTTCAACTAGATAGCAGTCAACTTGAAGTCCTCCCTGTCTCTCACTCTCTGTAGCTTTCAGATCCCGTCTTGGCAGCGTCTCTGCCTCCCCTCTGGCCACCTGCAGCCGCCCCTTCAGCCCAGATCCTCACACCTCCTGCTGGATGCTTCTCAGTATTTCAGTCTCTGACTTGGGTGGCTTCTCAACCTCCGATATACAAGGCAGCCTAAAGCATTTTTTTCTTTCTTTCTTTTTTTTTACCCCCCTGAAGCATCTTTGTGCTCAAAGCCTCCTCTGCCTGCTCACTGAAGACAAGTCTGAACTCCTCTGCCTGCATTCCAGCCCAGCCTGCCTGGTCTTCCCGACGCCGGCTCCAGCTCTGTCTCTCACTGCTCCTCACACACCCTTTGTTCCAGCCCCGCGGAACAGCTTGCCGCTTCCGAGGCTTCCTGCTCTGTTCCTTCCACAGGGAATCGCATCTCTCTGCCCCCCGTTGCACTCTCTTTAAATCTCTCATCCATCAAGGCCCAGATCCAATGCCACCTCATTAAGGGAGCCCTCCCCAGCCTGTCTCTGTGCCCAGCCTTCCCCCACCCCCTCTGGCTCTTGGGCAGCGCTGTCACACTCCGCTTTGTACTACTGCTGCCTGTAGACCTGCCTTCGCTTCGGCAGTCCCGGGCCGTCAGGGGTTACATTTGCTCTGCACAGGCGACAGCCCTGTCCAGTTCCATATGTGTTGGCAAAGGCACTACTCACAAGAAGAGCTTAATTAGCATCTCAATGGGGCTTTCATCCTAGAAAAGCACAATTTAGGAATAACATGAATAATGATAAATAGCTGCTGCCGAACACTGACCATCTACTCTGGGCCAAGCCCTATTTATTATCTTACTTAATCCTCATGACAACCTGCAATATAGGTGCTCCTATCCCCACCTAGAAGGAAAAACTAGTTTGTGAGATGATATAATTTGTCCAAGGTCACATAGCTAAGAATTAGCTAAGTTAGGGAGTTTATCTGAGGTTCATGCTCTTTCCATTATGTCATAAATTACCTCTGGGGAAGATGACTCTATGACCCCAAACCCCAAAATTCATCTAAAAAGCCCAAATTCAAATCCCAGAATTAATTTAAGTAAAAAAAAAAAATGACTTAAGGATGATTTATACCTCTTTTATCACTAGTTACTGAGAAGGAATGGACGGGGTGAGATCGGCCAGTGTGGTTAGGCCTCTGGGAATTCCAGGGTGAACCCTGTAGCTGGGCAAGACCAGGGCAGGGGGGCTGCAGTCCCTGCGGCTGATTCACTCAGCTTTGTACCTGCCTGGTGACAGGAGTTCTAGACAGGCAGGGTCAGGCCTCCCAGGAGCTGAGGGCATCCTGCCCAGGGTCTGGGAGCCAAGAGCTGCCTGGTTTGTATCAGACAAACACACACACAGAAGGCACTTCTCTTCTTGTCAAGGTCAGAGGTGGGGTGAGGGTGCGCCGGCTGACTTCAGAACCTGGAGCTGCTGCTGACCCTCCTACCCCCGTGTCTCACCCCATCCTTGGGGCTTTCTGACAGCGTGACCCCAAACGAGCACAGGATTCACTCCGAGTGGGCTCCTGCTTCTCCCGGGTAAGGCGGGTGCCGGGGCTAGAAGCAGGGACTAACCAGGGTCTACGGCCATGTCCGAGTCAGTGGGTGAGCATACAGGATGGGACAAAAGTAGGTTTACAGTTGCTTGTATGGAAAAATAATACAATAATAAATAATAGTACAAGAATAAACTCTGTGTTTTGTAAACCTACTTTTGCCCCACCCGTATGCAATGTGCACAAATACAGAGTTGTCCGGCCAAGTGCCTTTCCTGACCTCTCTGTGACACCAAGCGCTGGGTGCCTTCCACCCGGTCCCACCCCAGCCCCTGGCCAAGAAGAGGCAGTGCAGTGGCCAAAGGGGCCCCTTGGGAGTGTGAAATAATTACAATTTCAGCTTCCACCCATCTCCCCACACAGGGGGAGAGTAAGCAGGAGCCTCTCTGTCAGTAAAAGGGATCCCATCCACCTGGGAGGGAAGCACCTGCAAGGTGGGGGGCAGCCCGGCTTGAGGGGACTCAGGGAGTTTTCACCCCGTCTAAGGCGCACATCTATCAGGCCAGGCGGGCCTTCCCTGGATGGACTCCCTCCAGAATGGAGGGAGCGCTGGGCAGCCTGCTTCTGTGGGTGTTTTGGGGAAGAGTGGGTGGTGGTAATGATGGGGCTGGGGGAGGCAGGAAAGTGAGGTGTGATGCGGGAAGGAGAATGGCTTGTGCCCACCTGAGGGAGGGAGCCTGTCGTGAGCTGGAGTTTCTGCTGAAACAGGGAGCTCAGCATCTGGTTCTGTCGTTCGAGGTCAAACACTCTCTTCTTCAGCTTGATGCACTCCTCCCGAAGGTCCTGCGGCCGCCCGGGAGGAGGTGGAGGAAAATAAGGAGAGCATACCAGGGAGGGTGGGTGAGCACACAGTTCCTTCATCAGAGCAGTGGGCACTCCTCCCGGGCATGCCCTTCTCCTGCAACCTCCTCCGTGAAGGAGGCTGCAGCTATCAAATCCTCAGGGGATGATAAATTCTCTAAAGTTAACCACCCACGGAGGGAGGTAAATCCCATTCCCATTGGTACCTTCCCCAATCCTGGAGCCAGCCCAGCGCCTCTTAGAAACCACACATTAAAGAAGGGTCCATACAAGGCAGAAGAAGATCTAGGGGTCAGATGGACCATGTGTCGAGAAGTTACCCACAGTACTTCAGTAAATATTTAGATGCCACCTTATGCTCCCAACATCAACACTGCTTTCAGGTCCATTACAATCTGGGGCCAGAATAAGAGAAGGATTCAAGCCCAAATCAAAGGTACCAAAACTCAGAGATCTGGCCTCACCTATGCCACCCCTGTCTCCCGATAAAACAGTACAGGCCTGTCTGAAGTGAGGAAGCGAGGGGTGGGGGAGGGATGGGGGCATCACTGGGCCAATAGGACATTTCCACCAAGCTCCCTCCTCTAGCCCCCAACAAAGGCTTAGCTGAGAAGGCTCAGGGGACTGCTGTGGTACCCAGGACCTCTCCCAGGGAGGTTGGACTTAGGGGTGAGAAGGTCTCCCATGGCCACTTACCTTTTGGTTCAGTAGTGCCTGTACCACATGGTTGGCAACCTGGGGACAGAAAGCCCCGAGGCAGAGATGTCAGCCAACAGCCTTTATCTGGAGGAGACAAGCTATGCTCCCCAACCCTCCCCAGCATCAGTCCCACTGCAGACCCCACAGACCTCGTCCAGACAGCGCTCATAGGTCTCCCGCTGGTTTTCGTTGGCCTGGGCAAGTGCCGAGTTCTCTGCCTGCAGGAAGCGGGAAGAGGGCAAAAAGGAGGCTATGGGACCATTCTTCCCTCAGGGCAAACTCCTTTTGGGGAAGGGGAGGCAAGGAGTCTACTAACTACCCCACTGCCCACCTCTTGGCTCTGGATGGATTCTGCCACGGGGAGGCCTATAGAGATGGGCTGAGGGCATTAGAAGGCAGAGCTCAGATGTCTGGTTTTCTGTAACCTCAACCTCAGTCCAGTGACCAGGACCTAAGGTGGGAGGTGCCAAGAGTAACCCTGATTTCCCTGGGGAGAGGGCAGAGGAGATTGGCAGGACCTTAAGAATGTGATGTAGGGCCTTAGTTTAAGGATCCATGTCCTTGTTCCTCAAATCCTGAGTGCCAGGACATCTAAACCCTTTTTCCTCTGTGACCACCCTTTTCCTCAGAGCATGAATGTGGGGGAGAAGTGGGGTAAAGAAGGGAGACATTGAGGGGTTAGGACAAGCCTGCCCCTGGGCATGCCTCCTGTCCCTGAGCGGCACCTAGCCTAGAGAGCTAAGGGCAGGGAGAGGGCTTCTCAGAGGAGCTCTCCTAAGAATGTTCATCTCCGCTCCAACCTGGCCAAGGGGGCTGAGAGGAAGGGCAGCCGCACCCAAACACCCCACCAAGCTCAGAGGAAAGGGCAGCCCTACTGCCCCCCACGCCCCGTGCCCACCTCCAGCTCCCGCAGTCGGTGCAGGAGCTCCTGGCAGGTACCCGGCTCCATGCCGCCATCACCACCCTCTCCTGGCCTCGGGTTCTCAGGACTCCCAGCCGGCTGGTCCATGGCCTCTGACATCAGGCCCTGGGAACAAGTGCGAGAGGCCGGGCAGGCTGCTCCAGGGCCGGGGAGGTGAGCGGGGGAGGAGGACAAAGATGAAACTTGTTAGTATTCTCGGAGTTGAGCTCAGTGGGACTGATGTGCCACGGACACTGTAACAACTCAGTCTAAGTCTCTCTGGTCACGGGAAAAAGACACTCTTCCCATCTGAAGAACAAAAACCATTGTTTTGTAAAGCCCCGTAACTGCACTCGCCCTGTCACAGGTCACACAGGCACTGGCCAGGAGCTGAGAAACCTGAATTCTCCGCCGCGACTGGCCTCCATCTGGCACACTGTACCCTCCTGGCGACACTGGGAGGTGCCTGCCTGCCTCCAAGGATCCCTGGTCCTCTGCAGGGGCTCGGCCCTTTACTCGCCTTTCCATTTGGCCAGCTCCTTCCTATCATTCCTTGGATTATTTCAATCCAAGTCCACTCAGGTCTGTAACGGTCTCCCCCGGACTCTCGATTCCATGAGGGCATGTTCATGTCACTGCCCAGGCTTACACTTCCTGGTGTGCAAGAGACAGACTGAGCACCAACTAAAGAGACCAGCCTTGCCCTAACCGGTTTGGCTCAGTGGATAGAGCATCGGCCTGCGGACTGAAGGGTCCCAGGTTCGATTCCGGTCAAGGGCATGTACCTTGGTCGTGGGCACATCCCCAGTAGGAGGTGTGCAGGAGGCAGCTGATCGATTTTTCTCTCTCATCGATGTTTCTAACTCTCTATCCCTCTCCTTTCCTCTGTGTAAAGAGACCAGCCTGTCACTGCATGAACACAGCCAGCCAGGCTTCTAACCTGAACTGTGTGTGTGATGCCCCACCCCGCCACACTGTTGCCATGGTTACTGCCGGTACTGACTAGGCTTCATCTTCCATTTGAGTTTCAATTTCTCTGCCAGAGGAAAGCGCTCATTTCCTTCTTCTACACAAATATTGTGGAAATTTCCAGTAGATGGGAAACCCTTCCTCATGCCAAAGGGTGGAGGCTCCGGTTTACAACTGACTACTTGCCTCCCGGCCCCACTGAAGCCCCCACAAAGGAGCTTAGCACTTCTGGACCAAGGAAGAGAGGACCGCAGCACTCGTCCTCCAGGCATCTGAACGCTCTCTCCTCCGTCCTCCACGGTGGGGCACAGGGCCCTGCCCCACTCAGCCTTCCCCCTCCCGTCCCCATCAACAGCCGCACAGGCCACAGAGCCCTCACCTGTCTCTGCTCCCTCGGCCAGGCTGGCACACTCACTCTGACAGCCAGAATGGTCACCTTGCCTGTGGAGAAACAGGGAGAGCATGTCAGCCATGCCTTCCACAAGCATTTATTTGGCTTCTGCTTGTGCCAGGCACGGGGCCACAGGGGAGAACAAGCCAGCGAAAGCCCTGCCTTTATGAAGCTTCCGTTTTATTGGGGGAGGCGGATCATACACGATAAACCAAGGAACACCCAAGGAACATATGCTGGGTCCTGGTAAGACACTGAGGGGCGACAGTTAAGCAGAGACCGACTGAAGTCCAGATCAAATCCTGGGATGGAAAAAGCATTCTGGGTAGAGGAAGTGCCAGTGCAGAGGTCCCAGCTCTCAGTCAGAAATCACTCAGACACCAGGTGGAAATGAACAGTCACACATGGTGCTTTCTTTCATCCTCATCACCACCTCAAAGGACTTAAAAGCTATTATCAGCACCTATATTTGAGATGAGGGAACCAAGGAATAGGAAGTTACACTTGCATACACTGAATGTATCCTGTGTGTTGCCACTTTCTCATGCATCATTCCACTTGATTCTCCTACCAAACCTGTAAGGGGAGCAAGCAGGCTCCAGAGGCAAAAGATGCAGCCCAAGTCACATGGCTGGTTCGCAAAGCGCACTGGACAGGCCTGGACTTCGCCACCCCCAGGCGGCCTCTCTGTGCACAAGTTGTACTGTAAGCTCCTTATAGTCAGTAAGCTCTGCAGTCCCAGGGCTCCCGGGACAATGCAGTTAAACAGACCTGGGTTAGAATCCTGACTCTGCAAGATCTGGCTCCTCACCTATGTAACGGGGATAAGAATACTATGCAGAAAGGGTTGCTGGAAGATGAAATGAGATCATGTACGTAGTGTTCTGCGTGAACTCGGTAAATGGAAGCTTTTCATATCATCACATCCTGACGCAGGCACAGTGGAAAGTCCTGCAAAGAGCCTGCTGTTACATCCCCCCACTTCTGGTCTATTCACAGGTAGGCAGACCCCGAGTCACCTCAGCCGGGGGTGCCCACTAACGGGCACCTGGAGATCTCAGAGTGCTGCCCAAACTGCCCTGCCTTCAAGGAGCTCCCCCTCTCCAACCCTCTCCCCCCAGCTCTCCACCCCAGAGCCAGGCAGCCTGCACTCTTCTCTGCCTGGCACCCCAGGAAGAGGGAACCAGCAAACAGGAGAGCACTTCTTCCTGAGTGAGAGTGTGTGTATGACAATGGGATAAATTGAAAACTAGAAGAAAAGGAAAAACGGTGTAATATTTACTTTTAGCACTACCACAATCTAAAGTCCTTTGTTGTTATTATTTTTAAATGTTTTTATTGATTTTAGAGAGAGAGGAAGGGAGAGAGAGAGAAACATCGATGTGAGAGAGAAATACTGATTGGTGGCCTCCTGCACGCACCCTGACTGTTGACTGAACCCGTAACCTGGGCCGGCAACCCTTTGGTGCACAGGTGGATACTCAACCAACTGAGCCACACTGGCCAGGGCAGTCCTTTGTTATTTTAACATCATAAAAATGTACCTAGTTGCCTGGTGGCAAGGCTCAGTGGTTGAGTGTCGACCTACAATCCAGGAGGTCACGGTTTAATGCCTGGTCAGGGCACATGCCCAGATTATGGGCTTGGTCCCTAGTGGGGGGTATGCAGAAAGCAGCTGATCAATGATTCTCTCTTATCATTGATGTTTCTATCTCTCTCTCCCTCTCCCTTCCTCTCTGAAATTAATAAAAATACAGTAAAAAAAAATGTACCTAGTATAACTTCATTTGCTATGACATTATCATGTTTGATATGTTTAGAAATGGACAGGCCTGGAAATAAAACAAAAAAAAGTTTCAAGAAATATCCTCTTTCCCACATGCACAAATAGGGGTTAAAACCAAAAAAGGGCTTTGGGTTACCTCCACCACTGGGCCAATTCCACCCCATCCACCACTCACCTCTGGGCCAACGCCCACTGGCTCCAGTCGGAGGGTCCCCTGCTCTAGGAGCAGCCTGCCCCCATGGATCACCAGCTTTCCCTCAATCCCCTCCCCATTTATTTCCCCAGTGGGTTGGGGTGGGTGCAGAAGTGCTGGGGAGTGTGAGGAAAAAAGTTGGGAGGATGAAGGACAGGAGTGGGATGAAAAGGCAATGTCCAGGGGCCAAGAAAGAATAAAGCTAATGGCTTAGCTGGTTTGGCTCAGTGCATAGAGAGCCGGCCTGCGGACTGAAGGGTCCTGGGTTCGATTCCGGTAAAAGGCACATGCCTGGGTTGTGGGCTCGATCCTCAGTAGTGGGTGTGCAGGAGGCAGCCGATCAATGATTCTCTCTCATCACTGATGTTTCTATATCTCTCTCCCTCTCCCTTCCTCTCAGAAGTCAATTAAAAAATAAAAATAAAGCTAAAACTGTGGAAAGCCCAAGTCTTGTGTTCGCCACACAACAAAAACCAAAGTAAGGGTGAAGGTGGTTTAGGAGAATATGTTTTCCTAAAAAAATAAAGATAGGGTTTGGCCTCAAGCTCTGAGCAGCCCCTGCTATGAGCAGCAGCAATATTAGGGGGAGACACCAGAGGCCCTGAGCGTACTTTCCCCAATCAGATGGAGGAACTAGAGCCATGCCGGGGTCCTACAGGATTGGAGCGGTGAGGAGCCTGGGGAAGAGCAGGAGGTACAGGCCTAGCTGGCTACGCCTATCAGCTCCTACTTCCTGAACCAAGATCCTGATGAGAGGAGGTGGAGCTGGCACCAGTGGGGGATGGAGATGCAGTTATGGATATCCAGGATTAGATCCAGGACTTGGGGCTTCATTTGCCAGACCCACCATTAGAGAGCAAGGGTGGAGATGAGGGAGCTGCAGCATTGAGCACCCCATGGACGCAGAACAGGTGGAGCTGGTGAAAAGGACGGAGGCTGGAGTAAGCCTGCCTGGGCTCAGGAGGCTCTCCAAGCCCGCAGGCATCCCCGACAGGAAGTGGTCACCTAGAGAGCTGCCTTATCTCCCCGCGTTCCAGACTGAACCAGCACAGCACTGGACACATGCCGGTTGTAATGTTCATCTCCTTCCTCAACCTCAAGACAAGTCAAACTTCTCAGGACCCACTTAATTCAGTTCTGTACTTGTGGGAACATCGGCCCAAGCCCAACCCACCTTAGCATTTTCACTCGGAGAATAAGGTACCCCATGTACACAGCCAATAAACAAACAAACAAACAAACATACAAACAAACAAAAGCATCCGGGTTAGACTCGAGGTCCCGGATGTGAGGACTGGCTGTGGATGATGCATACCCCACAGAGCCAACCATGCCACCCTCCAATCTGAGCGCCTGCGGGTCTCAGAGCAGGGAGGCCTGAGTCCCACTGTGATCTGGGGGAACCCTCCCAGTGATAAGCCACCCAAGAGCAACAGCTCTGCCATGTGTGTCTCTGTATCCCTGGCTGGGACTAGGAGAGACTCCGGAAATGGTGGCTGCAGGCAGGCTATGACTCAGCCTCACTTTGGGGGAGATATTTGCTGCCCTCGGCCGAGGAGGTCTGGCCAGCTCAGGAAAAGGGGCCTTCTCTGTGTCTGCAGGGCCACGAGGACAGGGCAGGAAGCTTTTGGCCAGGGTTAAGAGTCACAGGCTAGAGGCCTGCATTTGACCTTGGTGGTAGGGAGGGGCACATACTATGAGTCAGACCAGATTTTGAGTTCAAGATTTCTATGGTGTTAGGAAAACTTCCTGCATCTTTGCAATCCTATGGGGAATGTTAAGATACAGAGAGATACTACCACCTCCCGATCCTAATCAGCCTAATTAGGCCCTTCAGAGTCTGGGTTTTTGGCTTAAGTCTCATGAGAAAAAAAATCAACCCAGGTCAGTTCCCCAGTGGGGTCCCTACTGGGTGTCACTGGGGGCCCCTTGCCCCAGGGGCCGAGCACTCGCCTCCTTCCCGCAGGCCCACAACTACTCACAGCTTCTGTGTTCAGCCTGATGGGCTCCCGGGAAAAGCCCCAGCCTGGGGTTTTCAGGATGGCCCTGGTTTCAAACATTCCTCTGGTGGTCCTACCATAAATACATCCTGGATGTCGGATGTTGGGTCGAGGTCAGCCAGGGCTGCGTAGGGATGAAGCTGCAGGGTGTGGAAGCCCTAACTTGAACTGTGGGCTTCTCCCGCCACAACTGCCAACCAACAGGCAGCCCCGCCTCCGACAAAGGCCTGATTCAGAGGACGGTGACCTCAGTGCTGAGAGGAGGGAGAGAAGAGAGGAAGAGCAAAGCCTCTCTGGCCAGTCCTTGGGGGGAGAGCACAGTTTTCAAGCAGCCAGGGACAGAAAAGGGGGAACAGCTGCTTGGGCGTGGGGGCGGGGGGCAGTTCCAGGCCTGGGACGTGGCTGGTTCAGCCCAATCGCAGAGTGCATCTGCGTGACCACTATCTCTTCAGCCTACTCAGTCATGGCCCTAGAACCCACTGGCCCTTTAAAGCCAGGAAGGGACAGGGGCTTCCAGGGCCTCCGAAGAGATCTCTCTTGGCCTTTCAGGCAGCCAGAGCAAAGGAGTCGGGTCTGCAGCTCCCATTCCCTCCCCTGTGCCCTGGCAGAACGCAAGTCCAGGCCTGGGAGGAAGGGGCCTGAGAGGTGGCAGCAAGCCCCATGCTCCCTAAGCTGGGCCCTTTGCCAAGGCCTTGGGGCCCTGATGAGCCCCTCACTCACCAGCTGTTCCCCCAGAGTCCTCTAGGGAGAGAAGCCAGGGACTGGGAGGTGGGGGAGGGCTGGGCAGCTGCAGGAAGGCCGAGATGGAGAAGCTCGCTTTAATAACAGAATCATCCGTAACACCAACGGTTTCCCCCTCTGCTCCCCCCATTCTCCAGCTGCTTTCTGGAATCCCTGTCACACCCAAGAGTCCACTTGTAAACAGCAACTTCTGCACCCAGCAAACACTCCTTCCCGGGCAGGATGGGCCCTGGGCTGCCTGGGGGTGTATGGCGGCATATAAGGACTGAGGCCCCAGGGCACCCCTGGCCTGAAAATGGCCACCTTAATCCTTGACCCAAAGCATCTTTTAGCCCTAAGAATCCCAACTGGCCTCTTCCCTTCTCAGGGAAAGAGGGAAGACAGGAATTTCCTTCCCTGCTCCTGACAACTGGCCTTCGGAGAGGCATGTGTCCCTGAATCTCCCCTCTAACTTCCTCTTCACAGCCACTCCAAGAACCTCCGTACTATGATGTGGGTTCTTTGAACCGATAGTGGGATCAACCACCTGCCCTTCGAGGCAGTGCAGAAGGGCAGACATGTCAGGAGCCCAAAGGCTTATCTCTCCGCCCTGGGATCCCTCATGTTCCCTGTCCATAACATAAGCCAACAACAAAAACACAGCTG
>NW_005369706.1:500409-520284 GCF_000412655.1 Myotis brandtii | reverse complement strand
TGGGAGGAGAGGGGACTCTGACACAGACACAATGGATTTATTTATAGGGCCACATGCCAGGGGCTCTGCAGCCAAGAAGACTAGGCCCCACTCCCAAAAGCCCAGTGGGGCTCAGCCCAGGCCAGCCAAGGGCACTGGAAAAGCCTCAGACCAAGGCAGCAGATTTAGTCTAGTCTCAACACTGCAATTTACTTGCTGTGTGACTTTAGGCAAATTACAGTCTCGCAGGGACAAGTTCCTTCATGCCAAGTGGAGGTTTTTCTAGAACAGTGGTTCTCAAAGTGTGGTCCAGGGACCCTGAAGCCCTTTCAAGGAGTCCACAGATTCAAAACTATTTTCATAATACTACCAAGACATTACTTGTCTCTTTTACTTTCTTTCTCTTATAATTATAGAGTAGCATTTTCCAGAGATCATGTGATATGTGATATCACAAAAGATTGAATACAGAAGCAGATATTGAGAATCCAGCTGCCTTCTATTAAGTCAGACATGACAGATTTGCAAAAATGAAAAACAATGACATTCTTTTTACTATTTATCTTTTGTTTTGGAAAAATATATAATTATTTTTATTAAACACATTAATTTTTAAGACTGTAGAGCAGCAATTTTCAACCAGTGTGCTGCAAGAATTTTTAAAACATTCAATATTTGACTATTATTTAGTCAGGGGCACTGACCTTTTTCCCCTTAAATTGTCAAATAAAAAAATGACAACAGCCAACAGAACAATACCCGTCTGGTGTGAATGAGTCAAAATTATACCTAATATTTTTGTTAAATCAGCAAAAACATTTTTTGGTGTGCTGCAGAATTTTAGTAATTAGTTTATGTGTGGCATGAGATAAAAAAGGTTGAAAATCGCTGGTGTAGAGGGATCCTCAGGCCAAATAGTTTGAGAATCACTTTTCTAGGAGTGTTGTCCAGTTTGTGATGATGAAAATATTTATTTTGTGCTGTACAATATGGCAGCCCCTAATCACATGTGGCTAGTCCAAATGAGGAACTGAATTTTATTTATCGATTTAAAATTTTTTTATTGGTTTTTAAAGAGAGAGGGGGAGAGAAGAGAGAGAGGGAAATATTGATTGGCTGCCTCCCGCACCCCAACAAGGAATCGAACCCACAACCTAGGCATAAGCCCTGACCTGGAATGAAACAGCCACTTCTGGTGTATGGGATAATGTTCCAACCAATTGAGCCACATCAGCCAGGGCAGTACTGGATTTTATGTTATAGCCACATGCAGTCAGTGGCTGCTGTGCTAACAGTGCAGTTCTATAAGATCCCTGGAATCTAGAAGATTCCTTGACTTTAGCATTCTAGGTTAATGCTTCTTTCCACAGACTGTAGAGGTTGGGGGGGGGGGGGGGGGGGGGGGGGGGGGGGTTTGGAAGAAACAGGAACTGATATGTACTCCTGTCCCCAGACTTCTACTCACACTATTTCTCACTCTCAGTCACCAAAGGAAAGCCATCTCAACCACATGGTCAGTCCTGCCTGGCACTCCTACCAAGGCTTACTGTTGGAGAGGCTCTCATTCTGACACGACTCCTTCACACCCTCTCCTCAAACGTCTGGCCTGTCACCTCTTGTTTCTCCAAAGGATGAAAGCCAGCAGAGGGAAAACCCCTCAAATCTCTTGCCACCACCCTCCCAGGGTCACCAGAATCTCTGCATCGCCTCCTGTTACAGCAGAGGAGCTGCCCTCTTCCCAGGCAAACAGTCCTGCCCCAGCCCCTTCAGTGTCTCCCTCCTGAAGGGATCTTCCCCATCCACCTGTCACACCTGTCAGGTGTCTTCCATTTTTCTTTTTTTATAATAGCATACTTTATTCATTTAACATTATCTTAAAGATCATTTCATGTTAACACATACTAGTACATATATCTCATCTTAAAAATAATGTTCCCCTGAGGGATTCCAAAAGGGCAGTGGAGTAAGTAGAGCTATACTGACATTCTCCCAGGACCAAAGTAGAATTACAACTAAAATACAGAAGAACCCCCCTGAAAAATCAACTGAAGACTAGCTGGAGAGAACCCTGATAACGGAGGATGGAAGTGGAGACCACACAGAGACTGGTAGGAGGTGCAGAGGTGTGAAAGGGATGGCCGGCTCCCACAGACAGCAGCTGAAGACTCGGAAGGATAGCTCAGCCGTGGGGGGGTGGGGGTGGGGGTGCCCACTGAGAACGCTGGGGTCTAAACCCCAAGCTGGGCTCCCCAGAGCACCAGAGCTGAGAAAGGTGCCCACATAACATCTGTCTGCCAATCAGAGACGGCTGGAAAGGCAGGCACCCTCTTAAAGGGCCAACACACAAAATTGCATGTGCAGCCACTCACCTTGGGCTCCAACAGAGGCAGGGCAGAGTGGACTGGAGCTGTGTGAGGAGAGTCCAGGGTTGGGGGCTATGGGGTTGGTGCTTGGAGGGCAGCCACCTCGGTTTCCTGTGCTGAGTCATTTCCTCACACTGCGGAGGAGATATTTCTCCACAGACCTTTGCTACCCAGGCTTTTGCCTAGGGAGAAGGCAGTTTCCCCATCCTGTCAGAAAGACTTCTGGCCCCATCTGGGGCTAATCAGGGCTGATAACAATCAGACTGAAGGCAGAGGAAGATCAATGGAGGCTTTGAGTCTCTGCCTGATCTCCCCCTGGGCCCGGGGCTAGGAAAAGAAGACCCTGGTGCACATCTTAGTACTTTCCAAAGGCACCCAGCCCCAGCAGAGGGAGCCACAAGCTATGGATTACTGATAGCTCCAAACTGTACTCAGGACCAGTCACAAACAGCATCTGACGTCCTGCCCTAGAGACTGGAAGTCATAGCAGATCTACTTAGTACACAGACACAGACAAAAACCCAGATTACCAAAATGGGGAGACAAAAAAACAAGCCTGCCCTGACCGGTTTGGCTCAGTGGATAGAGAGTCGGCCTGTGGACTCAAGGGTCCCAGGTTCGATTCCGGTCAAGGGCATGTACCTTGGTTGCAGGCACATCCCCAGTGGGGAGTGTGCAGGAGGCAGCTGATCGATGTTTCTCTCTCATCGATGTTTCTGACTCTATCCCTCTCCCTTCCTCTCTGTAAAAAATCAATAAAATATATTTTAAAAAACAAAACAAAAAAACAACAAGCCTGAAATGAAAGAACAAGAGAATTCTCCAAACCCTAACCGGTTTGGCTCAGTGGATAGAGCATCGGCCTGCGGACACAAGAGTCCCAGGTTCGATTCCGGTCAAGGGCATGTACCTTGGTTGCGGGCACATACCCAGTAGGGAGTGTGCAGGAAGCAGCTGAATCGATGTTTCTCTCTCATCGATGTTTCTAACTCTCTATCCCTCTCCCTTCCTCTCTGTAAAAAATCAATAAAATATATTTTTTTAAAAAGGGAGAATTCTCCAGAAGAAGAGCTAAATGAAATGAAGACATAAAATTTATCAGACATAGAGTTCAGAATAATGATGGCAAAGATGCTCAACAGCACGAGAAAAGATATAGTAACTATGAAGAATGACACAGAACTAGTAAAGAACACAGTGGAAAGAATACACAGATTAGGAGAAGCCGAGGACTGGATCAGTGAATTAGAAGACAGGATAGAAAAAAATCACTTAATCAGAGAACAAAACAAAAAGCAAAAAGCAAGAGGATAGCTTAAGGGAGTGTGGAACAACATGAAACATAACAATATTCACATAATAGAAATGCCAGAAGGGGAAGAAAGTGAGCAAGGGATAGAAATGCATTTGAAGAAATAATGGTGAAGGAAAAGGTCACACAAGTTCAGGAGGCACAGAGAGTCCCAAGCAAGAAGAACCCAAAGAGGTCCATGCCCAGACACATCATAATTAAAATGCCAAAAGTTAAAGATAAAGAGAGAATCTTAAAGGCAGCAGAGAAAAGCGATTTGTTACCTACAAAAGAGCTCCCAAAAGGCTATCAGCTGATTTCTCATCAGAAACACTACAGGCCAGGTGGGAATGGCATAAAATATTCAAGGTAATAAAAAGCAAGGATCTGAAACCAAGATTACTATATCCAGCAAGACTATCATTCAAAATAGATGGTGAAATAAAGAGCTTCCCAGAGAAAAAGGGATAAAGGAGTTTATCACCACCAAACCAGCACTGCAAGAAATGCTAAAGGGAAGAGAAGAAATATATATAGAGAGAAACATAGGCATAAAGAATAAAAATGACAATAAATAAGTACCTATCAATAATAACCTTAAATATAAATAGATTAAACACTATGATCAAAAGACATGGGGTAGCTGAATGGATTAAAACAAACAAACAAACATGACCCCATTATATGATGTCTACAAGAAAACCACCTCAGAACAAAAGACACACAGGATGAGAGTGAAAGGATGGAAAAATATTTTCCATGCAAATAGAATAATAATAATTAAAAAAGCTGGAGTAACAATAGACTTCAAAATGAAGGCCGTAACAAGAGATAATAAAGGTCACTATATAATACTAAAGGAATCGATCCAACAAGAGGATATAACCCTGGTAAACATATATGCACCCAATATAGGAACACCTAAATATATAAAAAAAAACTTCTAGGGCAGCGGTTGCCAACCTTTCAGACCTCACGGACCACCAATGGTCTGCGGACCACCAGTTGGTGACTGCTGCTCCAAAGGTTTCCTTAAACCAGCAGTCACCAACCTTTTGGACCTCATGGACCACAAGTGGTCTGCGGACCACCAGTCGGCGACCACTGTTCTAGAGGACTTTCATGGGACACAGCGAAAGCAGTGCTGAGAAGGAAGTTCATAGCACTTATAGGCCTACCACAAAAAAACAAGAAAAATTAATAATGAACTATTTAACCTTACAATTTAAAGAATTAGAAAAAGAACAACAAGAAAAGCCCAGAGTAAGTAGAAGGAAGGAAATAATAAAGATTAGAGCAGAAATAAATGACACAGAGGCTTAAAAAAACAATGAAACCAAGAGCTGATTCTTTGAAAAGATAAACAAGATTGATGAACTGTTAGCCAGACTCATCAAGAAACAAAGGGAGAGGACCCAAATAAATAAAATCAGAAACAAAAGAGGTGAAGTAACAACTGATACAACAGAAATACAAAGGATTATAAGAAAATACTATGAACAACTATATGCCAACAAACTGGACAATGTGGAGGAAATGGACAAATTCCTAAAAACATATAATCTCCCAAAATTGAATCAGGAAGAATCAGAAAACCTAAATAGGCCAATAACAACTGATGAAATAGAAGCAGTAATCAAAAAACTCCCAGCAAACAAATTCCCTGGTCTAGACAGCTTCACAGGAGAGTTTTACCAAATCTTCAAAGAAATAACACCTATCCTCCTCAAACTACTCCAAAAAATCCAAGAGGAAAGAACACTTTCAAGCTCTTTTTATGAGGCCAGCATTATCCTAGTTCCAAAACCAGATAAAGACACTACAAATAAAGAGGACTACAGGCCAATATTCCTGATGAACATAGATGCTAAAATCCTCAACAAAATATTAACAAAAATCACATGACATATTAATAGATGCAGAAAAAGCATTCAACAAAATTCAACACCCATTTTGATAAAAACTCTCAGCAAAGTGGGAATAGAGGGAGCATATCTCAACATAATAAAGGCCATATATGACAAACCTACAGAGAACATCATACTCAATAGGCAAAAACTAAAACCATTTTCCCAAAGAACAGGAATGAGATAGGGATGTCCACTTTCACCAGTCTTCTTCAACATAGTACTGGAAGTCCTAGTCACAGCGATCAGACAAGAAGTAGAAATAAAAGGCACCTAAATGGGAAAGGAGGAAGTAAAATTCTCATTATTTACAGACTAGAGGCCCGGTGCATGAAAATTCATGCACTGGAGGGGGGGTCCTTCAGCCTGGCCTTCCCCCTCTCACAGTCGGGGTGACCTCAGGGGCGGGAGGCAACCTGGAGATCAGGGGAAGGCGACACTCCCATTACACCTCTGCTGCTGCCACTGCTGGCAGCGCAAGCCTTGGCCGGCCCTGGTTACCTAAGCCTCGGCGGCCTTGGGTGGCTGGGCAGCCGCCATCCAAGGCTTGCCTGTGCCTGGGGCCGGCCCTGGGGGACTGAGGGGACTGCGGGACTCCGGAGGCAGGTGCGCGGCTGAGGGGATTGGGTGCTGCCATCTTTGAGGGCGTGACAGTCAATTAGCATATTCCCGCCTTATTGGCTGCGGGTACCATCTTTGCAATGGTGTGAGGGTCAATTAGCATATTCCTGCCTTATTGGCTGCGGGTGCCATCTTTGCAATGGTGTGAGGGTCAATTAGCATATTCCCTCTTTATTAGATAGGATGACATGATATTGTACATAGAAAATCTAGATTCCACCAAAAAAACTACCAGAGTTAATAAAGGAATTCAGTAATGCAGCAGGATACAAAACACCCAGAAATTGATGGCTTTTTTATGCACCAATAATGAATTCTCAGAAAGAGAAACTAAACAAACAATCCCATTTACCACTGCAACAAAAAATTAAGATACCTAGGAATAAACTTAACCGAAGAGATAAAAGAATTGTACTTGGAAAACTACAGGACATTGAAAAAAGAGATAGAGGAAGATATAAACAAGTAGAAGAATATATTGTGTTCATGGATAGGTAGAATTGACATCATTAAAATGTCCATACTACCCAAAGCACTCTACAGATTCAATGCAATCCCTATTAAAATACCAATGGCATAGTTCACAGACTTAGAACAAATACTCTAAAAATTTATATGGAACCAAAAAAGACCCCAAATAGTTGCAGCAATCTTGAGAAAGAAGAACAAAGTTGGAGGAATCACACAACCAGATGTCAAGTTATACTACAAAGCTACTGTAATCAAAACACCCTGGTATTGGCATAAGAACAGGCATATAGATCAGTGGAACAGAATAGAGACCCCAGAAATCAATGCTAGACATTATACTCAATTAATATTTGACAAAGGAGGCAAGGACATACAGTGGATTCAAAACAGTCTCTTCAATAAGTGGTGCTAGGAAAATTGGACAGATATATGCAAAAATAATGAAACTAGACCACCAACTTACACCATACAGAAGAATAAACTCAAAATGAATAAAAGACTTAAATGTAAGTTGTGAAACCATAAAAACCCTGGAAGAAACCATAGGCAGCAAAATCTCAGACATCTCTCGTAGCATTATGTTTACGGATACTTCTCCTAGGGCAAAGGAAACTAAGGAGAAAAGAAACAAATGGGACTACATCAAAATAAAAAGTTTCTGCACAGCAAAAGAAAACATCAACAAAATGAAAAGGGAGGGCCCTGTATGGGAGGATATATTTGGCAATGATACATCTGATAAAGGGTTAATATCCAAAATATATAAGGAACTCATACAACTTAGCCTGGTTGGCATGGCTCAGTGGTTGAGTGTCAACCCACAAACCAAGAGGTCATGGTTCCATCCTGGAAAGGGCACATGCCCTGGTTGTGGGCTCAATCCCCAGTGGGGGGGCATGCAGGAGGCAGCCGATCAATGATTCTCTCTCCTCACTGATGTTTCTATCTTCCTCTCCCTTCCTCTCTGAAATCAATAAAAATATATTTAAAAAAATAACACAACAATGAGGTATCACCTCACACCATCAACAAATGACAAGTGCTGGCAAGGATGTGGAGAAAAGGGAACCTTAGTACACTGCTGCTGGGAATGCAGACTGGCAGCCACTATGGAAAACAGTATGGAGAGCTTTCTCAAAAATTAAATAAAAACGGCCATTTGACCCAGTGATCCCACTTCTAGGAATATATCCTAAGAGGCCCCCCAAAAAACAATCAGAAAGAATGTATGCACCCCTATGTTCATAGCAGCACAATTTACAATAGCTAAGATCTGGAAATAGCCCAAGTGCCCATGAGGAGAAGAGTGGATAAAAAAGTAGTTGTGGTACATTTACACCATGGAATACTATGCACCCTTTGAGACAGCATGGAGGGACCGGGAGAATACTATGCTAAGTGAAATAAGCCAGTCAGAGAAAGGCAAGTATCACATGATCATACTCATATGTGGAATCTAATCAACAAAATAAACTGATGAACAAAATAGATCCAGAGACATAGAAGCATGGAACAGACTGTGGAATCTCAGAGGGAAGGTGGGGGTGGGTGGGAAGAGATCTCTTTCTTCAAAGGGAACAGGCTGTGGCTGGCTCAGCACCGCTGTGTCTAGGGAGCTCCAGGGCTGACTTAGTGGCACCATCTGGCCAGAGCCCAGAGGTGACCTCCTCAGCTGCTAGCTCTGCTCTGGGAGGAGAAAGTAGCTCTAGTTCGCCCACAAGCCTCCACTGGCTCTGCTCTTGTTTGTGCCCACAAACGGGAACAGGCTTCCTGGATTCCAGTTCTGGCTTGCTCATACTTGCTCATACTGCATGACCCCATGTGAAGCCTAGAAACCCTCTAGGACTCAGTTTTCCTATCTGTAAAATGGGGTGACCTCTCTGACTCCTCTCTCCTTACAGGGCATAGAAGAAAAGGATGAGATCATGTCTGGAGAGGAATTGTAGCTGAAAAGACAGGTTTCCTCGTGAGGGGTTGGGGGGTGCGAGTGAGGAACTCAGCTGGGCCTTAGGGAGAAGCCATTGGCTTTGATGTTGCCTTCCTCCTACAGGGCCTACAGGCTGCCCAGGAAAGCAGGGGTGGGGTTGTGGAGAGGAAGGGACAGCAAAGCCAAGAGCTTTAGCCTTCTTCTAGCGCCAGGGACAGGAAGTGAGGTGCTGTCTACAGAGGAAGTAAGAAGCAAACACCCCCCAACTTCCCCTCAGCCTACAGTGAAAAGGAAGGCTCCAACTTCAGGAGGCTGAAGTCCCAGGGCTGGGGAAAGAGAAAGCAGGAGTGGGGGTGGGAAGGAGGCATTATCATCACCATCTGGCGGAGAAGAGGGTTTTATGTCTTGGACACAATAAAACTCAAGGGGCAGAGAATCAGGGAGGAGAGAGAAGAGAAGCCACTGAAGTCCAAGTTGAGAAACCCAGCTTTCTGGGTCCATGGTATCACATCTACAGTCCTGGCCCCAGACTCCAGCCCTGCTCAACCCCACCCCTAAGATGGGCCAGGTCTGATTACTCACTCTTACAGTATATGTCCTTTCTTTGCAGCCTTTATCATAGATGTAACTCTGTGATTGTTTAATTATTTGATTAATGCGGGCTTTTTGATGACCATTGGACCCCCGGAGTCTAGCATAGCACCTATCACATAGTTAAAGGCTGGCTGAGTGAATGTGCTGACCACTGCTTGAGAATTCCTCAGAGGCTGGTTTTGGCCTAACCCTGGCATCTGAATCAAATTCAGTATCCGAAGATGAATGAACACTACTCATGGCCTGGGGTCGACGGGGAGACCCTCGGGTGAGTGGTAAAGGTCGGAAGCTGACACAGGCGCCAGGAAAAATCTATGCACACCTAGATATTGCCAACAGGTAAGGCGACAGAAGAAGATATATCTTTTGGGTAAGGGGGAAAAAGGATACATGTTTGTATTTGTTTTTGTGTAAAGATACTCTTGAGGGATGTAAGAAACTAATAAGTGATTCTCTTATTATTATGGAGGGAGAAGGGAGTGGAGATGGGAGCAAGATTTCTCAATGTGTGGCTTTTTTTCAATTTGATTTTTAGACTGGGTTAAAAAAAAATCTAGTGAACCTTAGCTGGTTTGGCTCAGTGGATAGAGCGTCGGCCTGTGGACTGAAGGGTTCTGGGTTCGATTCCAGTCAAGGACACATGCCTGGGTTGTGGGCTCGATCCCCAGTAGGGGGCGTGCAGGAGGCAGCCGATCAATGATTCTCTCTCATCACTGATGTTTCTATCTCTCTCTCCCTCTCCCGTTCTCTCTGAAATCAATATAAATACATTTTTTTAAAAAATCTAGTGAAAAAATAAAGTATAAAACTTTAAAAAATGTAAGAAGGGCCCTGGCCAGTGTGGCTCAGTTGGTTGAGCATCATCCCATGCACAGAGAGGTCGCTGGTTCAATTCCTGGTCAGGGCACATGCCTGGGTTTCAGGCTCAATCCCTAGTAGGGGGTGTGCAGGAGGCAGCCAATGGATGGTTCTTTCTCATCAACCATTGATGTTTCTCTCTCCCTCTGCCTTCCTCTATCCTTCTAAAATCAATAAAAGCATACTAAAAAAAAATTTTTAAAAATGTTAGAAGGAATAACCACATGACCAAGTGATTCCTAAAGCCCCTCCCAGCTGGGGCCGTCTACTCTCACTTCCCCTATTAGAAAGTACGAACCAAGCCCCTGAAACAGGAGGGGTGAGGAGATCTGGCCAATTGAGTAGGGGATTCTGGCCAAGGGATGCCAGTGTTTCCACTCCCTTTCTTCCCAGAAATCGCTCCTTGGGCTAGGGGAGAGGCCCTCCCACCCCCAGACTGTGGTGTGGGGTGGTAACACCAAATTATTCACAAGCTGATCAGGGCCACTTCAGCCTGGATAAGAGTTCATCGTAGATTCTTGGGAAGGGGGCTAATAGGGTCTGGCCATGGTCAGAGGCAGAGGTGGGAGGCTGGGCAAGGTGAGAGTTTGGGGCAGGTAGGGATAGAGTGGGGTAAGTGACTCCTGGACAGGCCTAGGGCTGTTGCGGGCAGGTTCTGAGGGTGTCTCAACAGATCCTCACACAAAAGGGCCAATTACAGCCCCCACATCAAGCCAGCTGGGGGGTGAAGTGAATCAGCCTCTGGGAACCACAGTTGCTGAGAAGCCCAGAGCCACGCCCCAGAAGTTCCAGGGACCCTCACAGTCCTGTCTAGGAAAAGCCTCATTATTCCTCTATCCAGAGGGTCTTCAGGGAGGGACAATTTGAGAACTGCAGACCAATGCCCCAAGCAGCACCCAATACCCAAACCCTGCAGGCACAGCATGAGCAGCAGAATGGGGTGTCTCTCCTTTAAAATTAGCTATACTTGCCCTAGCCGGTTTGGCTCAGTGGATAGAGCATCAGCCTGCGGACTGAAGGGTCCCAGGTTTGATTCCGGTCAAGGGCATGTACCTTGGTTGTGGGCACATACCCAGTAGGGAGTGTGCAGGAGGCAGCTGATCGATGTTTCTCTCTCATTGATGTTTCTGACTCTATCCCTCTCCCTTTCTCTCTGTAAAAAAATCAATCAAATATATTAAAAAATAAAATAAAATAAAATTAGCTATACTTTAAAAAAAAAAAAAGCTTACTGAGGACTGAAGAATTCCCAGAGCTCAAGGACCAGCATAAGGTTCAGGGAGCTGTGCCTGATTGGGCTCTTCTCAGTGGCTGCTGGATTTTTAGAAATCAGTAATAACAGCAATGATAATTCACCTTAATAACAGCCTGGCCTCCTCAGGACTCTTTCATCTTGTAACTCCCAGAGCTGGGAAAACGGTAATTATCGAGCAGGTGCCACACCCCAATGATGATGTGTTATTAATCCATCAGCACAGGCTGGGAAACTGAGGCTCAGGGAGAAGGATTTCCCCTCAAACAGAGCTAAGGATGCAAGTGCCAAGGCCACTGGGCAGTGAAGAAACGAAGGTGCCAGCTCCATATCTGTTGTGTTTTGAGGGGATACTGAAGATAAGGGCACTCCTTCCAGAGTCAGCCAGATCTGGGTTTGAGGAGGTGAGGAAAGACCCCAGATGTGTGTCCCAAGCCCCTCCCCAGGTGAAGCAGGGCTTGGTGGTAGCCCCGTCTGGGAACCAGGGCCTCTGATCTTGAGTGCATACACCCACCCACTCTCCCCAAGTTCTGCAAAGCAGCCTGACAGCTGCTTGGAGCATCTCCTCCATCTCTGCAACTCGAGCAGAAACCACAGGGTAAGTGGGGGCTTAGCCCTCCAAATAACCGCATGCCACAGGTACAGTCCATAAGTGGGAGCAGGGCGCATCCTGAAGCTGGGTAGGCGGATCAGACCAAGAACCCATCAGAAGTGGGAAGACTGCTTCTTGGGAACCAAAGCCCATATCCCCAGCCCCCTTCCGTTTTGGCACTGATTTTACAATGAGATCCTTCCTATAGCAAGGTCTGTTTGGGCTGATCATGTTGCAGAAAACTGCAGAGGAGGCCCAGCTGGCCTGTGCCCTCCAAGAGAGCAGGGAAGGGTGGGCAAAGAGTCATAGAACACCGAAGACCTTTTCCCAGGGTGGCCACAGAGGGAAGCAGCAGGGACTCAAATGAGAAGGTAAGGATAAAGACATTGCCTGTAAAGGTCTATCCACAGTCTATATGTGCCTGGTCCTGCGAGAGATGCTAGGGAGAGATGCTAGGAACATATGTAACTCAGCTCCGATGCTAGGAACAGATGCAACTCAGCTCCGGAGAAACCATAGGGCCAAGCCAGGTAGCAACCAATGACCTTGTCCTCTAACCTTCCAGGGCAGAGCCAGGGGAAAAGTATTAAGCGTGATGCTGGGAGGGATTTAAAGTTGTTTACTTCCACATATTAGACAGCTGACCAGAGCCCTTGGAAGTTTCCTGAAATAATACCCTGCCCCTCCTAGGTCCCAGCTCTCTATAATCTCATCTTCAAGAACTACCTTCTCTGCTTTAAATTCAGCCAGGCCTCCTCATGCACAAGAAACTAAGGCAGAATGGTACCATGGAAAACACTTGACCAGAGTCAGGAGCCCTGCCTGATACGCATCACTGTATGAATCACTTTTCCCTCTGGACTTCAGTTTCCCCATTTTTAACACGAGGGCATTAACACTGTCTCTAGGATTCCTTCCTGTCTATGATTCTATGTTGCTTTGATGTAGTGGCACATTTCAGGTTACTTTACATAAATTTGCATGTTCAATCAGAAATCCCAAACTTTGAGTGTAGAAAATCCAATCAGTCCTTTAGTGCAGCGAGGCTGGGGCTGGAGGAGCCTGCCAGGTTCGGGTGAGGACTGTTACAGCAGACAGTGGTGGTGGTGAACTGGGGGAGGAGCCAGGGGAAACAGGGCCAGGAAGCAGCACTTGTTCTGAGAGACGCAGTTCTGGTGACCCATGGCTGGTGGGGCCCAGGACCCTTCAGCTACTAAATCAGGGTCCTTTCTCTTCCTGCTTCTGAAGAGGTCTCTAGCTTGCCAGCGTCAGCCACACCCCAGAGGGAACAGCAGCCTCTGCCTAGCAACAGCTGCATCCTTCACTCTGACAGGGACTCCGCCATCACCCACTTTCTGGGAAACTGACCTCCCTGGGAGCTTCAGTTCTCCCTTCCAGGGGCTCCTAGCAGTGAGAAAGGCTTCCTTGGGGGTCTAACTAAACACCCCCTGCTGCAGTTTCACTCCCATGGGAAGCAGGGCCCGAGGGGGTTAGCAGAGGGGAGGACAATATTGGCAGGAGAATCTGCCGGCATCCAACCAACCCATGGCCTCTCTAACTCTCCGACATCCCACTCAGCACCTGGGAGAGCAAGGATGAAAACAAACAAGGAAAAAGCAAAGGCCTTTGGCTCTTGGGCTACAGAGCAAGTCCCAACCTGGGAAGCCCGACTCCTGAGAAAGCCTTCAACCCAGAGGGAAGGAGGCTGGGAAAAGTGGGCTGGCATGGCAGGGCCTGGGAGGCTGGCTGGGCTGGGTGCGGGCAGCAGGGGAGAGTCCTTAGCCCCTTGCCTGGGAGTTGGGGGTGTGAGTGCAGAGGTGAGGTGAGTAGGGAGTGGAATGGGCAACAACAGTGGGCCCTCCTTGTCTTCTTCCCATAAGAGGGCAGATGAGTGTGCTGTGCTCTGGCCCAGATCCTAAAACAAGTCCCAACAACTGAGATGCAAACTGTCTCCTGGGAATCTGCTTACTTTGCTGGCCTTTGGCGGCCTCCTCCTTTCTCAACCCCTCCCCATAGGCCCAACTCAAAGGCTGGCCCGCCAGGATGTCTCACCAGAGGCCTTGATGGGTGGGCCAAACCCCAGCAGCAGTTCATAGCCCAAGACACCAGGGGTGAGAAGGACAAGGACTACTCTTAAGTAGGATAAGGTCGTCTACTCCTCTCCTCCCAAGGTTCTAATCCCAAGTAATCATGAGATTTAGAACATCACCTAACACCTACCTCTCCAAACTGGGCCACCCTACCAGAGGACCTTTCTCCCCTCCGGAATCACTCATCAGTGGAACCACACGGTACCACAAGTGGAAGGGACTGTTAGAGCCTTCCAGCCCAACTGCTGAATTTTATAGATGGGGTAAACTGGCCCAGGAGACAAACTGTCTTGGCCAAGGTCATACAGCAGGCTAAGTGCAGGGACCAAAACTTCTGACCCAGTCCACAGCGACAACAGCTTGGTCCTCATGTATATTGGTTTTCACCTGCCTATTGTGGAAGACCCTTGTTCCCTGCAGCTCAGGCCACGAAACATGATGGAGGGCCCATGCCACCTCATGCATGAGGGCTGATGCCACCTAAGACACAGATCATAGACTTTGAAAACAAAGTTGAACTTTGTGGGAATCTCCCGAGAGAGGAATATTTGTGTCCCTCTGAGGTAGGAAGCACAATAACCCAGGTTGTTCTTAGGGAGACAAAGGGGCCAATATGAACATGAATTTTGTGTCGCCCTTTTTGCCAGACAAGGGGTCTCAGAGCCAGCTGGCATGTCTTGCAAGAGGGTCTGCAACAGGCAACTGGGATAGATCCATCATCCCCACAAGTACTAACCACAGAATGGCTGGACACTGACCCCCTCTTTAGTGTCCCTCAGGACTATCTCTGTCCCAGGCGTATGTTTCCAACCATGACCTCTGGCAGACAATTGTGCTTAGGCAGGAAGACCTCTGGGAGACAGAACAGGAATAAGAGGAATTGCCTTTATAGCCGGGGAGGGAATTCATCAGCCCAAGACCCCTGGGTCCTTAGAAAGGCGGGCATCAAAAAGTAGCAGCTGAACAGGCTGGGTGGATAGCGCTGACACACCTGGACAACTAGGCCTGTGGGAGGTTCGGTGCCCCTGTGCCCTTGGGACATTGCCAGGGCTGCATCCTTATCCTGGGTCCACCTGGGATAAGGATAAGGAGATTCCTTAAGGGGGGCTGAGGTTCGGACAACCGCCTTCCCGGTCGGGCTAGGCCAGGGGAGTGTCGGGCGTTCTCGGCATTCTTCTGACACCGCAGCCAGGACCCAGAGTCTTTTCTGCAGGCGCTGCCCTGGCCCCATTCCCTGCCCAGCCCTCTCCCTCCCTCGGCCTCTCTTTAGTGTTCAGCCCATCGGGCTGCCCTCCTCCGATCTGCCTCCCCTCGAAGCCACGAAGGGTCGGTCCCCGAGGCCCTGATCTCTCCGCCTCTCCCCGCTCCTCCACGCCCTGCCGCCCCAGGCCACAGGAACTGCGAAGTGTACAGAGGAGCCCGCGGCTCGTCTCGCGCCTGCGCTTTGGGAAGAGCCTCCCCCGCCGCAACCACCGGGCACCGCTAAGCGGCACCCGGACGGTGGGATGCGGGTGGGTGGGGTGCGCAGCTGGGACAAGGTCAGTGCTTTCAAAGAAGGAGGGAGACCGCCCCCGGAACATCCCCCTCTTCCGAAAGTTTCCCTTCCGGGGCCACGGAGTGTGCTGAAGGGGGTGGGGTGGGGGTGGACAGAGTCCCAACCCGACCCCTGGGGAGAGTGCGGCGGGAGGGAGAGGCAGACAGCGAGGTCCGGGCTGGAAGCCGCGCTGCCCGCTCTGAACCAAGGCTGCCGCGAGCGCCTTATCCTTCATGCCTCTCACCCTCAGCCCGTGGCTTACAGACCCCACCACCCGCCGCCTTTAAGTCCCAAGGAGGCCAGAACTCACCGAAATCAGGTGTTGAGCTGGACCAGGGCAGGCCGGATACGCCGGGTCCATGGCCAAGGCTCGGGGGCGAGGGGCTGAGAAGGGGGGTTGCTGGGTCCGCCTCTTGATGTCAAGGCTTTAAAGGGGCTAGGGAACTCCGCCCCTCTCACAGATCCCGCCTCCCGCCTCCCGCGCAGCCAATCCGCGCTCACCCTGGGTGCACGCCCCTCCCAGCTCCTCCAGATGTTCCCAGGACAAGAGCTAAGTCTGCCCCGGCGGCGCGCGCCGCTTCCGCCCGGGAGGGAAGGACTGCCCCTCCCCCGCTGTACAGAAACACTTTCCCGGGGCCGGGCCGGGTGGGCCTGGTAAAACCTCCTCTGTGCGGGGACAAGGGACGCCAGGCTGGGTCGAACAGGGGTGAAATAGGGGAGCATCTATAGCACAGAAAACTAAGTGGGTGCGCGCGGACCCACAGACATGCGCGTCTGCTTCCGTGGGGCTGGGCGTGCACGTGTATATGTGGTTGTGAGCGTTGGGGTTTGTAATTTGCCTTCCTGCATACGTGTTAGGAGTAAATCTAAGGGAAGAGGCTTGACTGCCTCCTTGGCCTTAAATACTCCCGCCTCTCTTTTCTTCCTTCGGGATGGGGTCCTCCCAGTAATAAGGAAAATTGACTCCACTCCTCTCAGAGCTTTGCTGGCCCGTTTCCTCACTGGTTTAGGAGGGAAGGCTGAGCAGAAAAAGCATAAAACCTTGTTCTCAGCCACTTGCTATCTCAGTGGGGATGAGTCCCTTCCCTATTGAACTAACTAACCTTGAGCTTAAAAGAGGAAAAGCAAACAGTTCACTTTGGCTCTTGACCTCAGAGCTCCCTTTGCTCCCATTCTCATTGGTCCTTAGATAAACTATTTGCCCTCATCTGGATACCATATAATCTTCATAATCTGCATTGTACTGACTGGCCTGAATATGCAGGTTCTGAACTGGGTCCTGCAAGGAAATAAAAAGGGATCCCTAGCCACAGTCTCTGTCCATTTTATTTAAATTGCTTCGGTTGTGGGATGCATTAAAGCATCATGTTAGTAGTCAAAGGAACATAAAAGTCAAGAGAACATATGGTGCTCAGACTGACTAGGATTAATCTAGAGTTCCTCTGTGAAGGAGGCTCTATAATTTAAAATGGGATTTGGCCTTAGCCAGTTTGGCTCAGTGGATAGAGCATCAGCCTGAGGACTGAAGGGATCATGGTTCGATTCTGGTCAAGGGCATGTACATTGGTTGCAGGCTCAATCACTGGCAGCATTCGGGGTGCATGCGGGAGGCAACCAATCTCACGTTTCTGTCTCTCCCTCTCTAAAAATCAATGGGAAAAATATCTTTGGATGAGGATTAAAACACACACACACACACACAAAATAAAATGGGACTTGAAGGGTAGAGAAAAATTTTGTGTAAGATTTAGTCAGGGTAAGGACATAAAGGAGACTCAGATAGGAAAGAGCAAATTATCTATGTGGGAGATAGTGAGCAATTACCTTGGTGGGGTGGGAAGTGGGAGAAGTTCATGGAGGAGGTTTTGTATGGAGATCAGACCAGGATATAGATTTGATAGCACGTGATAAGTCATGGTGGGTTCTTGAGCATTAGAGGTAGCTTGACTTTTTCAAATGCCTGAGGGCAGTTATTATTGGACCCTAAAAGATGCCATGATGGTTACCTATACCAGCTCTTTCACCTTTGCTTTAAAATTATTTCATTGGTTTATCCTTAACATACAATTAAGTATACTAATATAGATCTTAGGTGCTCCGTTTTGTGAATTTCAACAGTAATATATATGTAACTCCCCAAATAAGATACTGAACCATTACTCCAGAAAGTTCCCTCATGCCCCTTTATAGTTGATTACTCTGCACTAACACCACCCACCCCTGCAAACCCTGAATTCTATCACTTTAGTTTTATCTGTTCTTGGATTTTTTAAAAGTGGAATCATATAGCATGTACTTTTTAAAGTACGTTTTTGTTGACTTCAGAGAGAGAGAGAAAGGGAAAACGGGAGAGAGAAAAAGAGAGCGGGAGAAACATTGATGTGCTAGAGAAACATCAATCAGTTGCCTCCTGTATGTGCCAACCTGCAACCTGGGTATGTGCCCTGACTGGGAATCAAACTGGCAACCTTTTGGTGCAAGGTATGATGCTCAACCAACTGAACCACACCAGCCAGAACTGCAACTATATTTAGCATAGTGTTTTCTTGATCCATCTCTGTGTAGTGTATTCCTTTTTATTGCTGGGTAATAGTCTACTGTATGAATTATAACACAATTTGTTTATTCATTCTCCAGCTGATAGATATTTGGGTATTTCCAGTTGGGGCCTATTATGAATAAGGCTGCTACAAATATTCTTTTTCAAATATTTTTGTGAGCATATTTTCATTTCTCTCACCTTTTAAAATTTTCTTTTTTAAAAACGTTTTTGATTTTTTTTTTAAGAGAGTGAGGAAGAGAGAAAATCAATGTGAAAGAGAAACATCGATTGGTTGCCTCTTGCATGCCCCTCACCAGGGTTAGAGCCAGCAACCTCGGCTCACCTTATTTCATGATAATAGATAGCAGCACCTTTGGAATCCAGAAGCATTAATTAATTCTTATTCATTCAATCACCTAGCATTTATTGAATAGGGATCTGTGGGAGAGTCCTTGGTTTACAACAAAAATTAGACATGATTCTTTTCTCAAAAGGCTTAAATATCCCATAAAACTCCATGTATCTGTTGCATTCCAAAGCCATGGGGTAGATAAACCTTGTCTGTCAGATATATCTAAATATTTCTGGATGTTTCCAAATAACTAAATTTTGGAAAGCAGACAGACCATCTAAATGATGTTTTACTTTTCATTCAGATGTTTACCATTGTTTAATAAACACAGCCAGAACATCTACACTTGTCAGAGCAAGTAAGTACCTGCCTTACTTGAAAGGCTCTTGCACACTTGAAAGTTTAAGCATTCAGATTTTGGCAGATTCTCTATGCTTCACAACCTTCATCCTCATTGACAAGAGGTGAAAGAATGATATCTAACATTGCTCCATAGTTTTCTGTATTTGATGAGGCTTAAAACACTTTCATTCTCAATGGTAGTATTCACTTAAATTATTAAAAATATACAGAAGTTCCAAAGTTAGTTTTGAACTATTATATACCATATATTGTTCTTTGAGTTGTCTGTTACAAAACAAGCTAGGCTTCGTAGGCCTCTAGTTGCTGCAAGCTGTTGGAAACAAATCAGTTTGGTGGTGTGGTCTGTGCATACAGTGCTGATGACTGACTGGTAGATGGCATCTCAGAAACCAACCCCCTTCACCGCTCACCTCAGGACTTTGGGATCTTCTGCTTCAATGCCATGTGGTCATTCATTCAGTGCTGGAGCATCTTCTTTCCTCCATTGGAACTATTTGGCCACTGTGTTACACTGGCTGTAACTCACCCCATCTTAGAATTCTTGAGATAGTCAGGTGGTAACTGGCCTCTCAAACATTTATTTATTTTTATTTTTTAAAATATATTTTATTGATTTTTTACAGAGAGGAAGGGAGAGGGATAGAGAGTTAGAAACATCGATGAGAGAGAAACATCGATCAGCTGCCTCCTGCACTCCTCCTACTGGGGATGTGCCCGCAACCAAGGTACATGCCCTTGACCTGAATCGAACCTGGGACCTTTCAGTCTGCAGGCTGACGCTTTATCCACTGAGCCAAACCAGTTAGGGAAGGCCTCTCAAACATTTAAATAATCTGGTAGCTCTAGCCGGTTTGGCTGAATGGATAAAGCATTAGCCTTCAGACCAAAGGGTCCTGGGTTCAATTCTGGTCAAGGGTTCGTACCTCGCTTGCAGGCTCCTTCCCGGCCTGGGCCCTGATCTGAGGCTCATGCAGGAGGCAATCAATGATGTGTTTCTTTCACATCGATGTTTCTCTCTGTCTTTCCCTCTCCCACTCTCTCTAAAAAAATCAATGGAAAAATATCCTTGGGTGAGGATAAAAAAGTAAATAAATAAAATAAAAAATCTGTTATTCTCCAGGCTGGATTGACTTTAAGTG
>NW_005369706.1:487903-500214 GCF_000412655.1 Myotis brandtii | reverse complement strand
AGGAAGGGAGAGGGAGAGAGAGAGAGAAACATCAATGATAAGAGAGAATCATTGTTCGGCTACCTCCTGTCCACCCCTACTGGGGATCGAGCCCATAACCCAAGCATATGCCCTTGACCAGAATTGAACCACGGACCCTTCAGTCCACAGGCTGATGCTCTATCCACTGAGCCAAACCAGCTAGGGTTCTAAGTGTGTTCTTGATGTCTTTCCTGCTTAATAAGAGGAAGGAAGGAGCTGGTATTGGTTAACGTTTGGTCATTTACTGAATAGAAATAGATCTTTGCTACTGCTATTTAATTCTACATGGGACTATTCAAGTTTAATTCTACATGGGACTATTAAAGTTCCTTGGGTTCTGACAGCATTGCCAGTATGTGCTTTGAAACTTACCTGTTACAGATATGATGGATCTGCTTAGGTCCTTGAACACTTTTTCCCTCATTTTCATCAATCAAAAATTCTTATTGAGTATTTACTATATCAGTGATGGCGAACCTATGACATGTGTGTCAGAGGTGACATGCAAACTCATTTTATTGGTTGATTTTTCTTTGTTAAATGGCATTTAAATATATAAAATAAATATCAAAAATATGTCTTTGTTTTACTATGGTTGCCAATATAAAAAAATTTCTATATGTGACACGGCACCAGAGTTAAGTTAGGGTTTTTCAAAATGCTAACATGCCAAGCTCAAAAGGTTCGCCATCACTGTACTATATGCTAGGTACTATGCACTAGATGAGGTATGATAAATTAAGAAATTGAAAATGTAAGCAATGGAAGATCATACTTCATCCTAAAAGCGAAGGAGAGCCTTTGAATGGTTTTAAGCAGGAGGGTGGGATAACCAGAATTCCATTTTAGAAAAATCACTGTGGTTGCAGTGTAGAGAACAGAGAGAGTAAGATTGAAGTCAGGGAGATCAGACAGAATTTTTTCATGGTAATCGAGGGGGAAAATGAGAAATATGCTCTGGACTAGGAAAGAGATAGTGGTGATAAACAAAAGATGACTTTAAGCAATAAGCAGCTCTTTCCCATGTGAGGACACGGCAGGACATGCTGGCTGTGAACCAGGAAGAGGGCTCTCACTAGAATGGAACCATGCTGGTGTCTTGCTCTTGGCCTTCTCAGCCTCTAGAACTATGAGAAATATTTATAAGCCACCTAGGAGACAATATTTATAGCAGGCTGAATGGACTAAGGCAGAAACTGGTACCAAGAAGTAGACAAATGTCTAAAAATGTGGGAGTGACTTTGGAACTGGGTAATGGGTAGAAGCTGGAAAATTTTTGAACTACATGCTAGAAATAAATCTACTTTGCCATGAATATACCATTAAGGGTGGTTCTGGTGAGAGCTCAGAAAGAAAATAGGAGAGGTGTAGAGAAAGCCTTAATCTTTAAGAATACCCAAGTCATTCTGAACAGTGTGTTGATAAAAATATTTGGACCATAAAGGTCAATTATGATGAGGCGTCAGGTGGAAATGAGGAACATAACTGGAAACTAGAAAAAAGATCCAGAGTTCCTGTTACAGGAGAAACCCAGAGAGAGGTTGGAGGCACTTCATCAAGATGGAAAAAAGCTAGTTCCTGCTGGAATAAAACATTGTAAAAAATTCCTAAAGGTATCTTTCTCTCAAAAATTTGACATTTATTCTCATAGTTCACGATTCCTTCATTCATTTCTAAATTATTTGAACCACCTTCTAATGTTAAAGGGACTTTATTTCATAAATTAAAATCGGCTAAAACATATTTTCATTCTATCCTTACTTAAAATAGCCTTACTCTTTAAGTTTGTGGTGCCCTGTTTACAACTCATCATTTTGACTTTTCTATGACTTTCTGACTCCCCCAGAATATTGCTCAGTTTTTATTGTTGAATTGATACCCCTTCTTCTTTTAAAGCATAATAAATAGAAATTGCTAAAAATATATAATAAATGTAGAGTCAGCAAGTCTTGGGATGGGAAGTGGAGGGAAACAGAGAACTAAGCCAACACTGGGTAACTTGCAGATGGTAGGCCATTCACTGATATAAAAGACACCGGAGGTTTCATCAAGGAATAAGATTATAATAAATGATAAACTCTTTTTTTATTGATTGACTAGTAGCCCTGTGCACAAATCTGTGCGCCAGTAGCTCTCTGCGGGGCCTGGCCACTTCGCGCCCGCTACCCAGAGGCTCTCTGTGGTCCAGAGGCCGATCCGCAGCCGGGTGTGGAATGCTTGCCTGCTGCCCGCTCTCAGCAGCTGTCGCCCCAGGACTCCGGTGGGGCTGAGAGGACTGGGTGCCACCATCTTTGTGACAGTTAATTTGCATATTACCCTTTTATTAGATAGGATTTTAGAGAGAGAGAGGTAGGGGGAGAGGTAGGGAGATGGGGGAGAGAGAGAGAGAAACATCAATCTGCTGCTCCACTTATTTGTGTGTTCATTGATTGTAAATGCTAAAATCTTAAAAACAAACAAAAAACCACTGCCAAAAAAAGAGCAGGTTTGGGAGATGATATGCTCACTTTCAAACATGCTGATATTGAAAAACCTGGGGGACATGCAAGTGGAAATGTCTACCCAACAGGTCAGAGCTTCCCAACTGTTATGCCTCAAGAAGAGGTTACAGATGTGTTGCATATTGATCTTCTCAACTCTGAAGGCAGCATGAGCTCCCTCTGACAGGGAGCAGTCTCAGTTATGCTGGGTTGCTATGATGTGGAAGGGCTGGGAAGCATGATGTATACTAGTAATGCTGTTGGATAAATAATTCTGAAGCTCAGGAGAGAGATCTGGACTACAGACAGATAAGAGATTTTTGAGTCATCAAAACATAGGTGGTAACTGAAACCATGGGATGGAGGAAATTATGCAAGGAGAGAAGAGGGACTGGAACAGAACTCCAAGGACCAGTAATATTGGAGAGGGGTCTCCAAAGGAGGAGGAAGAAAACTGGGCGAGTGCTGTCACTAGAGCCCAAGAGGTTTCCACAAAAAGACCAAATGGTTCCCTGATATTGCTGATGTCAAGCTGGATCAGGACTGAGACATTACACTGACTTTAGCCACATGTCACTAGTTACTAGCAAAACCAGATTTTGAAGGGTTGAGAAAGATATGTAATATAAGGAATAAATACAATTATTTAAAACTCTTTCAATAATTTTGGATATGCTGTGAAGTAAAAGACAGATAGGTAGGTGGGGTAATGGGGGATGAGAGTTATTTTAGAAAGACACTGCTTAATTTTATTTTTAAAAATTATTTTAAATGTTATTTTTAAAAAGCATTGTGTGCATATGGTTAAAAAAATCAAATAATGCCAGGCCAGTGTGGCTCAGTGGTTGAGTGTTGACCTATGAAGCAAGAGGTCATAGTTTGATTCCTGGTCAGGGCACATGCCCAGGTTTCAGGCTCGATCCCCAGTGTGGGGTGTGCAGGAGATAGCCGATCAATGATTCTCTCTCATCACTGATGTTTCTCTCTCTCCCTCTCTGAAATCAATAAAAATATACCCAACATTTTAAAAAAATTAATAAAAATATATTTTAAAAAATCCAATAATATAGAAGCAGTTATTTGCTTCATTTCCCACTCCCAGCAATGCATTATTTTAACCTTTTGGCTGATGTTTCAATATGACTAAATATGCTTTTCTGCTATTCTTTTTCACTTTCAGATTTACTTTATTACCCAGGTGTATATTATTTTTTTTTTAAATGTTTTTGTTGATTTTAGAGAGAGGAAGGGAGAGGGAGAGAGACAGAAACATTGATCAGCTGCCTCCTGCCTGCCCCCTACTAGGGATGGAGCTCACAAGCTGGGTATGTGCCCTGACTGGGAATGGAACCATGACCTCCTGGTTCATAGGTCAATGCTCAACCTCTGAACCACACTGGCTGGGCCTCATTCCCAGGTCTGAACACATAACTTGAAGCAGCACAGTAACTCCAAAGCCCTTGCTCTTTTACCCTGGCTCTTCAGAGTCTCTTCTCAATCTTGATTTCTGTGACATCTCAAGGCCTAGCAGCCAAGGCCCAGATTCTGCAACAATATAACCAATGTTCAAAGCCCAACTCTTCCACACACCTAGTGTGACCTTAGGAAAGTCACCTAACCTTTGTGTTTCAGGTTCCCTATCTATAAAATGGGGATAATAGTACCTACCTCATAGGGTCATTTCAAGGATTACAATTTATGTTGTCTAGCATATGGTATTCTATTATTAGCTTTTTTTCTGATTTCTAACCAGACCTCTTTTAGTTCTTCCTATTTCAGCCCTCAGCCCTAGGACATAGTCCCCTCCTATCATATCCACTTATTTTAGTAATTTACTACTAATTAAATCTTAATCACTCTATATGAATGACTTCCAGATTTTTATATTTAGTCTTGATCTCCCAAAACATCAATAATTAACTTAAATAACAAGCACTTACTGTATTAAACAACGTAAGTTTAGGCACTGGATAAAGGACAAGACTAGGTCACTGAAGGTTTTTAAGAGAAAGAACACTGGCAGCAGGACAGGGGCTGGGGCTGGATTGGAGGGTACATGACAGAAACCCAGGTTGGTGTCAACCACATGGATGGAATAAATGGGACTTACATGTTATTGGCAGAATTTGTTGCACTTCGTGACTATTTCAATGTAGGGAGTATTAAGTGAGGAGAGTCAACTGAACTTTGTAGCTTGAGCAATGGAGGATGTCACCATTGAGATAGGATTAGGTTTAGAATGAGGGGAATGAGTTTGTATTTGGGATATGTTGAATTTGCAATGTCTTTGAAATATCTAGGGGATATGACTACATAACAGGAAAAACCTTCATCTGGAACTGGAGGTGGGGCTACCAATATATTTGGAGGTTATTACCATATAGGTAGGTGTTAAAGGAATGGGAGTGGAGGAACTCACACAGGAAAAATATGAAGACGACAGGATAGAACCCTAACTGTGGTCTCTGCTTACATCAGAATCATCTGGGATGATTGTTAAAAGAGATTCCTCATTGTGAATGTATTTAACGCCATGGAATTGTGCACTTAAAAATAGTTAAAATGGTTAAAATGGTAAATATGTATATTGTACCACAAAAAAAATGCAAAAAGCAAAGCAAACCAAAAAGATTCCTAAGTCCCATTCCAGACCAGAATCACTATGTTTTTGAAGATGAATCCTAGACTCACCAAGTAAAAGTGCAAATTAAAAGTTGAACCCAATGCCTAAGGGGTAGTGAAAAACTAAGAGAATAAAGGGAGGAAAGTATGGTGGAGAAACCAAGGGAGAGCAAGAGGTTCAAGAAGAAGGGGTCAATATTGTTCACTGGTGTCACTGCCCAGGAGGAAGACTGAAAAGAGGCTACAGATTTGGTATTCAGGTGGTTATTGATGAATGGGAAGTGAGGGAACAGAGGCTGTGGGGTCTGTTGTTTCAAAGATCTTGCTCACATTTGGGTGGTGATGATATGGGAGAAAAGCTTGCATAAGTTTAGGGAGGATATAAGACACAGGAAAAATTGGTGGTTTTGAAAATGAGAGAGAATTGAATATGTTGGTAGGTGGATAGGAGTCAATAAGGCCAAGGAAACACCAAAGGGATCCTCTACAAAGCATAATTCGGGAGAAGTAGTACAGGTTGGGATCAAGAATTTAGGCAGAGATTATTTGGTAATTACTGGGTAAGTTTAGAAGTGAAAAGGAGGCAAGATGAAGAAGTTCAATACTAAGGTTAAGAAAAGACTTCCTGACACAACAAACAAGAATGACATTAGTTGGTGGTTAAACTATTTGCTTAGATTAATGGAGCAGGGATAGAGTCAGGAGCCTGTAGAAGGGTCAAAGTCTGAAGTCACTAGGATAAAAGTGACCAGGAGCAGCAATATAAAAAGTTTGAAAAACAGTACTGGAATGTAATTGAGATTGGAAATGGCACAAACCAACACAATTAGCTGAAAATAGAAAATTGTTTTTTCTAAATGGTTTTAGTTCCACCCTCTTGTTGTGTAGGGACAGCAGTGGCCTCCGCTTCCTTAGCAGGAGCTTTTACCTAACTTCTCAGTCAATAGGTCCAACGTCAAACAGATGGTTCAGACTCTCTTGTTCCCTGCTCTTCTTTAAATTAAAAAAATAACAATATCTTAGAAATTTTGAAGTTCATTAATGCAATCTCCCTTCTTAGCTAGGTATGTTTTGTTTTTCTATCTTCTCTTCACCAAACAAATCTTTTTCCATCTTCCACTTTCCCTTGAATTCAATTGATGGGTGTTTTAAAAATCAAAACCTAACAAACATCAGCAGCACTATCCCACAGCACTTATGGTGTAGTCATCCAATTGTAGACTGCATTTTACACATGCTTCTCTGCATATATTCCCACCTCCATACTGGTGTGCTTTGGCAGTGGATGCTGACAAAAAAGTCCTGAATTAACTTATTCACTGGCTTGTTTTCTGTTCTGAGCTTAGATAAGGTTTCTTCTTGAGCTGAAATCTTCCTGGAGAGAGTGGGTAAAAGCAGAAGTTTCTTATCTACCCCAGATTCACAGGATATTCCCAACTGTACTCATCACTTTTATTTTTTATATTATATACAACCTCACTTCATTCATTTCATTTATACCAGTTGGATTTTGGGTTCATAATTTAAATCTTTTATTTATAATTTATTTATTAATTTATTGGGTGACATTGGTTAATAAAAATTATATAGGTTTCAGGTGTACAATTCTATAATACATCATCTATATATTGTACTACAGGCCTGGTGCCATGCATCGGTGGGGTCCCTCAGCCTGGCCTGTGCCCTCTTGCAATCTGGGACCCCTTTGGGGGATGTCGGAGAGCTGGTTTCGGTCTGATCCCCACAGGCCAGGCCGAGGGACCTTCGTGCACTGGGCCTCTAGTATGCATATAAGATCTTTGGTTAATCTCTTCCCGCCTTCCCTCCTCCTTGAGATTTATAAGTCTGTTCCATGTTTCCATGCCTGTGGTTTCCGCTCCTGTGTTGAGCGTCTGCCTCCTGGTGGTCAGTGCATGTTATAGCTACCGGCCGGTTGGCCAGTCACTTAGGCTTTTTATTTATACACACACACACACACACACACACACACACACGCACACACGCACACACGCACACACACACACATACACCCAGTGCACGAAATTTGTGCACTGATAGGGTCCCTAGCAGCTGCTGGCTGGGGCTTCCCTTCCCTCAGCTGCCTGCCACTGCCACCGGCCAGGGCCTCCCTTTGTACCCACCTTGGTCTGGCACCGCCCGCTCATCTGCTCTACCATCCCATTGCAGTCCTGCTCTCGTTGGGGCCCATCGGGGCCGGCAGTGACTCCACTGCCACCTGCTGCCAGCGCCCCCTGGTGGTCAGCGCACATCTAACTCCTGGTTGGTCGAACTCCTGCCCGTGGGAACAATGTGCATATTAGCCTTTTATTATATAGGATTGTATGTTCACCACCCAAAGTCAAGTCTCCTTCTGTTTATTCACTTCTACCTCCCCCTCCATAATTTAAATCTTTTAAATATCTTTTAAATGTCAGCCAATGCATCTTGCCTAGTATCTGTAGCCTGGTCATGTTGGAGATTAAGACCTGCTCTGGAAGATAAGATGTTTTTCCTACTTATGCTCACTTTTAGCCAGGCCAGTGACTCTTTTTTCAAATTGTATAGTGAGGTTTTGCCTGAAGGATGAGTTAAGTCATTAAGAAGCCAGATCAGAATCAAGGGGCCCAGGGAACTGATACATTCTAAGGCTAGCCTGGTTTTTATAAATAACCACCAAAAGCAGCTCCTTCCATATCCCAGAAACAGGATCATTTTCTCTAGGCCATTCAGCCCAGCTCACTGCTCCAGAGATGCATTCTCCTTCAGAATCATCCTGAACAATGGGGAACAGATACTGATTATTTCAATGGCATCTTGGACATTTTGCTAAAAGCTTCTGCCAGGTTTTGAAGCGGCCTGTTAAGGAGAGTGGATTTAATTCTCAGAATAAAAGCCTTTCAGTATCTCTTTCCTGGTCTTCTCACCCTCTCATCTTACTATCTCCAGGATCTTAACCTGTTCCCTTCTTTTCCTTCTATCAGTAATTCAGGAATTGGATGAGTCTCTGTGGTTTGTTTTGCCCTGAAGAGCAGAAGGCTTCGGTCCCAGCTGGTGTTGCCAAAGCAGCATACTAATTCCATGCCGTGGTCCTGGGTCAAGATCTGCACAATCTGACTGGCCATATCACCTCGGATGGCAAGGGAATGGAAGTGGTCAAAATCATGGAGGCCCAACTTTCGAAGACGCCTTGCAGCTGCCCGATAACATTTCCAGGGCTGTGGCTCCACAAGGAGGTAGTGGCAGAGGGAGGAGAGGTGAGCCAGAAACTCCCATAGGCCATGGTCCCCATGGTTCAGATGAATCCACATGGTTATGGACATGCAGAAGCCAATGTCAAACACTGAGCGTCCAAACTGGCCTAAGAAAGAGCTCAAGAGAACTTTCTGGCTCCTTTGATTCATGAAGTCCAGGGTAATAAAAGTCAAGGCATCAGGAAAAGGGCATTCTTTTTTAGCTCGCTCCACCAGGACTGGATCTATGTCGCAGCAGAGGAGACGGAGTTCTCTTGAGGCATCTGAGTGGGTCTCCCCATCACGTAGGAAAAGGAAGTGTTTGTACAGAGCCACACTTAGATCCTAGAGGAATCCAAAAGAGCTTTGTCATTGCAGCTTTCAACCAGTGAACAGAAGAGAAACTTACCTTTTTTATTTATTGTTGACAGTATTACAGATACCTAAACTCTTATCTTTTTAATATTTCCCCCATCACCATTTATCCCTCCATACCCTCTGCTACCCCTTCCTCCCCCCACAATTGCCACACTTGTCCATGAGTTCTTTCTCTTTTTGAAATTTTGTCCTCTTATCTCTTGAGACTGCCACCTACTCCTGGTTTTAGAGCAGCAGTTCTCAACCTGTGGGTCGAGACCCCTTTGGGGGTCGAACAACCCTTTCACAGGGGTCGCCTAAGCCCATCGGAAAACACATATATAATTACATATTGTTTTTGTGATTAATCACTATGCTTTAATTATGTTCAATTTGTAACAATGAAAATACATCCTGCGTATCAGATATTTACATTACGATTCATAACAGTAGCAAAATTACAGTTATGAAGTAGCAACGAAAATAATTTTATGGTTGGGGGTCACCACCACATGAGGAACTGTATTAAAGGGTCGCAGCATTAGGAAGGTTGAGAACCACTGCTTTAGAGGGTGTGAGTAGCCTAAGGAGGTTGTCTGTAGTTTTCCACAAAGCATACTCTGAGCGCCATCCAGGGGTGAGAGGCTGTAATGAATCATCTGTATGCTTTCCTGACTGAACGCAGATTGGATAGTATGATTGAAAGTTACAGCATAATAGATGCAGGAAAAAATAGAGCAGTATTTTCCAGCTTAATATGCTGGTAAACTCCCGATCTTTTTGTTTTATTTTCTTTTGGGTATCTCAGACTTCAGGGAGGAGGAAAGGGCTCCAGGGGCATCACTGATGTTCTTACCAGGAAGATGAGGAATAGAGCAAACACCATCTTATAAAAACCTGCTTCTCAAACCTGTGATTAGGAAAGTGGATCCCAAAAGTCCTCATCTAGCCTTCACTCTATAGTTTCAATTTCACTACCGGTCCTATGCTTCACCACCTCTTCTGAGATTTATTCTGCTTCTGCCTCCATCACTCCCAAAAGTCATTGCTGACCTCCTTCTTCAGTGATTGTTGATTTTCACCATCTTAGAACTTTTTTTTTTTTTACTCTTAAACAAGTCACTATCCCTTTCTCTAACTTTGACTTCTATAGCCATTATTACTAACAAATGTGTTGTTCTATACATTTTTTTCAAGGCATTTTCCTATTTATGACCTCATTTGCTCTATGCAACAATCCTGTGAGGAAATATTTATGCCTTTTGTGCAAGTGAAGAAAGCATGGCTGGAAACAAACCAGATGTCTTATAATAGTACATGGATAAAAAAATGTGATGTAGTCATTAAGATGGAATACTAAGTAGCAGTTGAAAATGAAGGAATTTAGCTAAGTGCAACAATATGAATGACTCTCACAAATATATAATACTGAGTAAAAGAGCAAGGCATAGAATAAAATACACGATAAGCTCCCATTTATTTGAAGTTTAAAAATGGGTAAAATTAAACTTCATTGTTTAGGGACACAAAAATAGTGAGCTATAAAGAAACAATAAAAGCCAGACTAGTTTTTACCTCTGGGTAGAGAGAGGGGGTTATGAATAGGAAAAGACATATTGGGGGACTTGTGGGCTACTGAAAATATTTTATTCTTGTTCTGGAAAGTAGTCATAAAGGTGTTTGCTTTATAATAATTCATAAGTGTAGATTTATGTCTTATGCACTTTTCTCTATGTGTGGTATAGTTCACAAAAACACACACAAAACACCTGTATTTTAAAAATTATGGTTCAGAGGCTAGTGACTTTACTTGTCCAATGTCACACAGCAAATTAGGCTACATTAGATTCTTTCTTCTACCAGGCTTCTCACTCTTCAATGTGCATACACATCACTTAGGGATCTTGTTAAAATATAAACTGGGTTAGCAAACTGGGATTGGGGCTGAGATTATTTCTAATAAGCTTCTAAGTCATGCTGATGCTGTAGTTCAAGGAACACACTTTGAGTAGGAAGGTTCTATCTTATGCTACTTGATTTCCTCCCCATCTATTTACTTCTTCCCTGTCTCCCTCCTCCTATCTGATCTTGGGTGTGCCCCATGTTTGACCAGTCATTTTGTCACGTCAGTCCCTCCTCCACCATATCTCTTCATTCTCTCCATCCTCGATTCCCCAGTCCTAGAGTCCCCTGGAAGTTTAAAAAAGAAAATACAGCCCTGGCTGGTTTGGCTCAGTGGATAGAGTGTCAGCCTGCGGACTGAAGGGTCCCAGGTTTGATTCCGGTCAAGGGCATGTACCTTGGTTGCGGGCACATGCCCAATAGGGGGTGTGCAGGAGGCAGCAGATTGATGTTTCTCACTCATCGATGTTTCTGACTCTCTATCCCTCTCACTTCCTCTCTGTAAAAAACCAATAAAATATATATTAAAAAAGAAAAAAAAAGAAAATACAGACTCAAGGGCTTAATATCCCGAGATCCTGACTCAGTAGATTTAGAGTGGGGGCTAGAAGTTTTAAAATTTAAACAAAGCACCCCATAAATTATGGCACATCTGCACAATAAAATATGAAGCTGCCGAAAAGAATGAAGTGACATATGATTGACCTTCAAATTATTAAATGAAAAGCGAGGTGCAATACAACATACAGATGATGTATTATAGAATTGTACATCTGAATCCTATATAATTTTATTAACCAATGTTACCCCAATCAATTCAATAAAAAAGAAAAAAAAACAAGGTGCAAATTAGTGTCTATTATTTGTAACTCTAAAAGAGAGAAGATATTTATACTTGTATACACATAGGATGTATTCCCAAGAAATTATAGCAGTTGCCACTGTTTAGGGGAAAAGGAGGATTTAAGGTCAGTAGAGACTTGCTCCCTAAACGTACAACCAGGTTTGGGAACTCCTACCCCCCTTAACTGCAACTATGTCCTTGCCTGTAATGTGTACATACGCACCTGTCAACTTTAAAATCCCCCGTGGCTTACCAAAGCCTTTCATGAAACCCCAAGCCTTAAACCGAGTCTCTTTTCCATTGCTTTCCCCCTGTGACTTCCTGTATCATCACAGTGGAGAAATATTTGCAGGGGACACACGGCCACCCATTTGCTCATTCCAGCTTTGAGTCTGTATCCAAATGGCCCCCTCTCCTTTACCAGTTGTGTCTCTATAGCCTTCAACCTTCCACCAAAATCTCTTCTTGACGACGACCAGCAACACAATAAAATTCTCCCCACCCTCTCCCACTCCTGGAGGTGGAGTGAGGGCATTAACTTTTTGAAGCATTTGGTGTCAGAGAGACACTTCGCTATTTTGCATGTGGTTTAACTATAACCATTATACACCGAAGAATACGTTTCGGTAAGAAAACGTGGCGATGCCTGCCTTCAGGAGGATGCTGTATTTTTGCTTCTCGATCCTCCAGTCTACACTGTACTCTGTAAACCCAGTGCTTCTAACATAAATATCAACTTGACTCCAGGTTCCGTTCTGCACCGCAAGGCGCACGAATCTTAGATCCAGGCACGATTCTGTCACCCCTGGCTCATCTCTCCCGGTAAACCAATCCCAACCCCACGCTTCCAAAGGG
>NW_005369706.1:487217-487862 GCF_000412655.1 Myotis brandtii | reverse complement strand
AGCCCACGCTGGACAGAAGGCAGGCGCCAGAAGCCCCGACACGTGGCCCTTCCCACCCGGAGTCTGGCCTCGAGGTGGCGCACGCGGAGGTGGGGACGCGAGAATTCGGAACGTAGTTGAGAAAAATTCCGCCCGAGATTCCTAAGACAGATGGAGGGGGGCCTGGGAGGGCAGCTAGAAGCACACGGAGTAGAACAACGAGGCGTCTGTGCCTTTAAGCGCGTTTTGGGAAAAGTGTGACGCCACGCCCAGGCCAGCACCCCAGCCGACACGGAGGCAGCCAACCGCTGGACTGCCGACCCCTCCCCTCCCCTGTCACTCACCCCGGAGTTACACCCCACGTCCAGCCCCAGAATCGGCTTCTTCTCGGGACCCTGAGGGAAGAGCTGGCTAAGCAGCTCCGGAGGCAGGAGGCGGAGCCGTTGCTCTGGAGAGTGGAAGCGGGAATAGTGAGGGAAATTTCCGAACGGGGCGGCCCCGGGTTCCAGAACTCGCGGCTCCTCTTCCACCTTGGCCTCCTCTACGCCTTCTAGGTTCGGTTCCGTGGACGCCGCCATTAGCCTCAGTCTGGCCTCCGGGTCCGCCGGAACCGGAAGTCGGGAATCTGCGGCCGCGGCGCCAGTGCGCCTGCGCAGAAGGGCCCGG
>NW_005369706.1:482565-487098 GCF_000412655.1 Myotis brandtii | reverse complement strand
GCGGGTCCGAAGGCGGCGTCCGCTGAGCGGCGCGGACACCCGGCGGTGGCTTTGCGTTATGGAGCCCTCACCCAGCCTGGGGGGCGGTTAGTAATGGTGTCCCTTGTACAGACGAGGAAACGAGCAGAGAGGTGGTGACCTCCCCAAGCCAACAGTTTCAAAGTGGACTCTCAAACGAGGAGTTTGTTGGGATCTTGGAAATCAATTTTGGTCCAACTTCCTTCCTTTACAAATGTATAAAGTGAGACCCAGGGAGTGAAATTACTTGTCCAGGGTCACGCAGCGAAACTGGGACACAGGCATCTGCACCCGGTGCATCCGATGATGCTAGAAGAGGGTAGCCAGGAGCCGGGTGTCACTTGCACCAAAAGACCCACGTGGCCCAGCCTGCAAGGTGGGACAGGTGGGCGGGGCAGTGTAACTGAGCTTCTTGAGAGGCAAGGACTATGCCTTAAGGGCTGTTTATGATTCCCTCTCATTGATGTTTCTATCTCTCTTCCTCTCCCTGTCTCTCTGAAATCAATAAAACTATATTAAAGTAACCTGTGAAAAAATCTGTGTATATGAAAATATACTAAATATTATTAGTCATTAGTGATATTCAAATCACAACTACATTGTGATACTATTTCACACTGAGGATGGCTAAAATACAAAAGACAGACAGTAACAAGTATTGGTGACAATGTAGAGAAATTGGAAGCCTCATACATTGCTGGTGAAAATGTAAAATGGTGCAGCTCCTTCAGAAAACAGTTCCTCAAATGGTGGAGCCGGCATATACAGGAATGAAGTACTGATACGTGCTTCACCATGGTGGCCCTTGAAAACATTATGCCAAGTGAACGAAGGTAGTCACAAAAAAACCACATATTTGTATTATTCTATTTATATGAAACGTCCAGAATAGGCAAATTCCTAGAGATAGAAAGTAGATTAATGGTTGTCAAGGGGTAAGGAAAGGAAGGATTGGGGACTGACTGCCAATGGAGAGAAGGGGCAAAAGTTTTCTACATATTATAATGGTGGTTGTAAACGAAGGTAGTCACAAAAAAACCACATATTTGTATTATTCTATTTATATGAAACGTCCAGAATAGGCAAATTCCTAGAGATAGAAAGTAGATTAATGGTTGTCAAAGGGTATGGGGAAGGAAGGATTGGGGACTGACTGCCAATGGAAAGAAGGGGCAAAAGTTTTCTACAAATTATAATGGTGGTTGTTCAGCCCCCTGAATATACTAAAGACAACAACATTGAATTGTGTATTTGAAATGGGTGAATTATTAATTTCAATAAAACTGTTTAAAAGAACAGAAAAAAGTAATGTGTGTGGTGATACGGTGGAACTAATAAATATTTTGTTCCTTATCAAACTTTCACCTATAAGTTTGGCATACATTGATTCTTGCCTGAATCAATTTCTTTGATTATAGCAAAATTTTAAATTTCTAATTCTATCATTGTTTCTATATTTATTAGTTGGCATTTTACTTAAGGAAGAGCCATAAATACATTTAAAAAATTAAAAATGTGATTATAATCTACATAATGCTTTGTAATTTGCATTTTAATTTAATATTATACAAGATTGTGACTCTGTAAATATTTATCCATATCATCATTTTTAATGGCCACTTAGTATTTCATAGAATAAACATACCAATATTTCTTAAACAGTCCCTTATTGTTTAATACTTATGTCTATGTCAAAGGACATTCTTATATTCTTTTGGTATTTGTCCAATTATTTACGTAGGATAAGTATCTATTATCTAGTACAGCAGTTCTCAACCTGTGAGTCGCGACCCCTTTGGGGGTCGAATGACCCTTTCACAGGGGTTGCCTAAGACCATCAGAAAACACAAATATAATTACATATTGTTTTTGTGATTAATCACTATGCTCTAATTATGTTCAATTTGTAACAATGAAAATACATCCTGCATATCAGATATTTATATTATGATTCATACAGTATCAAAATTACAGTTATGAGGTAGCAACGAAAATAATTTTATGGTTGGGGGTCACCACCACATGAGGAACTGTATTAAAGGGTCGCGGCATTAGGAAGGTTGAGAACCACTGATCTAGTATCTATTCTGGGTTGAAGGGTGTCTACTTCTAAAAGTTACTTGATACTGCCAGGCCTGGGTGACTCAGTGGTTGAGCATTGACCTATGAACCAGGTCACGGTTCGATCCCAGGTCAGGGCACATGCCTGGGTTGCAAGCTTGATCCCCAGTGTGAGTTGTGCTGGAGGCAGCTGATCAATGATTCTCTCTGATCATTGATGTTTCTTCTTTTTTTAAAAAAAATAACCATATATATATATATGTGTGTGTATATATATATATATTTCGGAGAAGGGAGAGGGAGAAATAGAAACATCAATGGTGACAGAATCATTGATTGGCTGCCTCCTGCATGCCCCATAATGGGGATCAAGCTTGCAATCCAGGCATGTGCCCCGACCTGGAATCGAACCTATAACCTCCTGGTTCATAGGTTGACGCTCAACCACTGAGCCATGCTGGCTGGGCATTATTGGTGTTTCTACCTCTCTCTCCCTCTCCCTTCCTCTCTGAAATCTATAAAAATATATTTTAGCAAGTCGATACTATTGCCAAATTATCTTCCACAGTTGTTTCCCAAACACAGATCTAATCTTGCCACTCCTCTACTTAAGTCATTTTCAGTGTCCTCATTGCCTACAGAACCTAGTTCTATCTCCCTGGCAGAGCATTACATTGTCCCTCGTAACTTGACTCCTCTCTGCGTTTCAACATCTTTCTACTCTCTTTCATCTTCCTATGCTTCAGCTACACCAGACAACTTGTCATCTCTTAACATATTATAACATCCCATGCTACCAGGTCTTTGTTCAGGCTGTTCCCTTTGTCTTAAAGGCCCTCTTCTCTTTTGTCTGTGTGACTAAAATTTGCTCATCCTTTTCAACCCAGTTCAAAGGCCACTGACAAGCCTTTTCTAACTTCCCATGTAACTATACTAGCATGGCACTTAGCACATTAGTTACTTCCCTGTCATCTCCATAACACTGTGCTGAATTCCTTGAGGACAGGGTCTCTGTCTTATGGTGGTAGACAAGTGTTGTTTTTGCCTGCTTAACATTCAACTTTTTCTGAGAACCATATTCTGATTTTCCTTTGGAGAAACATCCCTCACCTCCCTTGTTCTCGTGAATGAATGTGACTCCAGGGTGAATATATGACCTAGGTCTAGTCAATCAATGCATCCTACACCAGTACCATAGTGATTGGTCCAGTGGAGAGTTGCTGAACCAAGGAGGACCAATCAGGGTCAACTAGGAATTCTGCTGGAATTGCTAGTCCAGAGAACTCTTGGAACTCACATAACAGCACTTTCATCATGTTCCAATGATCAAAGAACTTGTGGCCATTATTTTAAACGGCTTCATTCTATCCTCTGGTCTCATACAAAATATATTCAACTTCTTCCCAAGACTCCCATTATAACATCAGGCTCAGGCATGAAGTCCAGAATTACATCTAAACCAAGTCTGTGCATTTGAGGCTCTTCAGGTTTAGTTCCATGGCTGTTCTCAATCTAAAGACTTCAAAAGTAGAAAGACAAGTTTACTCCCACTCCCCCACCCCACACACACCTAGACAACTACAATAGAGGTTCTGGTTCAAAAGGGAGGAAATGAGAGCCCACAGCAAGCACTGATTAGAGCAATTCGAACTCCAGCTGGGCACATGTTGCCAGTTCCTTGACCCAATATTGGTCCAATATTGCTTCCTGGCAATGATTCTCTGTGGCTCTTAACTCCACTCTCTGGTTTTGCCTCTGAGTCATCTTTTTCTCCCCATAGGAACTAGCCCATCTTGCCTCTGAGAAGTTTTCTCAGCCTGCTTACACTCATAGAAGTTCAGGAGTCCAAAGGCCTCTTCATTTTGCACTGTTTCTGTCCCTTTTAGTTTGAGCTTGTGGTGCTTCTACCAATACAACTGTCTTGAAAATTCTGCGATTTTTCTATGACGTTTTGGGGAGTACTCCATTAGACAAAAGTCACACATATAAATCTCTTTAAGACAAGGACTTCTCTATCTGGGACTGCCAGTGTAGCTGCTGAGGGGTAATCTATCTACACTAATAAAAGACAAACATGCCAATTGACCATACCTTTGCCACACCTTAAGCCACTCCCACCAGCCAATCAGAGCGACTGTATGCAAATTAACCCAACCAAGATGGCGGCCGGCAGCCACGGAACTGGAGCAAGCAGGAGGCTTGGTTGCCCCAATGATGGAGGAAGCCAAGCTTCCCGCCTGCCACGCCAGCTCTGAGCTCCACTCAAAGCAACAAAGTTTCAATTATAGAAGGTAAATAAACCCCAGATACCTGTTTTCAGCTGGCGTGGCCACAGAGCTGGAGCAAGCAGGAGGCTTAGGTTGCCCCTGGTGATGGAGGAAGCCAAGCTTCCCTCCTGCCCGCCCTGGCCGGCTCTGAGCTCCTCTCAAGGCTACAAAGTTTCAATTATAGAAG
>NW_005369706.1:464076-479724 GCF_000412655.1 Myotis brandtii | reverse complement strand
GTACTGACCACCAGGGGACAGACGCTCAATGCAGGAGCTGCCCCCTGGTGGTCAGTGCACTCCCACAGCCAACCTCCCGTGGTCCCCTCCCTGCGTCCCTCCCCCTGGCTGGCAGGCCCCAATTGGCCTGGCCCTGATTGGCCCTGATTGCCAGCCAGGCTTAGGGACCCTACCCATGCACGAATTCGTGCACCAGGCCTCTAGTATCTTTATAGAAGCCCTCTTGTTTAACAGAATGGCTCTGCAACATTGCCTTTTAGGTGATTAGGAGTACTTCTGTCTGTCTGAAATCTTAGATTCATCTTTGACCTTTCTGAGGTATGAACAAAGGGCTTTACAATCACACCTTTGCCTTCGTCTTTACCAGAAGAACCCCCGCACCCCCTGCCCCACTGTACCCTGGATTTCATTTTTGCCCTGAGGCCTTTATTACTTTGAAAGTTCTTTGCTGGCTGGAAAGACTGTCATGGGATTTTTACATCTCCTCCAAATTCTAACAAAAAACAAAAGAATTTTTTCTTTAGTTTTCCCCTATCTGTTTCTTATGGTACCAAGCCAAAATAAGCCAGTTGACATTCTACCTGAAAATCTTCTTAGCCAGCTCCATCACTTCATTAGGTACATTTGCTCTTTTTTTTTTTTACATTAGTGTAGATAAGAGCTTTGCTAAATTTTCTCCTACTGCGTAACAAGAATTCCTGTTCCTCCAAGTTCCTATTACATTTTCCTCAACTTTCCTTTGAACTGTCACCTGAAGTCTCTTAGAGGCCCTTCCAGCTTTCCCTAACAGTATCTCTGAGGCTTCTCAGGCATCTCCTACCACCTCGTCCCAAAACCAATGCCATATGTTCTAAGTTTTGTATGGCCGTGCCTCCCTACCAGATACCAAATTCTGTTCCACTTATCTATAGCTGCATAGCAAAATACTGTTTAACAGAATGATCCAGAGGCCTTCCCTTTCCACATCTCCTAGTGGCATAAAACAACAACCATTTTATTATGCTCACAGAGCCTGTGGATTAGGAGTTTGGACTGGGCACATAAGGGATGGCTTGTTCATGCTCTATGATGTTTTGGGCCCCAACAGGGAAGACTCAAATGGCTAGGGGATGAAATAGGTGAAGTTTGAGAATCTACTACCAAAATGGCTTGTTCCCTGGCATGGATGCCACTTGGTGGGCATGGCTGGAAGACTGCCTTGAGCAGGGTCTCTTGGCTAGAGCACTTACACATGGCCTCCCTAGCATGGAGAAAAAGGAGCTAGCAAAGGGGCATAGAGCCATTAAAGGACAGGGTGGGGCTCACTCCTTTAGGCTGGGTTTTCCCCATAAAGAAATCAGAGACCTTGGATAGGGGTTGGGGATAGTAGGCTGGGAAGAAAGTTCCTTACGCACCTGTGTTGTGTGGGGGAAAGGGCACGATCCAGCAGATGGCATATGCGAGCTGGATTGGGTCAGCTCGGCTCTGGGATTTCTCTAGCCTCCCTTGGGAGCCTGGGGATAGGAATGGAATAATAAATGTTAGTTATTCTCTTTTGGTGTGAAGACCCCTAGGGGTGAGGGGAGGGAAATGTACACAGAGATAACCACTCAAAATAGTGGATAGCATAGTGGGTTGAACAGTGCCCCCCCCCCCAATATGTCTAAGTCCTAACCCCTGGTACCTGTGTATATGACCTTTTTGGGAAATAAGGTCTTTGCAGATGTAATGAAGAATCTTAAGAAGAGTTCATCATCCTGGATTTACAGTGGGCCCTAAATCCAACGACGGGTATCCTCATAAAAGAAAGGAAACAGAGATTCAAAATAGACAGACCCAGCCCGGCTGGTGTGGCTCCGTGGTTGAGCGTCGACCTCTGAACCAGGAGGTCACGGTTTGATTCACAACGAGGCCCCAGAGTGGGGTGTGCAGGAGGCAGCTGATCATTGATTCCCCCCCGCCTTTACAGTGGGCCCTAAATCCAACGACGGGTATCCTCATAAAAGAAAGGAAACAGAGATTCAAAATAGACAGACCCAGCCCAGCCGGTGTGGCTCCGTGGTTGAGCGTCGACCTCTGAACCAGGAGGTCACGGTTTGATTCACAACGAGGCCCCAGAGTGGGGTGTGCAGGAGGCAGCTGATCATTGATTCCCGCCCCCCATCTCTTTCTCCCTCTCCCTTCCTTTCCGAAATCAATAAAAAATATTTATTTATTTTTAAAAATATTTTTATTGATTTCAGAGAGGAAGGGAGAGGGAGAGAGAGAGAGAGAAAGAGAAACATCAATGAAGAGAGAGAATATTGATCGGCTGTCTTCTGCTCGCCCCCTACTGGGGATTGAGCCCGCAACCCAGGCATGTGCCCTTGACCGGAATTGAACCTGGGACCCTTCAGTCCACAGGCCAATGCTCTATCCATTGAGCCAAACCGACTAGGGCCAATAAAAAAATATATTCAGAACAACAACAACCATAACAAAAACAACAACACAGGGAGACCCAGAGGAAAAGGCTGTGTGAAGATGGAGGCAGATGTTCAAGGGCAGCCCCAAGCCAAGGAACACGAAGGGTAGCCAGCAGCTGCCACAAGCCAGGAGGGAGGCAGGGAACGATTCTCCCTAGAGCCTTCCGAAGGAACCAGCCCTACTGACTCCTTGGTTTCAGGCTTCTTGCCTCCACAACTGCGGGAGAATAACTTGTTTTTATGGCCCACCCAGCTGTGATAATACGTTACAACAGCCCTAGGAAGCTAATGAAGACAGAAATGGGTAGAAGACAGATATAGTGAGGCTGAAGGGCTGGAGGCAGGGGAGGCAAGGGAGCCAGCGTTACCAACCCCCCCTTCCCTCCCCCGACTAATTTGGACTGCCATCCCATCCTGTCCTCCAGTCAGGCCCCTCAGCCTTTCATCCACTTCAGGCCCTGATCCAGCGGACTCCCCTTTCACATCTCAGCACTTGCTTCCCTGCCGGGCGACTTTAAAGAGCTTTTTCTTGGGACGTGGTCTCGAGCTGTTGTGTATGCTTTCCCTCCTGCAATACTTAGTGTTTTCTCCCTCTCCTATCTCTCGCTACCTTTGGAAGTGCTTTGTACACAGTGGGTGCTTAATAAATGTTATTTATTCTCTCTTCAAAGTGAGGATAATGTCTCCCACTGCTCCACTGTGATGTGTCCCCCTCTCATACCCCACCCCTGGAAACAAGTTCTTCAAAAGAACTTGGTAACACAATCACCCCTCCATGTGCCTTCTAATCCTGCTCCCAGTCACTAACTTGTGTATAAACTTGGATAAGTAACTGTACTTTCCTCTCCTTAGTTCCCTTTTAGGTACAATAAAAGGGTTGGAGTGGATTCATTCATTCATTCCTCCATTCATTCAAAACTTGTTTATTAAGACTGTACCACAAATCCTGTGAATTCAAGAGTAAACAAGAGACAGTTCATGCCTTCAAGGAGCTCAAGTTTCATCGAAGGAGGCAGAAGGAGTAGTTAAGACCCAGCTAGAGTGGCACAGGCAGGGGGCTCCGAGGTTGGAGTGGCCAGGACAGCTGGGGAGGGACTGAGAAAAGCTTCACAGGAGAGGTGACTAAGCTGCTTCTCTGGGGGATCCTTCCAGGTTCCAGGCTTTCCCTCTAGAGCAGGGGTGGGGAACGTCCGGCCCGTGGGCCATATAAGGCCTATGAAATCATTTGGTTTGGCTCTGCCAAGGCAGTAGGGGTGAGTTAATTAAATGTTTAACCAATTATAGCAGGCTATTTTTTAAGTCGATAATTTCGTATGGCCTGCAAATGATCTTATAAACATCCAAATGGCCCTTGGTAGAAAAAAGGTTCCCCACCCCTGTTCTAGAGAAACAAATTTTGGGTCAAAATAATAATCTTCTAAGAAGCTGTGCACAATGAAGCAGGCTCCCCTGGAAGGCGCCCCACTGGGAGGAGCTTCCAGTAGAACTGGGATAGGTCAGGTGCCAGCTCTCTGGGATCCCTTCCAACTCTGGGATCCCAAGAGTCTCTGCAAACGGGGGCCAGTGCCCCTTTTCCACATAAACGGGGAGGAGAGTTGATTCACACTTAAATGCACTGGGAGAAGCAGCTCTGGTGTGGATCTTTCACCCCAAAACCAGTTGAACCTCACACACAGACTCCCTGAGCCATCCAAAGTGACAAGCAAAAGGCAGGCGAAGGAAACAGTGCGAGTGTCATATTACTTTTATTCTTATCTCCCATCAGTCACGGACAGGGAAGGGTAGCTGAGGATGTGTGTCTGTCCTCAGACGCTGGGAGGAAGCTCCAGGGTCAGGTGGCGCACAGTGGTTTACAGCTGACAGGTAAGCAGTGCTCGAGAGGTGCGACAATGGTTGGACTACAGGGAAAGCTGGAGGCTGATGAGAGGTCTGGGGAGGTCAGAGGAGAGCCAGGAATGGAAGCCTGCCCACAACTCCTGCCATAGGGGCCCCCAGCTTCTCGCAAGAATGAGGCCCTGCTTTTCCTCAGGTGGCCACCAAGGGGCAGCAAAGTGCTGGTGTGACAGCCCAGCCCTGCCTAGCTGGAGAGCTGAGAGCCTTGGGACTTGTTCCAGGTGGCCAGGGAGGGAGAGACGGAGCCTTTTGGGGTAAGGGGGTCTGTCGGATCCTGACTCCCCTGGGAGGAAACGCAGAGGATGGAAGAGCCAAGATTCCCGGGGGGCTTCCCCAAGCGATACAGGAGAAGGCAAGCACGCACCTGGGAATCAGTGTGGAAGTCCCCAATCTGCAAATTCCAGAGCAGATCTCTTGGTCTGTCTTCCCCTCAGCAGGAGACCTCTGACCTCACATCACAGATGGCCAGATTCCTGGCTGCCTCTAGCTTTATGAAACCCAACCTACCCCTTCCTGGACCCAGTCCCACCCCTGCCAAAAATGTGAGGGGCCAGCAGGTCCCCTCCTCCTCTGCAGCTTGTGACACCTGCCCATTTTAGGTTTCTCAGGTTTCCATTAATCCTGCATTCCTGCTCCCCTGCCCTTCCTCCTTCCAAGTCCCATCCGGGTGTTTCTGGGGCTCCTCAGGGCTTGGATGGAGGTGGAACTCTCTGCTGCCAGCTCAGTGTGCCCTCAGGACCCAGAGGGGCAGACTGCAGCACACTCTGCTTCGTGATGGCCCTGAGCTGCCCCTTCATCACGGGCTTCCCCTCCTCCCCTCTGCCCAGCTCTTGGAGCTCAGCCTCAGATAAGCTTCTCAAGTCCCAGTTTCTGTATAAACTGTCCTGGGAAGAGAAGGGCTTGGGGAAGGGATTCTGAGAAGCAAGACCAAGGCCTAGCCTGAGAGTGGCAGGGCTAAGGGGGGGAATTCTGACCCCTCAGAACCGGGGCAAGAGATTAGGAGAGGAACGAAGGGGCAACTGGATGAGGGTATAAGTGGAAATACATGTTCTGGTGTCTCCCCTGTGCCACCCTGGTCATGGTCTTACTTCTTGCTGATAGCAATCGTGAATCACAGAGAGCAAGAAACACTCGCCTGACGCCACGGGCAGTGAGGCTGGGAATCAGCACCAGAACCCGGCCTCCCAGCGTGTGTCCAGAAGGTGGAAACCACGGAGTGGAAAACTGGAAGTAGCAGTGGGAAGGGAGAGGAAGGCCAGGGTTGGCACCGAGGATGACAAATCCCTAGTAACGCCCAGGGCCTGACCACCATGCAACCTCATTGCAGCCCCACCCACTCTGTTAGCTATACTGCCCTGGGCTCATTTCCAAGCCCCTTGATCACCTCTGCCATGGGAATGGATGAAAACCACCTGTGTAGGATGGCTGAAATGGATTAATTTAGGACAACACACGGTAGGCATCTCACCCATGCTCACGATTGCCTTTATCTCACCCACAAACACCACCATCATTTCTTGGTTCCTTATTCCTTCAAATACCCAAGGTGCAATAAAACTTCTGCAATATTTCTTGAAAGCTGAAAATAGGAAGGGTGGGGAGAGAGGGGTTGGGAACACAGACAGCTTACGTAGTCATCCTCCCCACGGGCAAACAGGCCCCTCAGACAGGGGTAAGAGGTATCTAGAGGGAGAGGAATCCACTCTGAACCTCCCTGACCCCACCCAGTAACTTTCCACTGGCCTAGGGTTGGCTGCTCGCACGTGCTGGCTGCACTGGCTGCACGCTTCCCCCAGGCGTGGCCCCCTGGTCCCCTCCCCAACAGGGCCTGCAGGGGGCTGGGTGGCTGACGCATTCCCTGCCGGAGATCTCAGCCGCCTAGAGGCTGATAAGGAGCCCAGGCCTCATCACGTGGGACTGGCCCTGGCTGGATCGTTTCCAAATTAGGGAGATGAGGAGATAAGGAGTGGAGGGGGCTTAGGGACTCTGTGCTGAGTGGCCAGAGAAGCTAGGGAAAGGGACATAGGCACAACCAACTGAGGCCTCAGGAGGCCTGGCTAGGGGTAAGCCAGCAAATGGTGTGAGATGGGGGAGGGTTTAAGAAATGGGATGTGTGGAAAGGCCCTGTGGAAGGGCTGGGGGCAGGGTAGGATTCCCTCCAGATGGGGTTGGCTCAGTCAGAATGACCCTCCCTCCCTCAGAACATCCAGTCCTCTAGGGCACAGCACTCGCCCCAGGCCTGTGGGAGCATCCTGGGGGCCCAGAGAAGAGGGTGAGAGGAATAGGTCTCAGTCCTGCCAGCCTCACAGGCCTCCCGGGTGGGTGCAGGTCGGGGTGACCTGGCAGGACTGCAGAGCCCAGACCTCCCAGTTGGCTGCCCTGTGCCCACCTCCCTTGGGGCCCACTTAGGAGCAGGGCCTCCTGCTCCCACCTCCCACCCCAACTGCTCTGTCATGACCCAGGAGGTAGATGGCACTGCCTTCCTATGCCTCTCTGGGTGCTCTTGGCCCCAGGGCTCCAGTCCCTAGAACAAGCCATTAGTCTCAGAGCTGAGAGAAGATGCGCAGCCTGGGACAGCCATCCTGCCTACCTACCTCCCCTCCACCACCCCGTGGAGCACCCTCACCTCATCTCCCAGCCATGCCCCGACCCCCTTCCTTACAAAGCCTGACCTGGAAAGAGAGAGAGGAGGGTGTCCAGGACGCAGGACAGTGTGCCCCACGGTCACAACGCGGTGGCAGCTTTAGGAGGAATCTTAGTGGGGTGCAGCCCTCAGCCAGGCTTCCTAGGGTCTCTTTCCCTCTGAAATCCTGCTGCTCTCCTCTCCCTTGTCCCTTGGGTCCTCAAACCCAGAGGAGCCTCCAGCCTGGACTGCCTCAGTCTGGGAGATGTAACTGGGGGGAAAGGGCGGCACAGGGCATGGGGTGACCTTGGTTCTGCAGGGCCCCTCAGGGCGTGGATACAAGCTACGGAGGGTGAGGATGAGGGGTAGGCGAGGGAGTGAGCAGGCTGGCCACAGGCCGGGCTGGCAGCTAGTTTATATCTGGGCTTACAGGAGCACAGGGAGGGTCAGAGGGCCAGCGAGGGAGCATTCTCTGAAGGGAGAGGTGGTGGGAGGAGCTCCTCATTCCCGGCTGGTGCCAAAAATCTGGAGGAAGAAGGTGAAGATGTAGATGATGTCTAGGTAAATGTTGAGGGCTCCAAAAACATACTCCTCGGGGCTCAGCGTGTGGCGTCGGTTACCCATCAGCAACTGCGTGTCAAATGCCAGGAACTGAGAGAAGGGGAAGAGATAGGAGAAGTCAGAAGGTTCAGTCACTGTGACACTGACCAGGGGGCCCAGTGTCCCCACCCAGGCCCACCCCTGATTTCGTTACTATCGCTTGCTGCCTGACTACTCAGTGAGCTTCCAGCCCAGAATCTGGAACTCTCCCAGAACCTGGAACTTGCCCAACACCTCAGTCCCTAATTTAACACCTACTAAGTGAGCACCTACTATGTGCCAGGCACAGGCATACAGTAAAGAACAACACAGACAAGACCCCTTACCTCATAGAGCTTCAAGTCTAGTGGGAAGTAGGAGTTAGCATGAGTGTAACCAAAGCACCCGGTGCCGATCACAGGAACCTGGCCCCGTGTGGGTGTGGCAGGAAGCCAGGGAAGGCTTCCTGGAGGAGGGGGCCTTGAGGGACCTTCAAGCTGAGTCCTAGTCTTCTTGCCATTCCCCCAGGGCCCTGCTCTTAGAAGACAAATGAATGCTTCAAGTAATAGCGAGCAGGGAATGGAAATTTATGAGGCGTTTTCCAGACCTTAGCCTGCTTAGTCCTAATAATATCCCTACTGAGTAGGGGTTCCATTCCTCCCAGAGAAAACCACAGCCCAGAGATGCTAAGTACGTGCCTACGGTTACACAATTAGGAAATGGCAAAGCCAGGATTTGAACCTGAGCAGGCCTCCTCCACTGCCCCCGTGCTGAACCATTGAGCTCTGCTGCATGCAGACAGCACCGGGGTTTGTGCCTCCTGCCAGGAGACAGGCTCTCCCGGGCGCCTTTTTGGCCGACTGGACTATGAATAGCTATTCCCTTAGAGATGGCTCCTCTTGGCCACCCTGCTGCTCCCTACCAGGCCTTCCCACTGTCTACAGTGACTCCTCCAAACAGCTTTTCTCTGGGGTCCCTGCATACGGAGCAGAACCCCTCAAGTCGCAGCATATGAAATTTGACAGGCAGGCTGTACTTTTCTGGGAGAAAGAAGCCAAAAAGTTCCACCAGTGTCTCCAAGGTTATGAACCACTGATCCACATGGGATTGGAATTCTTTAAATCGATGCACATTCTTGTTAACTGGGCTGTGCCCGGCTCTTCCGTCACTTGTGCATGGCCCTGTATTCCTCGGACTCTCTGAAACATTCATTATACGATACATATGCAGGGGGCCAGGGCGGGTGCCAGCGACGTGCTGAGAGCTGCAGCCGATGGGGAACACAAATGCCTGCCTTGGGGGGCTCACGGCTTAGTGGGGAGTCTGAGATGAGTACAGTAAAACCCAGTAAATGCCATAATTAGGGCTGATTGGGTAGGAGGAAGGTGTCCCAGGAGAGGTGACATTTAACCTGGGCTTTGAAGGATGACTAGGAGTTTGCCAGACTGAGAAGGCATGGTGTGATGGGTGAGGAAATTCAGTATGGGAGGAGCAGGAGGGAAGGAGACGGAGGGAGGGGCCAGCTTACACTTTACCCTGGAAACTGGGGCCCAGCTCCATTTCCTTCACCCCAGACATGGACTCCCTGACTCTAGGACCCAGGCTCCTTGGAGCTGCTTTAGGTGCAGCCCCATGGAAGCCTGAATGGACCCCGCCTCAGTGCCAATGACCCCAGGGCACAGGGGGCAGAGGCTCCAACAGGGAGCAAGTCCAGCAAGTGGGACTTGGAGGGGTGTCACCCTCGAAGGTGTGGAGTGGGGGTTGGTTAAGAATGCAGGCTTGAGCCCTAGCTGGTTTGGCTCAGTGGATAGAGCTTCATACTGCGGACTGAAGGGTCCTGGGTTCGATTCCGGTCAAGGGCACATGCCCAGGTTGTGGGCTCGATCCCCCGTTGGGGACGTGCAGGAGACAGCCAGTCAATGATTCTCTCTTATCATTGATGTTTCAATCTCTCTCTCCCTTCCTCTCTGAAATCAATAAAAATTATTTTAAAAAAGAGAAAAAGAATGCAGGCTTGACAATCAGACTGACTGGATTCTAGTCTTAGTTCCGCTACTCACTAGTGATGGGCCCCGGGCAAGGCATTTCTCTCTGAGCCTGTGAGTCCACATCAGAAAAAGACAGATGAGAGCTAAACAACTTTCCTGAGGTTGTTGTGACAGAAAGATAATGCGTGCAAAGCGCCTGGCACGGCGCCTGAAACATGGTAAGCGCTTAGCGAATGGTAGCTATGAATGTGGTTTTATTGTGATTATCTGCAGGAGAGGCGCCCTCCTGAGAACCTGTGTACGCCGCTGCTGAGCCGCCAGCGTCTCCCACGGCTCATCGAGGAGGCAGATATGTTACTAGGGAAGCTGTGTGGCCTCAACAGAAGAAAAATGGGGAGCCTAACTAGGGCCGAGAAGGCCCTGTTCAGGGTATGGCGGCCTCTCTGAGCCCAGCGGCACTGAGAAAAGGGCATATGCGAGCACCGGGCTGGAGCCGGAACACCTGGGTTTGAGTGCTGGTTCATCCCTCAGTGGCCAGCACCCACGTGACCTCAGCATCGTCATCTACAAAACGGGACGGTAGTAATGACCCCACCACCGTGTGGTTTTGAGGGTAAAAGTATGCAGTGTACGCAGCACCAACTATTATTATTCTTTAGAATCATCGCGCTCCGTCCTATGCTCCTGAATTTGATTTGGGTTCCCCAAAACATTTTCCCTCTGCAGAGAGAACACGCAAGGAGAGGGCCAACTCCAATGCTACAAGCTGCTTAGCCGTCACGCCTGCCAGCAGAAGTTAATAAACTGCTGATCTGACTTATCAATCAGTAGCTTGCTTGGTTGATTGCCCAGAGCCTGGTCACCCCTGGGTGAGCTAATGAAAATAAATCTCTCAACTTAGAAGCTGGGACCTGACCAGGTTTGGGGGAGGCCCTTCCAAGGAGCACTCACCCAGGAGGCCCCTGAGAGCAGCCAGCTGGCTCTTCTCTTGGAGAAAAGAGGAGTGAAATGATTTCTGCCCCTGCCATTGGCCTATGGCCACGGATGCTTATCTATGTTGGGATAGCCTGCCCCAAATTCAACCCCACTGCCTGGCATCACCCATCACTGCAACCTCATGCCTGTGAAGCAACGGTAGGCTTTTCATTCATTTATGCCCAGCAATGTTTACTGAGCATCTACTATGTTCCAGGGAACTTGCCTTCAGAGAACTAATAATCGAATGAGAGCAAAAGACATCATCAGAGATTATATTATTAGCAAGCATTCATTATAGGGGAAAGTTAACTACTAACAACCCCCCTGGGTGGCAGTAAGCATTGCTAACTAACATCTTGGTGGAGAGCAGGTATCTTGGTTACAGTTAACATCTTAGCTGGCAGCTATGATCTCAGCTGAGAGCTAAACAAGGGGTCAAGCACTAGAAGGGTAGCAGGTACTGAGTTGGTAGCCAGGTGAAGACAAGACCCTGCCAGGGGAGCGAGTGGGATATGGGCAAGAGGCAGGAGGATTAGGCTGATGTCTGCATAGTCCTTTCACAGACTATTCTTTTATCTCATCTCACTCACCCAATTTGCCCCAGGAGGTGCGTGTTATTGTCACTATTTTACATAAGAGGGAAGGAGTCTCAGAGCAGGTGACTGGCTTGCTGACAGTCATTGATCTAGTGCTGCAGCCAGATGACCTGTCTCATTCTGATGGAGATGGGGGTAAAGTGGGCTTGCAGGGAGGGAGGGGGCACGCACAGAGGCAGAGGAGCCAAAGCCAACGTTCCTGGTCCACCCAACTGGCTAGTGTTGGACCTGGCCAGGGCCCCTGGCTACACCCTCGGGCTGACCCTGCTGTGTCCAGGGCTTAGGCTTAGGTCTGTTGTTCTCCCAGGCGTGAGGCTGTGAGAGAGCATGCCAGGGACAGGCCAGCTCAGAGCCACCAACAAACAGGCACTGAATACAAAACGCTGAGGTGGCAATGCGTTGAATCAGCATAAAAAATAACACATGGACTGTGTCCATCCTACAGAAATGCCAGCAGGAGTGCACAAAGCGCACGCCCGAGGCCTCCGCTGCGGCATTGGTTCCAACGGTGGAACACTGAAAACACCCAACTCCATCAGTGAGGACCGGCGGAAGGAGCTGTGGGTGGCAGTTCTGAGGCAGAAACATCTCTGACATATGCTATTATAGGAAACAAACAAGTTGCAGAAAAATCCATATCAGGTGATCCCCTTTTAGGTTAACAGACAAACCTCATAGGAGCCTATGCAGCAAATATCTATAAAACACACAGAGAAAGGCCTGGAAGGATATTGATCACAGTGGTTACCACTGGGGGAGGCAGTGAGGGACAAGGTCAAAACAATGTTTGCATTACCTATGTTACTTAAGATTTTAAAAAATGGAATATACGAATAAGCATATTCATATATGATGTAGTTAGGAAATTTAAAGAGAAAGGATAATGTTACACAAAAGAAGACTTGGCGACCTCTCAGCATAAGCCCCTGGGGCAGGTGCCGCATGATCGAGCCCATCGTGTGGCTGAGGAGCCTGAGGCACAGGGAGCGTAAGTGATGTGCCCACTTCACACAGCCGAGAGGACAGCTCGAGTCCCTGACCCCAAATCCCACGCTTTCCACCATGTGACACTCCTTGGGGCATGGCACACGTGAGTGCGTGCGTGCGTGCGTGTGTGTGTGTGTGTGTGTGTGGTGTGCACGTGTGTGTGCACGTGTGTGTAAGGACAGAAGAGGTGGGAAGAGATGTGTAAAAAGAGCTCATGGCCAGGAGCACTGCAGGCTTCCTGGGGGGTGTAGAGAGCTGGGCCCAGCCGAGCTCTGCCACCACCTGCCACCCCCTTCCGGGCTAGAGAGTGAGCGTGGGCTTGGGGGACTCTTCAGGAAGAAACAACGAGCCCTAAGCCTTGTGCCCTAGATTGAGATGTGGGTCAGGGTGAGGGAGGAGAGGGGCTGAGTCCACTCATTGCCTGGGGCCAGGGTTACATACTTCTCTTGTCTTCACTGACCTCAGTGTCAAAAATTTTAATGACAGAGACAACTGCACGTAGCCCTGGGTCCTGGCATGCATCTCCAGATGGGCCACTGCGGGAGCAGGGTCTGGCAGGCACGTGAGCCAGGAAGCCTGGCCCAGGATAAAAGGGGAGCAGTGTACAAAGTGTGTGAGGAACCCGAGGGTGGTCTCATGAGGAAGGGCAGGAGTGTGATACAGTGTTCAAGCACACGGACCGGGAAGTCACACAGACCTGGGTTCAAATCTTGCCTCTGACCTTAGGCAACTGACTACTACTAACAGGTAATACTGATTGATCACTGATGATGTGCGGGGCACATTCTAAGTGCTTTGCATATATTAATTCATTTTGAAGTTACAACGACCTACGGAGAGGGTACTATTACTATCTGCATTTTATAGATTTTAAAAAACGAAACGCAGAGACCTTACAGCTAAAATGTGGCAGAGAATGGATCTGAGCCCAGGTACCCTGGCTCCCAAATCCAGGGCTCCCGATGGCAAGGTTAACATTTACAGTAAGGGTACAAGCTACCACAGGAGACGAGAAACTACCATGTTCTTTGTGCGTGTTATCGTATGCAATCATTACCCAGTCTTGTGAGAGAGTTCATATTAGCCCCAATTTAAAGATGAGGCACCTGAGGCAGACAGGTCAGGTAACTTGCCCAAGGTCATCGTGGTAAGAAGAGGAGCCAGGCCTTGAATGTGGTTTGGGTGGGAAGTGTGTGGCCAGCTGGAGAGCTTCCTCCCCCTCTACAGGCTCCCCTGCCCCTTCTGATAGTGCCTCTCCTGGCTCCGCTCTGGAGAATGCCCCCTGCAGGTGAGAGCAGTGACTCCTCCCCTCCCTGCCCTGCCCCTGCCCCTGCCGTGCTCCCACAGAGCCTCTGAATCACCACCTCTCTCAGTCCTCCACCCCTGGGCTGGGGAGAGGGGGCTCTGGGTCTGGTTCCTGAGAAGTGAGACTCCAGGAAGTGAACTGAGGTGAGGCTGGGCGGGGGGCACCTTTGAGCGGACTTTTCCCCAAAGGAACAATTACTGTCAATCCACCCTCCTCGCTGCCCTGGAGGAATCTACTCAACTTCCAGAGTTAAAGGGTAATGTCCCAGCACCATCGGGCTCCGCGGCATCTGGTGCTGACCCGCACGTTCTCCCTGCCCCCGGCCCTGACGCCAGGACACTGCAGGGGCCTCCTAACCGTCTCCCAGCCTCTGGCCTATCCACATAGCTTCTCATTCATCTTCCTTAAAGCACGGGGACCGGGATGTTTCCCGAGGGCTTCAAACTGGCCAGGCTGGGCAGGCGGAGAGAGCTCTCGGCTCATTAGGCCCATCACCTAATTTCTAACATCCTCCGCCGAGTTTCTTCCTTAGGCCCCTGGCTTGGCTTCTGACTTAGGTGGCGGGAGACCCTCAGTAGCTTTCGGGAGGCCCCAAAGAAGAACTAGCTGAGGCAGAGCAACCTGCCCAAAGTCCTGTGGGCATGGAGGCATAATTAACTAGGCACTGTGGTTCCACAGCCGCAAACCTGTTGGCCAGGCCCTCGCCCCACCCGTCCTCTCTCCCCAGCCTAGCCCTCCTGCTCGGTCTCAGCCCCTCCACCTTGCCCATCAGCCCAGCCCAGCCCTCCAGCTGCCCTGCCTGATTTTCCATGAGCTTCTACAGAAAGCACCTGAGAGGGCACTAGAGGGGAGAGGAGGATGGGTTAGTACATTTCAGCTGACTCACCCACTTCTACTGGCATTAGGGTCTGGCGCCCAGTGGGGATGGGGTGGGGTGAGGCAGAAAACCCAAGGCCTCTTGAGAATGCACCAAAGCTGATGGGGTGAGGCCTAGGAGGGGCTGCCTCTCAAGGCTGGGCCACAACCCTAAACACCTGGGCTCCCAACCCCCCAGTCTCAGCCCAGTGCCGCTGGTGGCCCTGCCCTCAGGAATGGCAGAGTTCTTCAAGGGGAGGGGCTGTGATCTCCAGGAGAGAAACCCATTTGATTCTCTTAACTTTGCCAAGGCTCAGGCTGGGTGGGGGCTGGTTCTCACAGGGGGTCTGGACCTCCTCTGACACTTCTCTTCACCCTTCCCTCAGCATCTTCCCTGAGGCAGCGAGCAAGGCAGGATGCGCTAAGTGCTTTAATTTTTCTAGCTGCAGTGCAGGGAGGGCCCTGCATGGTGCTGAGAATGCCCCACACTAGGGTAGGGGATGCCAGGATGGGCAGCTGGAGAGAGCAGGGGTGCTGGGCGCTGGTTCTGGGGATGGGTTGGAGCCAGGAGACCACAGATTCCACAGGACAGAACTGAAGCTGGATGGAGGTCAGATTGAGGCCAAGGACCTTCTGAGTTGGGAGTTAATGGAAAGGCCCAGGGACCTTAGTTCTTGTGGGGCTGGGCCTCTGAGGGCCTCTGTCCACCTGAAACTGAGGTGAGGGAGGGAGGGAATGAATCAAGTTTTTTTTAACTCTCCTTTCCCCCATGGAACCCAGGGGACCTGCTGTATGTCCTCCTTCCTTTGACCCACCAACTGAGTGCAGGGCGAGGAGCAGGGGGACTCAGGCACCAGGTTCCTGACCATTGTTTACAGAACCTGAAGGATGAGCCCTGTCAGGGCCTTTGGTGTGTTGTCTCCCAAGGAGACATTAACGGGTAATTAATTAGTCCTGTGGTTCCTCCTCTCCGGTGACTCACTGAAACCGATGCAGCAGTTTAATCAACTGTGCAGCCGCTTCCTTTGCCCCGCCGACAGCACCTCAGCCCTGCCTCTCAGACATCCCTTCATTCCACAACGCCAAGGGGCGTCTACTGTGTGCCCGACACTGTGCTAAGCACTGGGTGGGGAGGCAGCGATACACAAGCCAGACACAAGTCCCTGCCATGGAAGAATTTACATTCTGCTGGAGGGAGACAAACGAGAAACAAACAAATCAGAAGGATACTGAACCTGTCAAAGGTTGAGAAGTGCTATGGAGAGAAATAAAGCAGGGCAAGGAGTAGGGAGCAGTGTGTGTGGGGGCGGGGGAGGAGAGAACTTGTTTCTAGGCTGATGGGAATAATCCAGTAGAGAGGGCAATACTACTGATGATGGGGGGGGGGGGGGGGGGGGGG
>NW_005369706.1:451332-463993 GCF_000412655.1 Myotis brandtii | reverse complement strand
CTCCTCCTCCTCCTCTTCTTCTTCTTCTTGGAGTTGTCTTCTTTGAGGGGGACCACGGGGCACTGGAAATGGCACCAGCCTGGGCACAGGACACCTGGGTCCCGTCCTAAAGCTGCCTATTCCTGGCACTGGGACTCGGTGCCAGCCCTTTAACACCCAGAGCTCCAGATGTGAAATCAGGTCTTATAACATCAGCCATGCCTCTCTCCCGGTGGAGGTGAAAACCCAGTGAGGTAACAGGTGTGAAAGTGCTTTGTTGAAAGGTAAAGAGTGGAACAGATGGTTGGGTTATTCTGATTATTCTAATAACACAAGGGATTAGTAAACAAATTTAACGGATTAATGTTCATCCAACTCTACTTGTACCGACAGCTTCCCCACGTAGCTGACACACTTGTGACCTGATCCTCTTGAAGCCACTCTACACTCTACCCATCATGCTCGACCCCCGCCGCACCCCCGCCCTGCACTGACCCCTCTTCTTCCATTTGTCTCTGGCAAAGCCTGGCTCCCCTCTGAGGCCCCAGCAGCTCACTCCTCCCAGGGTGACCTTCCCTCTTTCTTTCCTCCTTGCAGATTCCCCACCCCATCCTCCTAGTCTAAACTTGTCTTTAGCATGTACTGCCTGGGGGAGAGAGGGTTGGTCCGGGAGCCAAGAGAAGTTAGTGTTGTAGGGTGACCAACCATCCTGGTTTGCCCAAGATTTACGAGGCCCCCCAAGAAGTGGGAATGTCAGTGCTTAAACTGGAAACGTTCTGGGTAAGCTGGATAAGTTGGTCACCCTAGTCTTGACAAAACCACACTTGCTGATATGCCATCATCTTGCCAGGAAACCCGGGAACAAATCACTTAACTCCTTTAGGGTTCAGTTTTCTCATCTGTAGAAGGAGGGGCTTGGAGTTTCACTAGATCTTGTTTTAGTTTCTTCCAACTCTCAAGTTTTGAGCCTGGAGGTCCTTTACTCATTGCACAGATATTTACTGAATGCTACCATGTGCCACACACCCTGCTCTTCCTGTTAACTGTGGCATCCTGGGCACACAGCACATCACACATAGTAGGTGCTTAATAAAGACCCACGGGAATGAATGAATGAACTGACCACACCCCCATTCCTGCTTTGCCAATCTATCCAAAACCTCTGCTCACATATCTGACCCCCCAACTCCCCCATTTCTGCTTTCCCAGTCTATCACCCACAAGCCTCTGGGACCTGTGACTACGCCCAGAACCCTGGCCAGACTGAGTTGAGCTGAACACTCCAATGAGGGTGAGGACAGTCTGGTGACTGCTCCTGCTGGCAGTGGAAGTTTACCTTGGGTACCGCCACCCAGGAGATGTCACCAAACATGAGTTTATCCCCCTGATGGATCCTGGAGCCCCATCACAGTCACCCTTGGAGCTCATCTGAGCAAAGGGCCAACACACAGGATTGCTCCAGGTGAATGTCTGCCCCTGGTCACCTTCTGTCCCCTGGGCATCTGCTTCCAGCCACCCACTCCTTCCCTACCTGGCTGTTGGGGCTCTGCAACCAGACCATCCAGTTCCCAATCTGGCCTGACCACTTCCTTGAATGCTGGATGACCTTGGACAAGTTATTTAACATCTCTGAGCTTCAGGTTCCTTAATTTGATAACAATAGAACCTCTTTTACAGAGTTATGGTGAGGATGAAGTGTACCCGGAGAGCTCTCAGAGGAGAGGGGAGCAAGTGCCCAATAAAATCGAGCTGTTATTGTTTTCAGAATTGCAATCATGGTCATCAACACTCCCGGTTTGGTGGGAACCGTCAAGAACAAGCTCAACGTAAGTGCATGCCTCTCACAGGTGCTCAGAATCTCCTCTGCTCCAAGAAGCCTTCCCAGATCACCCTAGGAGAGCAACAACTAACGGAGTCCACGTAGCCAGGACCTTCACTCTCCCACCCCCACAAGCAGCCCTGGTTCTCCCCAGAAGTGAGGGGCACCTCGTCCCAGCTCTGTCTAAAGCTTCAGTCCTGCTGTTCCAACCTTCCTTCGCCCTCTGCCCAGATTAGCTGGTCTGTCTTGGAGACCAGAGAGAATTCCTTGACCATAGCACCGAGCCCTGCTCTGCCCCAGATACTTCACGCAGGCTCAGGGAGGACCATGAGAATGGCAGAGATGGTGGAGGGCCTGGGGAGATGATCAAAGGTGGGGCCCCTAGGGAGCCACACTTACCAATGTAAACACGCCTGCTCCCAGCACGGCATACACTGCGTGGAGCCAGGGCACCTATGGGGCGGACGAACAGTGGGCTTAGGGATGGCAGATGGGGCGGTGGGGCAAAGGGGCAGGGAGGAGGGCTCAGTCCAGAGAATGGAGGATGTGGGACAGACCTTCCTAGTGGGACCCTCCCTCACTGCCCCCAACCCTCCCCAGATGTTCCTAAGAAATGCCAGGTCCCCAACAGGGACCCCCGATTCTGTGTGTCCAGGGTGGGTGGGGGAACCCCAGGCTAACAGTGACCCTGACCTGCTCCTGTTCCCTCCACACAGCCCCAGGCTCAGGTAGCACAGGGTGGGTGGGGGAACCCCAGGCTAACAGTGACCCTGGAGGGCCCGGCAGGGAGCGCCCACCTGACCTGCTCCTGTTCCTTCCACACAGCCCCAGGCTCAGGTAGCATCGAGTGACTTCCCGCTGGCCTGTCATTCTCCCAGCCTGGAGCTGCCCTGGGGCTGCTCCTCCCTCCCTGCCCTGCACAGAGTCCGTCTGTCTCTCTGTGGGGAGTTCCCAGGCTCTGCCTGTGCTGGTAAGGGGCTGGGGCGGAAGGGGACAAAGACTTGAACTCAGGGGTGAGGTGGGGTCCGTGTGGAATTCCTGCCGGCTGTGCGCGAGGAGGTTGCCTGCAGAGGCTGGAACAGCACTCCTTCCCAGTCTCAGCCCCTGAGGTCGCAGGGGCGCCCTGTGGAAACCCTGTGAGAGGTACCACATCAGCTGTGCCCCCTATGGGGCTGTGCCCCCAATGGGGCCATCCCCCAGAAGATTCCTGGAAACACAGGCATCCCAGCAGCCTGACAGGGTCGATAAAGGGTTCTTTGAAGCTCTGGGGCCCCTCCCTGTACCCCCAATCCTAGATACACAGAGGGCCCCAGGCCAGCTCCGGCCCCTCCCTTCGTCAACCGGATCCTGGGAAGAGCCAAGGAAATGCTAGAACCGATCCAGCTGTCCTATGAGCAAAGCGCTGGGGGCTGGGGAAATGGGGGTGAGGAATGCTGCTCCCAGCCTGGCAGAAAAGGGTGGGGCTGACCGAGTACCGAGAGGAGCAGGGTGGGCAGAAGACTGAGCCTCCGGTGGGGGTCCAATAATGTAGCTTCATCTCTTGGGTCCCCAGGATCAGAACCTCAGACCCCTCCTGTGATGCCCTCAACCTGCCCTCTTTTCCACCAGCAGAGGCCTTAGTTCCCCAAGGGGTCACTGAGCCCTGGGAAGTCCTAGTGGGATTTCCCCGAGCAGGCTGGCTGTGCAGGAGCTGAGACTTGGCCGCCCCATGGATGTTCCAGTGGGGTGGGGACCGATGCTTGCCTGACCCCCACCTGCCTGGCTGCCCAGAGTCTGTCCCTCTGGACTTGGCTGATCCTCCAAGAGTCCCAGGAGGCCCTTCCTCAGGGCCCCTCAGGGTCTGGCGGCCCCACGGAGCTCCAGAGTGCCCTTCCCTGCCAAGGGTTTAAATGCTCCGTGGCACACTCCCCTCCAGCCTCCCCTCCCCACCCCCTACCCCCAGAGGGGAGGATGGGAAAGGTGAAGCCGGATGTGGCTCATGGAGCAGGCAGGTGCCCAGGCCTGCTGAGAAAGGCCTCCTTGTTGGTTTGCTTACACTGCCAACAAGCCCAGGGCAGGCGCCAGGAGGGGCCGGGTAGGATGGCAGGCTGTGAGCCTTTGGCTCTGGGCCTTCTCTGGAAGGTGTGGGAGGAAACAGCACCCTCTGGCCGGCAGGCTCCCTCCCTCCCTATGGGGCCCGCCGGGAGCCCCCAGACTCACATATTGAAAGGGCAGGAGGATGGCCAGGATGAGTCCACTGAAGAAGAGAGTCATGAGCAGCACGAAGAGCACACCCTGGCAGGAGGTGAAGTCAAACTGCAAGGGTGGGAGAGGTCAGCTGCTGGCTGAGGCCCGTCCAGCAGGCCACCACCTCGTGCTCATGCAGAACCAGCATTCCTTCCCCATCACCTCTCCCAGGTGGCCTCCCCAGGCCCCACTCATCCCCTTCATCTCTCACCAGATGGGGACTGAGCCTGGGGCCCCCCACCCCATCTGCCTGCCCACAGGCCCCGGAGCTGACCTTGGTCTGGAAGCTGAAGATGGTGACGGAGAGGCAGACGAGGGCTGTGATGCTCAGGCACAGCAGCACCGAGGTGGTGTTGTAGTAACTGAGGGCACAGGCCGGGGCTCAGCAGGTCTTCGTCTCCCCGGGCCTTCCGCCCAGGCCCACTCTCCTCTGCAGACCTGACCCCGTGAGCTCTTGCCCCCACCCTCTCTCCTTTCCAAGGGCTTTCCTTCTCCCTGCTTCCTGGCCTTTCCCCAGGGCCCTGACCTCCCCCAACATGTTAGAAGGATCTGGGAGAGGTGGGAACGGGGGTGGGAGGGGTTGTGCTATTGCCTGTAGGTGGGAACCTCCGTAATCTCAAGTTTGGGTCTTTTAAGCTGGAGCCTGACAGGGGTCACCTTGGTCTCCTCTATCCCCACCCCACCAGCCTAGCCAGGTCCCAGGGGCACCGTCCAGCAGGGTGTCCAGGGAGAGGGCTCTAGGCCAACGTGTCCTGCGTAAGATCCTTCCCCTGCCAAATGCTCCAGGAGGATGGAGTTGGGGGCATTTCCACCCACAGTGTGGCGAGTCCCTGGCTCTAAGCCTGGCCTATGGGCCCTATGGCCCCCTTCCTTCCACCTGTCCCCTTTACCTGGACAGCATCCCAGTGAGGTAGGCCATGGACAGGGTCTGAAAGGAAAAGCAGAAACGTTCCATGACTCAGACTTTGGGGCCCAGACACCTTCCAGGCCGAGCCTGGGTCTCCACCCCTTGCACATACCCCTCAACTCTGAGTCGACTTCATTCACACACGGTACCTCTAGGAGTCGGGCCTGGCGACATAGCATCCCAACAGGCCTCATGCCAGCTGTACCTTTCTTTCATTTGCAGCCCTGCTCTGCCCCTCCTTCTAAGACCTCCCACTCTTCATTATCCAGAGCCCGTGGATGGCCCATGCTAACCTCTTAAAAACAAAATTGCAACGAGAAGAGACAGTGGATGGAGTGGGCGGGGAGGGAGAGACTAAGCCCCTTTGGAAAGAGGGTGGAAGAAGTGGGGCCTGTCCCGTGTGGCTCAGTGGTTGAGTGTTGACCTATGAACCAGGAGGTCACAGTCCAGTTCCCAGTCATGGCAGGAGGCAGCCGATCAATGATTCTCTCTTATCATTGATGCTTTGAACTTTCTCTCCCTCTCCCTTCCTCTCTGAAATAAATAAAAATATATTTTAAGAAAAGAAGTGGGGTGAAAATACCCCTCCCCCCAGTGACCTCACATTAGACACCCCCAATCTAGACATCCTGGCCTTGAAGCCCACCTCCCTCCACCCCCACTCAGCATCTGCCCTTAGCCCCTCCAGATCACTTACAAAGATGGTCAGAAGAATCATGTTCCAGGGGAAATATCTCCTGTAAGGCAAGCCACTGAATTCAGAGGAATGGGGGGGAGGGGGGGCGGTGCCAGCAGCTGCAGGCTGGGTCACCCCTGCAGGGAGGGGGGTCTCTGCCCAGCCCCATCTCCACTTTTTGGAGGCTCTTTCTTTAGCCACATTTCCATGCACCATCTGTCCGTCCACCCTCCTCGTACCTCAGAGGTATTAAGTCAGGGGTCCTCAAACTACGGCCCATGGGCCACATGCAAATACAAATATTGTATTTGTTCCCGTTTTGTTTTTTTACTTCAAAATAAGATATGTGCAGTGTGCATAGGAATTTGTTCATAGTTTTTTTTTTTAAACTATAGTCCGGCCCTCCAACGGTCTGAGGGACAGTGAACTGGCCCCCTATTTAAAAAGTTTGAGGATGCCTGTATTAAGTAAAGAAGGAGGTGCAGGCCTACATGAAGGAGCCCAGAGAGGGATGGGGCCTTCTTAGGGGTGCATAGCACACTGGTGGCAGGCAGGCCTGGGGTCAGAATGTCCAAGATCCTGCTCATGTTCCCACAAGTTGCTCTTCAAGCCATCAGCATACCTCGGTCCAGAACAGCAGGCCAGGGTCAGATAGGTCACAAAGAATACAACACTGTGAGAGACAGATGAAGGGTGAGTTAGCGGCACCGCCCCCCTCCACCCCCCAGGCCTCTCCATTCAGTCCCTGGCTCATCCCACTCTGTACCCCCACAAGGCACCAGGCAGGGTGATGGGGGCTGGGGTAAGGCTACAGTCATCCTAGAACTTTGCAATGGGCAGAATGGTGGTTTAACTCTAAAAGAGAGGCAGGGGAATCGAATGAGCCTGCCTCTATAAATACTTGGGTGCCATGGGACAGCTGATCACCCCCCAATCAATCCACTAGCTTATTACTTCAAAGAAAAAGCTCATATACACTGTTTTCTATGTGCCAGGCAGAGTGCTATGTGCTTTATGAAAATTAAGTAATCTCACATCTTCTCTATGAAGCATGCTTTTTTTGGTTAATCCTCAGGCAAGGATTTTTCCCATTGATTTTCAGAGAGAGGGGAAGGAAAAGGGAAGGGGGAAAGAGAAAGGGAGGAGAGAGAGAGAGAAACGTTGATGTGAGAGAGACACATGGACTGGTTGCCTCCTGCACGTACCCGACTGAGCCGAGGATTGAACCTGCAACCCAACTACGTGCCCTTAACTGGGAATTGAAACCTCGACCCTTTGATGCACGGGCTGATGCTCTGACCACTGAGCCAGGCAGGCCAGGGCAGCATGCTTTTCATTTAACAGCTGAGGCACAGTGAGGTCAAGTGACTTGTCCAAGGTCATGCAGCTACCACCTGGCAAAGGCAGGATTAGAACCCAGGCCCTCTGACTCCAGAGTCCCAGCTCCATGCTGCCTCCTTCAGGCCTTTCCCAGTCCTGGCACTACCCATAATGACCTTGTTAGGTACTTAATTGTTGGTCTACCCTACCAGCAGGGGCAGGGCCCTTGTCTGTCCTGCCAGTGCCTGGCACAAGCAGGAGGTACCTGTGGCATGGATTTCTGGAGCAGGTGGCTATGTCCAGTGGGAGACTGGCAGGAGCTCAGGCACAACCCAGAGATAGGGATTGGGGATGGAGGATTTCCTGGAGAGCAGTGGAAGTGGAGGCCAGTCCAGGAGGTAGGAGAAGAGGGCTGAGGACCCAAGGGTAGGGCATGCTTACACCTACCTAGATTGGTGCCACCACCAATGTGTGGTCTCCAGCACCCAGAAGGCTCTCAACAAGGCTCCTGCCATCCTTCCCATCTCCCTCCTGGGTTCTCTCACTCATCCCCCACCGCAGCAATTCCAACCATTCTCCCCCATCCCCAAACCTCTCAGGCCCCCTACTCTTTGCGTGGTCTGGCCTGGTATGTCCCAGGAAGATTTAAGATGAGGTGGGGCTCCCTTAGCTCCCTGCCTGCCACCCGCAACCATCACGTCCTGCGTCTATGTGCCCTCCCTCCTGACCCTCCTCCCACCCAGGCCAATCCCTCTGGCCTGGGCTCTGGGTCCCACACCCTCAACTGCCCTGCCATCTCTATTACTTAAACCTTTCTACAGCTACCTCTCTGCCCACACAAACCTCCTCAGCTGTTTGTTTTCCATCTTTAATCAACACCTTCCCTAGTTTTAGCTGCTGCCACCTTAGCCAACTCACAGCCGAGCTTCTTGAAAAAGTTACTTCTACTCACTGTCTTCCTCTCCATCTCCCAATTACTCCCCAGCCCAAAAACCCACCCCCAGCTTCACTTGATGACTTCTGGCTTTGCCACAATACTATGACTTTGTTGAGTCCAACTGACACTTGTCAGTCTACCTCTTCCCTGACTTCTCCACAGCTTCTGCTCTCTTCGTTGTTTCCCTGGTTCCACAATGATCCACACTGGTTCTCTTCCCACCTCCCTGGCTGTTCCTCAGTCTCCTTCAGAGTATCTCTAACCATGGCTCCTTCCTTCCACGCATAGGGTCCCTTCACGCTCTTCCCGGGTGGGCTCACTCCTCCACAGGACTTCCTTTATTAGGCAAATGCTCATGACTCACAGACCTATATTTCTGATCTAGATTTTCCTTCTCAACCTAAGACCTGAATACCCAGCTGCTTACTGGGCAGACATGGCTACCCAGACACGTGCCAAATGCAACAGGTCAGACCCGCATGCGCTCTCTTCCCTGCTCTTCTCCTGCATCCCTGGTGCAGAAGACATGCCCCCTCCACGTTTCCCAACCAGAGGCCTCAGCATCATCCCTGACTCTCACTGCCATGCCTGGACCTGTTGATCCTCCTACCCAGGCAGCTCTCAAATCTGTCCCCTTCTCTCCATTCCCACCACCATTCCCTTTGGTGGGCCCCTCTCTGCCTCTGGTCCTCCTGCCTCCAGCCCTGCCTTCTACCCTCTAAGCTACTGGCTGATCTGATCATGGGACTTTCCTGTTTAAAATTCCTAAAGACCTGGCAGTGCCCTGCCTCATCCACCTCTGCCTACCTCTCCAGCCCACCCGTCAGCACGCTCCACCCCCCCTTTCCCTTCTCACCTCCCTCTGCACCTCACACTGTGCTCCTGCTGGAAAGGACCAACTGGCAAGGACACTGGAGGTCTGGGTTGGAGGGGCTTCCTCTGTGTGCCATGCGCATACCTCACCCGAAGCCCGCACCCCCACATCCCACGGGCCTGCTCATCTGACCCCAGGTGTACCATCTGAGGGCCAGTCTGTGACCTAGTCATTTTGTATTCCTACCTTCTAACCCAGGGCCTGGCACTGGTCAGGTGATCTTTAAGGATTTGTGGGTGAACGGCAGGACAGGGAAGGCAGGGTTGAGACACGCCTACTGGATTTGGTGAACACATCCTGCGCCATGAAGGGCAGTTGAATCTCCTGCCCCAGTTGAGAAACAGGCCGGCGTTGGCTCTCTTTGGGACTCCCTTCAGTCATTAGTCAGTTGCTTCAGCAACACACGTAGTAATGCCTTGTCTACGTGCATCCTGGGTGTGGGTCCTGTCCCCTGGCCAGAGTGGAAGCCTCCTGAGGGCAGGGGCCCAGTCTCCTTTTCGCTCTGGTTCACAGCTCCTCAGCCCTTCAGACCAGCGGCCAGGAAGAAGGGGAGAGGGTGCAGCCCCGGAGCCCGATACTCGCATTCACATCCCAGCTCTGCCACTACGATCACGTGACCTTGAACTAGGTAACTGCAGAGCCCCCGTTTCGTCCTTTGGAAACAGGAATATTGGTACCAACGCACTGGGCTGCGAGGATTGAATGAGAGGATGCACATCAAGCATTTAGCACTGGGCCGGGCATGAGTAAGGACTTGAGGATAGGAGCTGTTATTATGGTAATGTGGTTGTCAGCTCCCAAGCTCTGGTCTCTGTCTTTTCTTCCTCTGCCTGGCTCCCCTATCCCCACCCACAGCTCTTATTCCCACTGCCATGGCTCAGAGGGAGCAATCAGACAATAAGGCAAGAGCTCACTGAGGGAGATCCCTAGGGCCTCAAGAAAGCTGTAAGGGGGGGGCAGCGAGGGGTGCTAGAAGGCTGCCCTCCCAGGGGGCGGAAAATGAGTCATGGAAGTGAGAGAAAGACTGATTGTGTGTCAGAGCCTGGGCCCCAGGGCCTGGCCTGGCGCCATGGTCTGTTTACAGAGCATCAGGACAGAGGAGTGCAGCTCAGGTGGAGGCCAGTGTCCAACACCAGTGTCCTCCCCTCCCCTGTCCTGAGCGGGGGAGGGAGAGGTGTCAGCAGAGTGGGAAGTGCGGGAGCTTTGCAATAAAAAAAAATGTGGCTTCAGAAGCAATAACTTCTTTCCAAGCCTCAATTTCCTCCTCTGTAAAATGTGGATAACGATATTGTCTGCCTTGGTAGGGTTGGTGTAAGAGTCAAATGAAAATATCTGTAAAGTACTTAGCACCTCACACATTAAAAGAGAGAGAGAGAGAGAGAGAGAGAGAGAGAGAGAGAGAGAGAGAGAGAGCTGTTTTATTCTTATTGCTATTAAGGGCTTAGTATGTTGCAGGAGGTGAGATTCCTAGGTCTCAGACCAGGAGGCAGATGCAGGTGAACAGTGTTGGAGGGTGAGGAGGGGCAGGGCAGGCTGCTGTTCCGCAGAGAAGGGCACATCATGTGGTGGGATGCTCAAGTATCTCGAAGGCACTGTGACACCCCCTGAGAAGCACAGGGCCCATGCCTGCTTCCCATTTCTCCCCGCCCCGCCCACCCCTGAGCCAGGGAGAGCCTCTCTGTTTTCTGCCTTGAGCTGCTGAGGAGGCCTGGATAAGCTCATCCGGAGGCCAGGCACGCGTGCCCACTCTCAGTGGGCGGGCTCTGCCTCCACTTCTGAGCCTGCTCAGGTCTGGGCTGTCCCCCTGCCACCATCTGCTCAGGGCACAGTGTCCTGCAGACCCTCCGGTAGAAGGCCTGGCGAAGGGCCTGGGGACTCCATTCCCGAGTTCTCAGGACACCCGAGGCTGCCTGGCGGTGCTGACGTGCTGGGAGCCATGCCAACCTGCTGCATGAGCCGGCCGGGTGGCAGTCCCTGGGGCCTCATTAGCTTCACCACACCTCCCAGTTCCCGAGACGCATGCCTCCTGCCCCGTCTGCAGACAGGCCCTCTCTCCTGTGCCCCAAGAAAGGCTCTGGGTGTGAATGTCTCCTCCCCTGGGACCCCCAACTTGACGGAGACATCCCTTCACTCCTCCGCTCCTCTGAGGAGCCCCAGAGGCCAGAAGGAGTCCCCCTCCTATCAGCCTTTGGCGGGCTTGCATAAACTCTGGGTCCACTCTGGGACTGTTCTTGGCTTGGTTGGTCCAGCAGGCTCAGCTGAGCCCACGTCCCCACCTGATCCCTTTCCAGACACGGGCCTGGGATGGCCCGCGCGTGTAAGCTGCTTGGCCGGGCATTTGGCGCCCCTTCCCCGTAAGTCCCCACCGTCTCTGAGATATCCTGGGTTCCTCTACCTGCAGCCTCTGGCCCTCTGACAATCTAGTTTCTAATTTACCAAATGGATCAACGCTGTCCCACTGCCATGCTGTTGCTGAAGCCACTCCAGTCTTCATTCTTGGAGGTGCAGCCCCACTGTGGACTGAGGTTTAGTGTTCCAGGCTCACACCTCCCCTCGGCCCTCCTCTGACAGCCAGTTTTCCACATGCTGCCTTGTGCTGCCCACTACCTTCCCCAGCAGCCCCAGAACAGAGCTGGGCTCACAGCAGGTGCTGAAGGAAACTTTGGTGAGAGAATTGTGTAGGATGACTCCTTCATGGCCCAGGTAGGAGGGTCAGAATCACCCACACCGTCAAACCTCTTCGCTCAAGTCACCTGCCACACTCCTTAAAGAGGACGGCCAGGAGCTGAGTGGCTCGAGAGGAAGGGAGTCTGCCAAGCAGAGGGATTAAGAGCACAAGCCTCAACCTGAATTTTGGGTTTGAATCCCAGCTCAGCCACAAACGAGCTGTGTGACCTTGGTCAAATTACTCAACCTCTCTGAGCCTTAGTTTTCTGAGGTAATCATACCCTGTAGATTTGAGGAGTGAATTCAATACCATACAGCAAGCACACAGAACAATGCTCATCCATTATTAGGCACCCTATAATTAACAATTCAATTAGTAAGCATTAATAACATTAATAAGAGGAGCAGCATTATTATTAGTGTGAGCAAAGGTGTCCTCCTCCTCCTTCTCTACAGAGCCCAGGTCTGAGTCTCTCTAGCATGGCCCCAGCCCCACCCCCCTCCTTGTAAGGGCATCAGACCTATGCCCATCTCCTCCCCTTCTAAGACCTAAACACCTCAGAAGGGCCCTTCTGGCCTCACACTTGTGGGAACACATCCTATGGGGTGGGACGAGGCCATGGGCTTATGTTTTGTCAACAGAGATTTCCCTCTCTGTGCCACTGAGGGTTCTCTGGGAAGGGGCCTGGGGACCGGGGGTCTGGGATATACTCACTAGGATGCCCAGTACCAGCCTGGGTTAGCCTGGATATAGTCCTTAACGGGGTCACTGCAGAGGGAGGGAGGGAAAAAGAAAAAACATTTACCCTCTGTCTCTATTTCTGGTTCAACATCTGCACTTGCCCCCACCCCCACCTCAGTTTACAGGACTTGAGAGAAAGAAAGGAGGCATGCACCCCTGGTGGCTCAGGAAGCCCAGCCACAGCCGCAGGCTGGGACTCAGAAGTGCTGGGTGTGGTGCTAGAGGATCTGAGAGAGGCCTAGAAAGCCCCAGGTCCCCCCCCACCCCCCAATGGAGGACTCCTGCGTGTGCACTCTCTAAGGTTCTCTCCAGGCGTGAGCAGGCCCACTGCCCTACAACGTTGGTCTGGACGCCCCCCACCCCAGGCCTGGCCACGGCCAGCCCCTGACAGGTGCTGGTTTCCAATGCCAACTCACCAGAAGGTAAAGAGCGCCACGACACTCACGGTCACCAGCAGCTGGATCAGCAGGATAGTATAGACCTGGGGGGGGGGGGCAGGGAGGGTTCCTTTTTT
>NW_005369706.1:443368-450898 GCF_000412655.1 Myotis brandtii | reverse complement strand
CGGGGGGGGGGGGGCAGAGAGGGGTTCCTTGTTTGAGGCCAGAGAGGCTCAGGGAGGCCCGAGATTCCCTGTGACTCAATCTCCTCTCCAGACCACATCCTGTGCCCTCCGTCCTCCTTCTTGAGGGTCATAGGAACAGATCCAGGACCCAGTAAAAGGAGTAAAGATGGTCCAGAACCCACACCCATAGCGAAGGGGCCTCTCAGGATCTGGAGAGAAGAGACCACATGTTTAGGGCTGGCAGGGCCAGTGGGGGGATCTAAGGAAGCACTTCCCAACAGCTGGCATCACAAGAGAGGGACAGACTGTGGCCTCTGCAGCACAGAGCTCCCCACACCCAGCCCCCCAGTCCTGGGGAGTTGGGGAGAGGCAGTTACCTTTCTGATGAAGACTCGGCGAACTTGCTGGTCATCCCAACTGAAGGTGGTGAAGAGCTCATGGTCTCCGGTGGGGAAACCGCTCTCATAGCTCGAGCTGCTGCCTGGGGGGCAGGGGAGGGCCATGAGGGCTCCAATACATATAAACTGGCTCTCTGGACCAGCCGAAACCTTTCTCTCCAGCCCCATTCTCAGACCTTGCACTCCATCTTCAGATCTCTCTCCCTAGCTGCTTCTCATCCTTCTTGTTCTGAGTCCTGAGAACGAACTGCCATCTCCCTGCCCCTTCCCTCCACCCGGCTGGGGCTCTCTGGAGATGAAGCTCTGCCGTACAAATTCGCCTCTTCCCTCTTGTGTCGCCCCACCGCCTCCCTGGACACCCGGGCTTCCTTGTGGCAAAGAATCAGAGAGGGACAGACATAATCTCAGGACTATCCAGCACATCTCAGGGTCAAGGGTCCTGATCCCAGCTTGCTCTGAGGCCCTTGGGGTGGAAACTGGGACAAGTTGGATGGGTGAACCCGCTGGCGATCCAGCTGGGAACCAGGGCTGGGGGATTCCTGGAGGGGAAGTAAAGCCAGGACAGGGCAAGAAGTGGGGTGTGGGTGGGAATGAAGTTTTGCAGGCTGGTCCCAGAGCTCAGACTTTCAGAAGAGCATGGGCTCCATTGTCAGACAGACACACATGTGGCTCCTCTAAGACTGACTGTGTGACCCTGAGCAAATGACCAGCCTTCCCAAGTCCCTTCTATGAAGTGGGTCAGTGAAGCCACCTCATGGGGATGAAACGAGATAGAAGTGATCGCCTGTGGCTCTGGCATCACGAGAGGAAAGGGTATCTGCCCGGAGTCCTGACGAACGGCATGAGCTATCCTAGTAGAGGCAGGGAAATGAGTCCCCTGATGGGGACGAGGCCACCCTCTCCCTTGCACCCCTCGTCTGGGCCCTTCCTGAGGTCTCACGTGCCCACTGTGTCCCCTCCACTGTCTCCATCAGTTCTCCACGTTGTTCCCTCAGTAATAGCCTCCGTCCTGGTCTTTCAAAGATGACCACAGCACTGCCTTGCTCCAAGCTCTTTGACAGCTCCCACTGCTTTTCACTCAAGTTCAAGTTCCTTAGCAAAGCCCCACAGCCTCCCAGGAGTCCCCAGCGCCCTCCCTGCACATTATTTCCTCCTCCATTTCTTTAGCCATGCGTTCTCTTGCTCCTGGGCCTCTGCACGTCCCATTCCTCAGCCTGGAACACTCACTTCCCTACCTCTTTACCAGGATAATGCACGCTGTTCTTCAGGACTCGGCGCAGATGCCCTTTCCTCCGGGAAGTCTTCCCTGACAGCAGGCAGGTTAGGTGAGTGCCCAGGCCTCTATCACTGCGCCTGTTTCACTGTATGGTAGTTGTCTATTTCCTTGGCTGAGCTCTGTGAGGGCAGGTCTTGCAAATGGACGCGTCTCCAGAAATGAGCTCAGTGCCAGACACAGTGCCTGGCACACACTTAGTAAATGTTTTGTCACATGTTGACTGCAATGACCTGCCTTCCTGGCCTGACAACTGCTTGGAAAACATTCTTTAAGGCAGCCAGTCCTGGCTGCCAGGAAATGGGCAAAGAGGAAGGGGAGAGAGGTGGGCCTATTGCAAGCCTGGGGCCTGGAGACCCTCACTCTCTCATCCTTCACTTCTTCTTCATGTTCTTTCTGTCTGTATCCCCCCACCAAGGCCCGACTAGCCAGGCCATGGAGGGGGAGAGAAGAAGAGAGAAAGCAGTCCTGTGGGTATCTGAGGCTTGAGAAGGGCTCCCCAAATACCAGACCTTCATTGGCCTTCCCGTTGGATACAAGCACATAGTTCTGCTTGGGTCTAGGACGAGGGGTTTTGTGGCGAGTGGTGTGCACCATGGTGACCACTCCTTGTGAGTAGACGCTGTCTGAGGCATTGTCCCTGGGATCCCTTCTAGAATTCTGCTGGGGGTGGGGGTGGGGAGCTGACAGAGTCGGGGAGGAGGGTTGAGGGGCTACTGAGGAGGCTGAAGGAGCTGAGGAAGATTGGAGAAGGGGCCTTTCCTTACAGCTCGTGGGAGCTATATGCTCCCAGCCCTGAGGCAAAGCTCCCACAGGCTGCTCAACTTAACAAAGGAGCTCCCACCAGCTACAATTCTGGGCACTAGCCTGGGCGAGTCTGGTTGTGAGGGGCACTGAGGCTGTCACCCACACACCCGCCCACATCATGCCCCCAACAAGGGCCTGGGGAAAGGGAGAGAGACAGGAGAGTAATGGGTGCCGTGGATCCTCAGGTCTCTGGCCCCCAACACTCCTAGGGCCTCCTTGGTGATGTGTCCCCACTAAGGCTTCATATCCGCTAACAAGTAAACATGCTGCACCCCACTCACAGGGAGCCACCCCAGCTAAGGCTGTGGCAGCCGCAGCATCACACGGCTCCTTCCTGCACTTACTCTGTCCTCTCCTCATTGCTTTCCTGTGACCCTTTCTTCTAGGAGAGCCTCTCTGACCAGCCCCTGGCTTTCCTCCCTGCATCTGTCCCCTCTGCCCTAGCAGGGTGCGTGGGAAAAAAATCCCCACATCCCCATCCAACAGCACTCTGACTGCAGCCATTGTACGTCTCCCTTTCCATGGCGTCCTCCTGGACTGTCCTCAGAACAGTCCTCCAAACCCCAAACCGTTGCCCACAGAGCCTCCTACCTACAACAACTATCCAGTGCACCGATTTCTGGGCAACTTCCTCCCACCCCAGTTTTCCATGTGAGCCCACCTCGCCCCCTGATGCTCCAGCCTTCAGGAGCTGAGGGACTTACTAGGGTCCACATAGGCCCAGCTGGGGTGGAGAGGCACAGCCGCAGGGGCTGCAGGGAAGGCCCCTGCCTTCAGCCCCTCCGCAGAGGTGGCCTCCTCATAGGAGGGCGGGGCCGACGGCACTGCCGGAGCCTCCTTCTTCTCACCGTTCGCCTGCTGCTGGCCCTCGGTCCCGGGGGCCTTGTTAGCCACGGAGAGCTGTGGAGTGGAGGCAGAGAGAGATGGTTACCAGGGAAAGGGTGCCTTCCAAGCCCTCCTCACCAAGCCTTCCCTTCCATTTTGGGGGTTTTATGGGTACTTTGTCCCCTGCACTAATAAGGACGGGGTGAAGACAAGAACCTCCGTTTTTGTTGCATATGTATGCAGTGAAATATTACTCAGCCTTAAAAAAGAAGGACATCCTCCCATATGTGACCACATGGATGAACCTGGAGGACATTGTGCTAAGTGAAATAAGCCACTCACAGAAAGACAAAGACTGCATGCTCCCAGTGATATGCGGATGCTAAAATGTCGAACTCACGGAAGCACAGAGTAGAACAGTGGTTGCCCGTGGCTGGGAGGGAGATGGGGGAAATGAGGAGATGTTGGTCAAGGGGTACAAAGTGTCACTTATGCAGGATGAAGAAGTTTGGGGATCTAATGCACAGCGTGGTGACTATAGTTAACAATACTGTATGTTGGACTTAAAAATCTGCTGAGAGGGTTGATCTAAGTTCTTTCCACAAAAATAGAAGGAACGATGTGGAGTGATGGACATGTTGAACAGCTTGATTTTGGTGATCATTTCACAATGTATATCTAAACATCAAGTTGTACACCTTAAATATATATAATTTCTATTTGCCTCTTATACCCCAATAAAGCTGGGGGGAGGGGTGTCTCCCTATTTTATAGATGGGAGAACTGAGCTCCAGGAAGGTCAGGGCTGGCCAGGCACACACTGGAGCTGGGATAAGAACTGAGAAAGGAGAAAATTCTTAGGAGAGACCCTCCCCTTTGGTGGTCACGGTTCCCATGGCAGGATTAGGTTTGTATGGGTGCACTGTTTCTCTGGGGTCTAAGGAGGGTTCTGGGACATAGTAAGCCCTTAAAAGTATTATTGAACGAATGGTTCTCTTGCTTAATCTCCCTGCTACCTTGCTAGTCGTATGTTGACCTCTGTTTTAAAACGAGGGAACGGAGGATCAGAGAGAAGAATAACTCGCCCAAGGTCACAGTGCCACACGTGGCCACTGGGCTGCAGAGCCCAGCACAGCGTGGTGACTATAGTTAACAATACTGTATGTTGGACTTAAAAATCTGCTGAGAGGGTTGATCTAAGTTCTTTCCACAAAAATAGAAGGAACGATGTGGAGTGATGGACATGTTGAACAGCTTGATTTTGGTGATCATTTCACAATGTATATCTAAACATCAAGTTGTACACCTTAAATATATACAATTTCTATTTGCCTCTTATACCCCAATAAAGCGGGGGGGGGGTGTCTCCCTATTTTATAGATGGGAGAACTGAGCTCCAGGAAGGTCAGGGCTGGCCAGGCACACACTGGAGCTGGGATAAGAACTGAGAAAGGAGAAAATTCTTAGGAGAGACCCTCCCCGTTGGTGGTCACGGTTCCCATGGCAGGATTGGGTTTGTATGGGTCCACTGTTTTTCTGGGGGTCTAAAGAGGGACATAGTAAACCCTTAAAAGTATTATTGAATGAACGGTTCTCTTGCTTAATCTCCCTGCTACCTTGCTAGTCATATGTTGACCTCTGTTTTAAAACGAGGGAACGGAGGATCAGAGAGAAGAATAACTCGCCCAAGGTCACAGTGCCACACGTGGCCACTGGGCTGCAGAGCCCATTTTTAAAAAGAAGATTAAATTTATTTAAGGAAAATGGGATGGGAGATGGGGATATCCAAAGAGAAGGGCTACACACATTGAGCAAAAGGGTATTATGCCCATGATGGCAGCAAAAATGTACTTAGGACTGTGAGACAAGGAAGGGCATAGAAGAAGCAACAGAGAAGCCTAGGCTGGACTGCTTTGACTCACTGAGAAGTCAGAGAAAAGGGGACTTTGGAGACAAGTTCAGGGGGTTAGCCCGGGACAAGCTGCCGCTGCCCATTGTTCCCCTGGTTGCAAGTCTCATGGGGTCCCTTCGAGGTTGGGGGATACGTGCCTGTGGGGGAATGGCAAAGGTATGCTCCTTGGAGGGAGAGCACACACTGGATTCTTTGTCCTGAGCATATTTATCTCTTTCGTGCAGGTGAAAATCTTAGGGGAGTTCTCAGGGGAGGGTCTTAATAGAACATTCATCAGCTTTCCAGGTGTGCTCTTTTAGGGTCATGGTCTCCACTGACTGGTTGGTGCCATTAGTCAATGTAATAGATCCCGAGGCAGCCACTGTGTTACTTGTCTGGTTTTTCTGCTTTTCTGGGCCTGGAGTTGAACTACAATTGAAGCCTAGATGTTATCTTTAGAGAGGAAAAGGTCAGGAGGTCTAAACCAAACCACATGACCAGTGGTATGCTAGGGCTGTGGTCGGCAAACTGCGGCTCTCGAGCCACATGCGGCTCTTTGGCCCCCTTAGTGTGGCTCTTCCTAAGCCTTAGGAGTACCCTAATTCAGTTAATAACAATGTACCTACCTATATAGTTTAAGTTTAAAAAATTTGGCTCTCAAAAGAAATTTCAATCGTTGTACTGTTGATATTTGGCTCTGTTGACTAATGAGTTTGCCGACCACTGGTCTAGTCCATCACTAGAAAGCCTGTGAGTAAGCTGGGGGCGAGCAGCAGGGGAGGCGGGGAATACAGTTAGCCCAGAACAGGAAGCAGGGTCAGCAAAGTGCCTGGCGGAGGTGAGGGTAGGGAGTGGAGGGGGAGGGTCCGGAGAGGGAGGGGTTTTCATTTTCCCCACAGTGAATACCCCCCAGGCCTCCTTGGGGAAGGGCCTCCAAGCCTAGGCCTGTGGGAATGGGGTCCTGGCTCCCCTGCTCCCCTCCCACTCCCCAGCCTCCATGACCAGCCAGACCAGGAGAGTCATGCCCAGGAAAATCCCTTCCAGCCCCAGAAGGAGGTCCTCTGAGCCCAGACCCAGCGCTCATGCCTGGGAAAAGGACGACCACCTCCAACTTCATCTCTGTCCAAGCTGGTCCCTTCACCAGCCCCCACCCTGGCACTCAATCACCCGGAGCCTCCTGGGCCTTCACACTCACACACACACACACACACACACACACACACACACACGTCCGGCATTCCCAAGTGAGGTCTGCCCAATGGCAGGAGGTGGTATCACCCAATGACATCATTTTGAGGCCGTATGAGCTTAAAAACAGGGAGAGGAGGGTCTGAGAATCCAGGGAAGGTTGCCATTGGCTCTGAGGCTCATCTCAGAAAGAAGAAGGGGAGTGTAAGGGAGGTCCCTATCTGTTTTCTCAGCTCAATCCTTAGTACCCCAAGCAAAAGGCCCCAGGACCCTCCCCCTTTGCCCTAGGCCCCGGTGGTTGTATAATTCCACAGGCTGCTGATGTTACATAACCCTACTGGGCCAGCCAAGCCTCTGCCCAAACCCTTCCCCTACATTTTAAGCCTAGAACTGGAAAAAAAAGAAAAGACGTTTCATCTGGTCTCATCTAGTCCCATGCCCTGCCGAAAACAAGAATTAGAGCATCCTGATGCAGGGTTGCCATAGTAACCCTCTAACCACAGTTGATGTGTCCAGATGTAGAATAATGACAGGGGTTTGGGTGGGGGGTGTTTTTGTGGATGGTGCGAAAGATGAGCTAATGTCAGGGTTGGGATTGGACCAGAAGGGGATGCTGGATAGAAACTGCCCCTCACAGCTCACCCTGGTGAGCACACAGGCACTCCACACACACACACACATACATACATACATGCATACATACACACACGCACGCACACGGACATCAGGCTGACTCCTTAAGGGGGGCTGGGCGTCTGTGCAGGGTTCTGGGACCTCAAAGCAAGGGGTGGAAGGGGGTCAGGGGAGGAGAGGTGAGCCTGGTGGGCAGGAAGAGGCCCCGACCCATTCCTTGAAATGGGTCTTTGGTCCTCTGACTTCAGCAAGGACCACAGAGGGCCTTTCCACAAGGGCCGGGGGAGGATGCTAGAGTGGTCCAGAGAGCTCGCTCAGGATGACAGGGAGCCGGGAGCCCGAGGATGGAGGATGGTGCAGGCGGGGGAGATGCCGGTACCTTTCCCTGGGTCATGGTGCCGTCTCTCGGGGAAGGGGTCCCCGAAGCCTGCCTGCGTCTCTTCCTTCCTCCGCGTGGGTTCTAGCAACCTCCACTGCAGCCGTGCCAGGCGGACCGGAACGTACCACCGGGGCGC
>NW_005369706.1:425153-443229 GCF_000412655.1 Myotis brandtii | reverse complement strand
GGAGCAGGGCGAGCGGGCTGCGGAGCAGCTCAAGTGGATGGGTCTGTGCGGGCGGGAGGAGGCGCGGGGACTCCGTGACGCCGGGCAGGTGATGCCGCCTGCGGGTAACTGGAGCCGGCGTCAGGGCCTCATTTCTCCACCGTCTCTGCCCCTGATAGGCTCTCCCCTTGCCTCTGCCCCTTTCCCCTCCCTCTTTGGATGAAGCCCTGATTTCTGTCTCCATCTTCATTTCCCCTCTCATCATCTCTATTTCATCATCCACGGTAGATTGGGAAAAGTCTCCCTCGGCGTCTAACAGGGCCCTAACTTCCTGTGGGCTTTTGGGCAAGCCAGGTGTGCACCTCTCCTGGCCTCCGTTTTCTCGCCTGTGAAATGGGAGCAAGAGGCCCCTTACTGCCTTGCCACAGGAACATGCTGTGGGAAGATGCAGCCTCAGGTTCTTACACCCCTGCTGGGACACTCTACCAGTCTTCCTGGGAACACCTCTAATTCTGTCTCAAAGCTTCTCCAACCCTCCGTGCTGCTCCTTTTCTGCTTCCACTCTCAGCGTCCTTCACTCCGTCTCCATCCCCCCTGCCCCATTCCAGAGCCAGCCCCATCCCCTTTCCCAGGCTTGTCCTTGGGGCTTGGCCATCACCAGGCCCTGCTGTCCGCAGCTGCCGCAGTGTTACTGTGGGGCTTGCAATCTCAGGAGCTGGGCTCAAGTCCCAATGTAGACACCCACTGGCGGTGTGACTTTGGCGAGGCCTTAACCTCTGGGCTTCACCATCTCCGATGGAAAGGAGGACGGAGGACGACAGCAGAGCTCTGTCACCCGAGATTGACTGTAAGACGCACTGTTTATGGTGGGGACACAGGTTTATGCCTCCTACCAGAGCATCCTGGGCTGCCCCAGGGTGAGGACTCAGAGAGCTGTCTAATTGGATCTGAACCTCACCGGATGGGCTGAGAAGCCAAGGCCTGGTGCAAGTGGGGGTGGCCTCTTACCTTCTGCTTCCCTGTCAACAACCAGCGAGACCCCCTCATGCCCCGTGAGAAGCAAGGCCCTGGGTAGGCAGGTACATTACTGAAGGCTTCATTCCACCCCGACTGGCCCTTTGTCCCCCACTCCATAACCACACACTGGGGCCTGAGCCTCCATTCTGGAGGCTTTCTAAGCCCCTATACACCTGTCCCCTGCCTGCCCCCTCTCTCCTCTCCCAGCCCCGCTCCTGGAGCTCTTCATCCCATACACTGGCCCTGCACCTCCACCTCCACACCCTGCACTGCTCCCGGAGCTCTGCCTGGCCATTCCAGGTTCCGGCCCGCCCCTCCCTCTCCGCACCTGTTTTGGAGTGTTTTCCTTCTCCTGTTTGTCACATCAAGGCTACCTCCTCCGGGAAGCCTCCTTGGCCCCTAGTCTGGGTTAGATGCTTTTTTCTTTCTCTCTATAGTTTCACCCTGACAGAACACCTGCCACCTAGCTCTGTGGGGTTTCTTTATCTGTCTCTGCATTAGACTCTGAGGAAGCCTGTCTCTAGCAGGTTTTGTGTCAGCAGTACTGAGCATAAGGCATGTGGAACACACTCAGGACACCCTCGCTCTCACTGTTCCCCAGACAGGTGGTCTTGCACAGAGCCTGCCTTTGTGTAGGCCTCGGCATTTTCCTAGGTTTGTCTATCTCACCTGCTGCTTCTCTCCCCATTCATTCTGCTCCTGCCACACAGCCCCCTTGGCTGCTCCTTGCCTGGGCCAAGCACGCTCTTAGTTCAGGGCCTTGGCACTTGCTGTGTCCTCTGCCTGGCAGGCCTCTGCTCAGACATCGCCTTATTGGGAAGGGCTTCCTGATCCTGTACAAGTAGCAATGACCCCAGCATACCCCACCGGCTCACTGGACAGCCCCCTTTTCCTAACCCAGCTTAATTTTTTTCCCCCATGGCAATTGTCACCTCTGACATATATTTTTTGTTTAGTGCCCCCCCCCCCATCTCTCACTAGCATATCAGCTACCTGAGAGGAGGAGTTTTGGGGGAAGTTGTCATTGCTCTGCACCCATCAGTCAAAATAGTAGTAGATGCTTGATACATGTTTGAATGACTGAAGTGCAACATTATATAAAATCCTTATATTCCTCAGACATTTTGACACTGTCAGCGCTATGATGTGTCTCAGCACCGGACTCTGTTACCATGGCATTACTGATATGTCCCCATTGCGTGGTCTTTGGACATGACCCAAATATTGGAATGTTTGTCTAACACTCCTCTGGCCTCTGGAGGCAGCAAGATAGGAGGGTCCAAGGCGAGCTTCAGAGTCAGGCAGGCTTGGTTGCGGTCCCAGCCTCTCTACTTCAAAGCTCCACGACTCTGGACAAGTTAGTTCCCCTCTCAGAGCCTCAGTTTTCTCATCTGTAAAATGGGGGCTAGTGATAGTACTGACTGAGATTGTAGAGTGGACTAAGTGAGGATGTATGTAAAGAGTTTCACATAGCGCCCAGTATTAGGATTGGCCCTAAGAGTTCCCCAAATGTTGTTTAGTGAAATAATTCATTTCCACCCTCATCAGCAGCTCAGTTTCACTGTTACTCATTCATGTGCATTTAATAGTCTAAAAATAAGACATGTGCTGTGCCTGCCGCTGTGTGACACACTGTGGTAGACGCTTTGGTGGTTCACAGAGGAATCAGATGTTGCAGCCTCTCTCTGAGGAGGGAAGGAAGGTCCATTCAGAGCTCACCCAGTGCTGTGCTGGCGTGGGAGCAGGTGACGCAGGACGGCCAGAGGAAGGGGTGCCCACGGGCAACAGTGAGGGGTGGCCCAGGGGAACTTGTTGGGGTCACAACCTTGAATTCCTAGCCTAGGGATGGGCTCTATTCTGTTTGCAGGAGGTGGGGCAGTCAGGGAATTTCCAGGTGTTTTGAGCAGGAATAATGTGTTCAAAGACGTGCTTCAGAAAGACCAAACTGTTGTAGTGATTTTTGCCAATAAAGTGTTTCCTTAAACACAAAGGGAATAAGGACCAGCTTGTGAGCAACGTATAGGAGGGATTGAGTGAGGGCACGATTAAGGTGCAAGGACGTGCATGGAGACTCCATGACGGTACAAGAGACAGAGGCTCGCAGCCCAGACTCTGAGCAGGCTGCCTGGGCTGTCACCCCGGCCCTCCAGATGCTTCACTTCTCTGTGCCTCAGTTTCCTCCCCTGTAACACGAAGGTGGTGAGTAAAGCACTTAGAACAGGGCCAGACACACCAAGTGTTCTATGTGCGTTTGATAGTCTGAAAATAAGACAGATGATCCAGGGGCAGGAAAGATGGAGAGAGGCAGACAGCTTGGGGCAGGACTGACGGAACTTAGGAAGAGGCTGGACAGGGGACAAAGGGAGAAGAGGAGTCAGCAGGGACGGAGGTTTGGAGGCTGAGTCCCCGGGAGAATGGCGCCATTAATAAAAGGGAGGAAGGAGCTGACATGTTCACGGCTCAGGTTGAATTTGTGGTGCCTTTGGGACCACCAGGTGGAGATGTCCTGTGGGCCATCAGGTAGAGGCTCCTGAAGTCTGGGGCCTTCCACCGCTCCGGGCACCGTGCACTTTGTTTTAGGGGAATTTCACTTCCCTTCTCACCCAGCAGCCCAACCCTGGGCTTCATGGAGTTGAGTAGGGTGGCTGCCAGGAACTGGACTGTATTGTGGGGTGGTGGTGGTTGGGGATCCTTGGAGAATGAGGCCAAGGAGAGAAGAGTGGGGAGAGTAGACCAAAGGCAGCACCTAGGGTTGGAGGAGACAGATGGAAGTTCTTTCCTCCTCCAGGATTTGCCTTCAACACCTCCACCAGGCTGTGGTGAGAGTAGAGGGATTCAAAGACCTAAGTCAATGTTCTCAGGGCTGCTGCTGGGGGGCGGGGAGGTTGTGGCCCTAGCCATTTCCGCTCTCTTCCTTTCAGGCCTACCCTGTGGCGGCCCATCCCGCTCCACTGTTCTGCTCTGGTTGCCAGCCAGCTCTGTTTGGGGCAAGTGCCAGGGAGAGGAGGGAGCTGAAGGTGCGGACAGAGGCAACGCTTCTCATTTTATAGCCATAGAAGCCAAAAGCCAAAGATGGTGGCTTTTCCAAAGTTACATGACATTTTGGGGGCCAAGCCAAGGTGAGAAAAGTCCGTCAGCCCAAGAATGTGTCAGTGACACTGAGACTGAGCGTGAGGGATGAGTTGGGAGGTTTTCGGGGGTCCTAAGTGGGCGGAAGCAGAGCTATCCAGGCACCTGTCCCCAGATCCTCACCCAACCACAGACCTGTACACCCAGCCTGCACCAGCCTCTATTCCATCCCCTGCCCCCGCGTCTCCCCAGGGTAAAGAGAGAACCTGCCCATTTGAGGCCAGTGATGGGGTGGGGCAGAGGCAGGCGCTAGAGCCCAGGTTGCTCACAGCAGGCAAGTTTCTGCCAGAGGTAGTGGCCTAGCTGAGCTCAGGCATCCCAGTGCACCATGCTGAGTGTAGCCTGTGCCTCAGCGTGGCTGCCTCCACAAATTTCAAAGCCTGTCATTGCCGTGCAGGTCCCTGGCCCCCTATGACTCTCCTTTCCTATCTCCCCCTCCTCCTAGCGGCCCTACAGCAAAGAACCAGACATCCTGTGCTGGCCAGCCAAAGCCTGGTTACACAACCCGTCTACTCGAGGTGTCCATTCCTGCCCCGCCCCCCCCCCCCGCCCCGCCAATGCCATGACGAGTTGCCTGCCCAGATACAGTCTCCAAGGCACAGGGACAGAAGCCTTTGGCAAGCATCAACACCCTCTTCTCAGCTGCAGGATTGCTTAAGGTGTGGAACCACATTCCTGTCCCTCCCCTTCCCCCCCTTCCAGCGCACCATTCCTGGGCTCTTGCTAGGATCTGGGGCCGGGAGCAGGGTGTAGAGTCACTATCCAGGCCCCTCATGCCCAGCCCCACCTCCTCCGCTGGCCTCGCAGGATCCCGGCCCTTCAGACGTCACTTCTCTCCCCTGGGCTCGGTGTTGGGCCTACCCTCCCTGATTCCTGAAACAGTCACAGGTTCTGCTCCAGTCACATGTGGTGCTATGAGTACGTGCACTCCTGCTTCTCCGCCAGGTGGAAAGCTCCTTAAAGAGAGGACCGTATATCTCAGTCCTTCCAGCCCCCACCCCATCTCTTCCACCTGGCGGAGTTCAGTGGTGGAGAACAAAGGTTTTAGGGTCAGGTCCATCTGGGTGCAAAGAGGTGACCTTGCCACTTGCTATATGAGTGACCTTAGGCAAGTCTTCAGACCTCTCTGAGCTTAGTTTCCTCGGCTGTAAAATGGAAACTCATTAATTCACCCATTCAACCAATACTTAGTGAAAGCCTACTACATCTCAAGCATTGATGTATGGACAGCAGTGAACACAAAAGACGCAAATCCCTGCCCTGTGGGGCTTACTTTTTACTGGGGGATATTCGTGCCTGTCTCAGAGGGTGACGGTGAGCACCCAGTGAGCTGCCACATGCAGGCCTGACATGGTAGGCCTGAGAGCTATTGTTGTGAACAGTCATTCAGAGCCATGGATGGAGAACTTACTATGGGCCAGCGCGGTGCTAAATGCTAGCAAGGCAAAATGCAGAACGCCCGTCCACGCCCTCGAGGAACTAGCCGTCTAAGGCACCCACTGTGTGTGAATGGACACCATCTTCATCATTGTTCAGAAACGTATAACCAGTACCGACTTGAATTGCAGGCTACAAAACCCATAACATTCTGGAATGTCAAGTGTAGCAGAGATACAGCTCTTTGTCCCCCAGTACCCTGCAGACAAAGCCATGAAAATAAATCATGTGTGGTTTTGGGAAAGTTCAAAAAAAGGAGTGGTCTTATTTGGTTGGAAGATCAGAAAAGATTGGGGGGAGGTGGCTTTTGAACTGCATCTGGAAGAAAAGAGTAGGACTCACCAGGGACAGGGTGGCAGAGACAGGAAGGGAGGCCCTTTAGGAAAGCAGAATGGTGCACAAATAAAGGCACGGAGAAAGGAAAACGCGAGGCACCGATTCTGTGCTTTTCCCAGGATGCCCTGGCCCAGCGTGAGGTTGGAGGATGAGCCAGGCAAGACACAAGAGACCATTGCCCAAGAGGTAGGATTTGAGGGACTCCCTTTCCAGCCTTCTACCCTTGGCCAATCCCACACCAGGCTCAAGATTTCACCATTAGAAATGTATTTCCTTGGGTAAGTATTCAGTCTCCAGGTGGTCGTTGGCAGGGGGCAAGCCATCCCCAGAGGAATAACATGGAAGCATGGTTCTTGGCCAAAGGGGGGTGGGGAGTGGGAAAGAGACCTCAGAACAGTGCAGAGCAGGGATGTGACGGGGTCATAATAATAGAAGCTAACAGTTATCGGGCACTTATATGCCAGGCACTGAGCTAAGTGTGCTACGTGGATTGTTTCATTTAGTCCTGACAATGGAGGTAGGTCCTCATATGATCTTCATGGTACAGATGAGGAAACGGAGGCTTAGAGAGGTTAAGTGACTTGTCCACTGTCTCCCACAGCTGGAGCCCTCCATGCAGTCCTGCCTCAGACACTCAGCCTTCAAACCAGTTAAGTGGGGGTGATGTCAGCTCCTTCCCTGGGCCGTGAGGCTTCAATGATGAGAGTAGAACTCCGAGCGGTGTGATATGTTGTAGGTACCTCACTCGTGCATGGCCCTGTCCTTTCTCCTGAGCGGAAGGCTCTGTTTCACGAGCCAGGAGCCTCGTAAATATTTCAGTGGTGTCTGTGGCCGAGGCTGTGAAGCCTGTTCCCTGTAGCACTTTGACAGTGAGGTCTGGGGAACGTCTCAGGCCTGGTGTAAGTGTTTGCTCAGCTTTAAAAAAATATATTTTTTTTTATTGATTTCAGAGAGGAAGGGAGAGGGGAGAGAGAGAGAGAAACATCAACGATGAGAGAGAATCATTGATTGGCTGCCTCCTGCATGCCTCACACTGGGGATGGAACCTGCAACCCAGACATATGCCCTGACTGGGAATCGAACTGTGACCTCCTGGTTATTAGGTTGACACTTAACCACTGAGGAACACTGGCTGGGTTGCTCAGCTTTATTTATTTATTTTTTTAAAAAGATCTTTTCCTTGAACAGTTGGTAGTCATGGGCATGAGACAGATCTGGAGACTTTTTCTGGAAAGAGGCCAGAACATGAGCTGGCCCAGGGTCCCGTTTCCCAAACAAGACCACCACCACGGCCCAGCAGCCGCCATGGGCTCCTCCACCCCCCACGCTCCCACCCAACTTGCAGACTGTGCCAAGGGGTCCCAGCAGGGCTGGAGGGAGCCCAGAAAACAAGAGACACAGGCTGCACCCCTACAGCAGGGGCTGAAGCTAGAATTGAGGGCACGTTTACCTGGGTCGGTGCCTCTCGAGAACTTTGAATTCTTTTTAAAAAAAAAATGTTTTGTGGTAAGAACATTTAACAGGAGATCTACACTCTTAAATTTTAAGTGTACAATACAATGTTCTTTAACTATAGTCACGGTATGGTACAGCAGAGCTCTAGAATTTATTCATCTTGCATAACTGAAACTTTACACCTGTTAAATAGCAACTCTCCATTTCCCCTCCCCCCAGCTCCTGGCAACCGCCATTTGACACTCTGCTTCTCTGAGATTGACTGTTCTTACCTCATAAAAGTAGAATCCTGCAGCATTGACATAAAGCCCTCAAAATCCATCCATGTTGTCATCTATGGTAGGATTTCCTTTTTTAAGGCTGAATAACATTTCATTGTATGTGTGCACCACATTTTCTTTCCTTAATCATCCACTGAAGAACAGTTAGGTTGTTTGCACATTTTGGCGATTGTGAATAATGCTTCAATGAACACGGAAGTCTAAGTATCTCTTTGAGATCCTGGTTTCAACTCTTCGGGATAAATACTCAGAAGTGGGAGTTCTAGTCTTAATTTTTTGAGGAACTGTCACTGCCATGCTGTTTTCCACAATGGCGCACCGCTTTACATTTCTACCGACAGTATACAAGGGTTCCAGGTTCTTCACATCCTCATCAATATTTGTTTTTTGTTTTTTTATAATAGCCACACTAACAGATGTCATGTGGTATCTCACTGTAGGGTTTTTGTTGTTAATCCTCACCCGAGGATATTTTTTCCCATTAATTTTTTAGAGAGAGTGGAAGGGAGGGAGGGCAGGAGCTGGGAGAGAAAGAGGGAGAGAAAAAGAGAGAGAGAGAGAGAGAGAGAGAGAGATCACATTAGGATTCAACCTGCATCCAGATATGTGCCCTTGACTGGGAATTGAACCCGCGACCCTTCAACCCTTTGACCCTTCGGTTGGGAGGCTAGCACTCCAACCACTGAGCAAAACCAGCCAGAGCTCTCACTGTAGTTTTGATTTGCATTTCCCTGCGATCGGTGACACTGAGCGTGTTTTCATACATAGGAGGACCTTGTTTTATTGCACTTTGCTTTATTGAGCTTCACAGATGTTGCTTTTTTTGTAAATTGAAGGCAAGACACTGCACCAGCAAAAAGATTACAACTTGCTTTATTGTGGCACTGGCTTTACTACAATGGTCCGGAATCAAACCTGCAATTCTCTGAGGTATGCCTATCCCTGTTGGTCATTAGTAAGTCTTTTTTTGGAGAAATGCCTATTCAAGTCCTTTGCCTGTTTTGTAATCATATCATTTTGGGTGGTTTTATTTGCTATTGAATTGTAGGAGTTACTTATATATTTTTAAATAGTAATCTCTTATCAGATGTATGGTTTACAGATTTCTACTCCGTTCTATATGTTGCCTTTCCACTCTGTTAATTGTTCTCTTTTCTGTGCAAAAGCTGTTTAGTTTGCTATAGTCCTACTTTCTAGTTGGAGCCTTTGAGCTCTAGCTTGCCTCAATCTTCCATTCCACAGAGAGCAGAGAGCCCCTGGGTGGCAGGCACGTGGCAGGCCCTCGGTGACATGGAGATGCAGACCCCACCCTCAAGGCTCTGGAGAGAAGAGAAGACAGGCCCACAGTTAAACGCAGTTCAGGCCAGGCCGCAGTTAGAGCCATAACAGAGGAAAGTGATGCGAGGAAGGCCGGGGAGCCCTCAGGGGAACTGGTCTTTGAGGACCAGGCAGGGTTTTTAACAACATATTAACACAGACTGCTTTTTCAAATCATTTAAGTAATTAATTCATGTTCATAAGAAAAAAAAGTTTTAAAGAAGAGTAGGAAGAAGAAAATGGTTTCCTAGTTCTAAAATCCAGAGAAAACCCTAGGGTTCAAATATAGGTGCGCTTTCTTTTGGCCTCTTTGCTACACTTTCTTTTCTCACTTCATTTTGTAGCTTAAGCATTTTGAACGTAGCATTTTGGCAGGTGCAGTTGGAGGAAGAGGAAAGGCATGCAGGAAGGAGGAGAGGGCAGAGTGAGGCTGTGGCATCTCTGGACTCTATGTGCCCACATTGGGGTCCTCGGAGCCCGCAGGTGAGCTGGACCCTTGCGATCCCTGGGCCCCAGCCCCTCAGCTCTCTGATTAATGGGCCACACCCTCGGCCCAGCCTCAGCCCATTTTCTGCCTGACAGCCTGGGCTGGGTTCTGGGCAGGGACATGGGGTTGCAGCCGCCCTTCTTCCTGGCCAGGTCTCTCAAAGAGATGGAGCCTGTTCCCGGGGTAATGGAGTCGAGTTTCCAGCTCCAAAACGAAGTAAAGCAGGCCGAGCCCCAAGGCTGATCATCCAGATCTGCACTGTCCAGTGTGGTGGCCACTCGCCGCATGTGGCTGCTGAGCACCTGATATGGGGGTAGTCCAAACTGAGGTGCACACATGGGATTTCCACGGTAGTAGGAAAAGTGAACATAAAATATGCTATTTGTAATTTTTTTATATTGGTTACATGTTGAAGTGAATATTTTGGGGACAGTGGTTTAAATAAAATATATTATTAAAATACTTCTACTTGTTCTTTTTGCTTTTTTCATGAGTATTAAAACAATTCAAATTACATACTACGTGATTTGTGTCTCACATGTTTCTGCTGAACTATGCTGACTAGACGGAACCTTCCCTTCTCCCTGGTCTTCTGAGAGAAAGCCACCGGCAGATATTATGGGGGAGACTCAGATGGATCTTGATGCATCCAGACGAGGCTGGAGATGGAGAGGGACATCTGACAAGGGGCCTGGGGAGAGGGGATTGAGGAGCAGGCATCTTCTCTTTCACCCTCGTATTCCTCATAGTTCATGCCTGCCTCCCCGAGATAAATAAGGCCTTGTTCTATTTATCTTTATGTCCTCAGTGCCAACCATAGTGCCTGCCATAGAGTAAATGCTTGAAAATACGAACTGAATTAATGAATCAGGTGAGGGATAGGATGGGGAGAGGACCTAGACAGCAGAGAACTGTTGGGAGATGGTGTTAGGTCTGGGCCTGCCTGGGTGGCTACAGCACTCACAATGTTTGGAGATTTTAATCTTAAATCCTTTATATTATAACCTCCGGAGAGTAGGGAGGCCAAACTCATATATACATCCGTAGCCGGTAGCTGGGAGACAACTGGGAACAGGCAGCGGGGACACCCCGAGGCCATTGTCTTCAGCCTCCTGCCTCTCTTCTCCCCACTCCTGCAGCCGCCTGCTAGCTCCGGCCTCCCCTTCCTCACAGGCACACACGCACCTGGGGCAGAGTTCAGCAGGTCTCCCTCCTCGGGCCAAGATGGTGACGGCAGCTGGTGCAGCCTGGGAGGGAGGAAACGTTCAGCTACTGCTGCCTGGCACAGCTCTGCCCCCACTTCAACCCAGGGCCCCACCCTTGCCCAACTCATGGGTCAGTGACTCTCAAGAGCACCCGTCTCACACACCTCAATCTCAAGGTGGGGTCCCACTGGCAGGTTCCCACAGTCCCCACCCTCAGCAAGCCTCCTCGCCCAGCAGCGGGCAAGGCAGGGAGGCAGCAGGACCAGGGAGGGCCTGTGAACACAGAAAGGATCCCGGAGGAGCTCAGATGGACGGCGGCTAGTGCTGCGTGTTGAGAAGCAGCCTATCGAGGCAGGGAGGCAGCAGGACCAGGGAGGGCCTGTGAACGCAGAAAGGATCCCGGAGGAGCTCAGGTGGACGCGGCTAGTGCTGTGTGTTGAGAAGCAGCCTATCCTAGAACTTAAGCCGCAGGGGGGCTCTGGGGCTGGATCTTGGCCAAGTTACTAACCTAACCTCTTTAGACCTTAGTTTCCTCACTTCCCAAATGGGCACAAGACAGATTCCCTGCCCATAGGATTGTTCAGAGAGTCAGTGACAGGAGGCAAACCAAGGACTTTGAACTGTGCCCGCCATGTGGTCAACATCCAATGTTTGGAGTCTAGTTCCCTCACTTACTGCTGGGGAGACGGGTTACAAAGACAAAATGATTTTATGTCACTCAGCTTCTCCTTTTGGTTTTTATTATGGAAAGTCTTAAACATACAAAAACGGAGAGAAATAACATCATGAACTCCCATGTGCTCATTACCTCACCTCAGTGACTATAGGCTTATGTCCCACCAAGTCCTTCTGTAGCCCTGGGCTCTTTTGAAGCAAACATCAGACATTACATAATTTCATCTGTAAACATTTCAGTACGTATCTCTAAGAGAAAGGGACTTTGAAAAATAGCCACACTCTCATGAGTGTACCTAAAAAATGAACAATAATGTATGAATATCATCAAGTACCCAATAACTGTTCAAATTCTCCAGTTGTCCCATTTCTAAAATATTTGTTTAAATCAAGGTTCAAATAAAGTCTATGTATTCCAAATTATTGATGTCTCTCTCTCTCAAGTTTAAACTATAGGTGCCCCCTTCCTGTCCCCCGCCCCTTACAATATATTTGTTGGGAGAAACACACAGGCCGTTTGTCCTGTGGAGTTCCCCACAGTCTGAAGTTTGGCCGTGTCCCTATCTCCAGAGGCTCGATATGATCCAGGTTCAACGTTTGGGAAGATTACTCCCAGGGGCTGGTGTGTGCTTCGGTGGAGACACACAGTGAAGGCAGCTACGAGTGATAAGCCCCTGCATCCATTATTGCGTTAAGGGTTGCAAAATAGTGACATCCTATCATCTCTCTCTGCATGAAATAGCTGAAATACTTTTAACTATGTATGACACCAGCTGGGTACTAGAATTTTCAGGAGGATCACTTCATAGATTATATAATTGTCTAACCACCCTGCCATACACCTGAAACTAATCCTATATAATAAAAGCCTAATAGGCAAATTGTCTCCTCGACCGGGAATTCAACTGGGAGTTCGACCAGGTGGTGGGGCTGGCCGGCCAACTGGAAGGAAGGCCCCCGGGCAGTGGCGGTGGCGGCAGGCGGCCAGGGGAAGGGAGGCCCCAGCGGCCAGCAACCAGCAGCCACTAGGGATCCTACCTGTGCACGAATTTCATGCACTGGGCCTCTAGTATAAAATAATATTGAATATCAACTATAATTGAAAAAATAAGAAATAGCTGGAATACTTTTACTAAGAGAAACTTCCTCCCTCAACTATTTGGTTAACCGGAGTTAACTTTTATAAACCATATTAAAAAAAAGAAAAGTAGATCAGTGCTTGATTCTTTCCCCTTTATTTACAATTTCACAATAATGAGCTACTTCCTTGGCATCTCTGGAAGAAATAAATGATTCTTTTAAAATCATGAACTTGCGGATTTAAATGTGTTTGAGGTTTCACAGCCCACTGCTATTATACTTAGGGTATTTCTAAACAATGTACTTCTGGCTTCCATTTAGGAAATGGGGGGCCACATGGAAAAGCTGAGAGAACCCTGACTTTGGAGTCAAACTGCCAGGGGTGGAATCCTGGTTCCACCACTTATAAGCTCAGTGACCTGGGTCAAGTTACTTCTCCCTCCCTCTACTTCCTCATCTCTAACATAGGGAAATGGTTGGCAATAGCTAACATTTATTGAGTGTTTACCATCTTCCCAGCATTGTGCTAAGTGCTTTAGTGACATGATGATGATATGTAGTCTGCATGTCACCTCAGTGAGGTGGGAGCTGTTGTCATCATCCCCATTTTGGCGATGAGGAGGAAACTGAAGCATGGAGTTCCTGAGCAATTTGTCAAGGTTACACACCTAGAAAGTGTGGAGCCGAGACTTGAACCCAGGACAGCAAATGCCAAAGCTCGCTGCCGTCCAGTGGTTATTGTGAAGACTTGAGATGGTGATGACCAATCATTGTATGTCTACTGCATACCAGCCATCATGCCAGGCACTTGGCCTAACTCCAAATGCCACTCTCTTAGCCAGTACCCTATTTTCACAGTGCTGGCCTAGAGTGGGTGCATCAGTGAGAATTGTTGGTGTTGCAAGCATGTCAAACTCAAAGGCTGACCCGGGCCAAATAAACAAGGTTTAAGTTTATGTGGGCCGCAAAAAAACAAAAGCTTCAATTTTCATAGAAATGTCGGTTTATTTCGATAGAGACATCCTGAATACAAAGGGCTGAAATAAATGAGTAATTATTAACATAAAATAATAGAACATTTGAATAAACATTAATATTTTTTCTTTTTTTAAAAAAATAATTTTTATTTCTTAAAGTATTACAAAGAGTATTACATATGTCTCCTTTTTCCCCCCCTTGACTTTCCCCCGGCCTCCCCTACCCCCCAGTGTTTTGTGTCCATTGGTTATTCTTATATGCATGCATATAAGTCCTTCGGTTGATCTCTTAACCCGCCCCCCAAACCCTCCCCAAGCTTCCCACTGTAGTTTGACAGTCTGTTCAATGCTGCTCTGCCTCTGCATCTATTTTTGTTCATCAGTTTATATTGGTCTTTATTATCCGTTTCAACCTCACTGGGGCCGTCCCCACCTCACTGGGGCTGTTCCCACCTCACCAGGGACGTTTTGACTTCACCAGGGCCGTCCCGACCTCACCGGGGCCATTTCGGCCTCACCGGGGCCGTCCCAACCTTGCCAGGGCCGTCCCGACCTCACCGGGGTTGTCCCGAATATTTTTTCTTGAATGTTAACTTACCAGACACTGAATAACTGCACAAATTAATAAGCATAACGCAAATAAACCTATTTTTTTTTGTTCTCTGAAAGCAAAATATTTCCTGTTGTGCACACCAAACAAGTCAGTACAATTGGCTGCTAAAATATTCGCTGCTGGTATTAGTGAAGAAAAATGGTGTGCCTGCGCGTAAGGCACATAGGGAAATGAATGCAACACGATTATAGTAATCAGTCGTTAGCAAACGTTGTAGTTCGTTATTAATAACCCCTGTGTTCATAGCAGTGCAATTTACAATAGCTAAGATTTGGAAACAGCCTAAATGCCCATCAGCAGATGAATGGATTAGAAAACTGTGGTACATCTACACAATGGAATACTATGCTGCTGTAAAAAAGAAGGAATTCTTACCATTTGCATCAGCATGGATGGATCTGGAGAGCATTATGTTAAGTGAAATAAGCCAGTCAGTGAAAGATAAATTCCACATGATCTCACTCATTTATGGATAATAAAGAATATTACAAATTGTTGAACAAAAATAGAGGCAAAGATGCATTGAACAGACTGTCAAACTACAGCGGGAAGGCAGGGGAGGGGTGGGGGGGGATGGTAAGAGATCAACCGAAGGACTTGTATGCACACATATAAGCACAACCAACAGACGCAAGACACTGGGGGCGAGGGGACGAGGGCAAATGCTGGCGGGTGGCGAGGGCGGGGAGAGGTCAGTGGGGGAAAAAAAAGAGAGACATATAAACTACTATTTGTAATACCTTAAACAATAAAATTTTAAAAATAAAATAAAATAAAATATACAAACAGCAGACAGGGAAAAAAGCAAAAAAAATTATGTATAACAGGATATTTAAAAAATTAAGTTACGAATTTTTTATTAAAATGTTTCTTACATACTGTTATATCGACTGTACTGCAACAATATTCATTGTGGGCTGCGAGTTTGACATGCCTGGGTGGTGGTATAAGTAACCACTGTGGGAGCTTGGGAGGGGGCACAAAGCAGCCAGGAAAAGGGCAGGCCCTAAGGGTGGGAAGATCAGGCCAGGGTCCAGAGTGTGGGCACGGCTGTCCTCCGCACTTGCCCTCAGAAAGGGAGCATCATCAGGTCTGGCCCATGGGGAGTCGGGTAGAGAAACTCCTTCTGCAGCTGTGGTCTCCTCCTCCCCGGCTGTCCCTCGCCTGCTGAGACGCAGACCTCTTGCCTGAGTGCAGCTGCTGTTCCTGAGTTCTATTTCCGCTGCCATCATGGTTCTGTTCCTACTACTTGCGTCATCCATCCACTAGCAGGTATAACCCTCCTTTCAAGATACGATTTGGTGGCATGATTGACACTGCCGTGGGGGGACGTGCCAGTGCTGCTGGGCGAGGACGTCAGTGTCTGAGGACAGGAGAGCGAGCTGCAAGTGGGTGGAAGCTGGCTCTGGGGAGCCCTCAGTCAACAGTATTACTCTTACTTCCGCTTAACATGCAAGGAAGCTGAGGTGCATTCATTTAAAAATATGTATTTACCCCAGTGCGTTTCAAGGCCTGAAGGGACAGAGCAACTGATTTGCACAGATTCCCCAACTGGTAGCTAGTGGCCAGCTGAAGTCTGCATCCCCGGAGGTTATGCACCTCTCCTCCCTCTCACAATGTCAGCTGCTGGGCAATTCCAAACAATACGTTGTACATGGGTTAGAATTTTCTGTGTATGTGTACCCAGCTCTACCCTCACACCTCACCCCTGGCTGGGATCTCCAGAGAACAGATATAGTCTCATTTCCCTTAGGAGTCCCAGCCAGAAGCTCAGAGAGGGTGCTCAGTAATGTGGGTTCCAGGGACAGTGATTCATGGGGGGCCTCTCTTTCCTGGATGCTGTACTCTAAGCCACTGCTTCCCTGGCCACCTGCTCGCCAGCGGCCCTGCTGCCCTTCCTCCAGGCCACCAAGACCTGGGGCCCCTGGAAGGAGTAAGAAGGGAAGGGCCATACCCGGGTGGAGCAGAGGAGCAGGAGAGGTTGAAGACACTTAGGATTAAGGAGGTAAAGCGCACACCTGTGCAAATAACACAGTTTTGGTGTTCGTTTCTGGCATTTACTATGATGGTTGGTCCCTAAAATGAAAGTTTAGTGGAGGCGGCATCAGGGCAGGGATGAGTTCAGGATCAAGGTCCTTAGGCAGTGCTGAACATGTTAGCCTGTTGGGGCAGCAATCTATGGCTGTCCCCTCCCATCCCCCGCCCCACCTCTTGCCCACTCAGCTGGAGTCACACTGGCCTCCTTGCATGCACACTCCTATGTCAGGGCCTTTCTCTAGCTGTGACTGCTTGGAACACCTGTCGCCCAGATATCCACTCAGCTACTCCCTCGCCTCCTTCAAGTCACCTTCTCAACAAGGCTGGCCCTTGTCCACACTATTGAATGCTCTAATTTCTCCCCAAACCGGCACTCCTCATTGCCCTTGCCCGATGCTATTTTCATCTTTCCTAGAAATGTTGCTTATTTATCTTGTTTTGTTCAAGGATATCCTCAAACCTGCAGAATAGAGCCTGGCGTGGTGGGTGCTCAGTGGACACGTGCTGTACGAACACGTTGAGCTGGATTTGGAAGGAACCTTGATCCTAGTTGTTCCTAATCAGCTGTGCTTTCAGAGCTGCCTGCGGAGCTGGGTAAATGCCCCATCAGAGGCCCTTCCCCGCGCCTCCTGAGAAGCTTGAGAGGCTCCCCGAGGGTCCTGATATATAAACCCTCCTCTGGTGCAGTCCCTCACTGAGCGGGGTTTACCCAGGCTCCCGGAAGGGCTGCCTTGCTCAAGATCATAGCGTGGTTCGGGCACCTGAGCCAGCAACCCCGCAGTTTTCTTCCTCCAGGGCCCTTTCCAGCTCTTCGGGAAGATCTGGGGCTGAGCAGGAGCAGAGCTGGAGAAATGAGGAGCTCACGCAGGACTCTGCCTTCTTCTTTATTTCATTATACCTGAAATAAAGCTGAGTTTCAGATCAATGTCCTGTGGGGGCTACAGCACTGGGTTTGGGGCCAGTTGTTAACTGCTCTGTGTCCTGAGCAGGTCTCATAACCATTCTGAGTCTGTTTGCTAATCTGTAAAATGGGCTGGCTCCCAGGATCGGCATGAGGCTTCCACCTGATATTGTATGTCTGGGAGCCCCGGGTAAACCACAGGTCATCATGCAAACCCAAGTTTATTACTGTCATCCACTCTCTTGCTTAATACCTCCTATGGCCAAGCAACCCCCCAGCTCCTTGGTCTGGAAGCCACACTCCTTCTACCTTGGCTCCAGCACTACTTTCCCACTCCGTCTACTGCCACTCCTCTCTACACACCCTTCACTCTGGCCATAGAGTTAGTCACCACCCTGAACAGGACATACCCTTTTACGCCTCCGCACCTTTGCACAAACTGTTCTTTCTGCCGGGAATGCCCCCCTCCCTTTGCCACCTGGAGAATTCCAGCATCGTCTGCCTCCTCAGTACCCTGCTTCCTGGTCTTTCTGTACCCAAAGTGGAGTCAAGGTGGATTAGACTCCTGGCTCTACCACCTACTGGCTAAGTGACCTCAGGCAAGGTTGCTTAACCTCCCTTAGCCTCAGTTTGCTCATATGCACAATGAAGACAATAACAAGACCCAGCTCTTTGGGGCATTGTGAGGATGAACTGAGGTAACACAGGCTTGGGCCCTGATGTCTTAATGTTCTTATCCCTGTCTCCTCCTCCGAGCTGGACCCAGGATCTCTGCCTCCCACCCGAGCCAGGTAGGTCCTGACCTGTCCTCTAAGACACTACCCAAGGGGCAGCTGACCTTGGAGAAGCTGAGGAATAGGAGTGGAATTGCTGGATCATCTGGTAATTCTATGTTTAGTTTTTGAGAAAACACCACACTGTTCTCTATAGTGTGGTGTGGCTGCACAATTTTACATTGCTACGTTTGAGAGTTACATTGTCATGTATGAGGGTTTCAATTCCTTCATATCCTTGTCAATACTTGTTATTGTCTGTGTTTTTTATTATAGCCAAACTCCTGCGTGTGAAGTGGTATCCATTTGCATTTTTAAGTGCCTATTGGCCATTTGTATACACACACACACACACACACACACACACACACACACAC
>NW_005369706.1:420699-424754 GCF_000412655.1 Myotis brandtii | reverse complement strand
ACCACAAGATGGCTGGCAGGGGAGGGCAGTTGGGGTCAATTGGGTTGGCAGGGGAGGGCAGTTGGGGGTGATCAGCCTGGCAGGGAAGCGGTTAGGGGCAATCAGACAGGCAGGCAGGTGAGTGGTTAGGAGCCAGCAATCCCGGATTGTGAGAGGGATGTCCCAGATTGGAGAGGTGCAGGCTGGGCTGAGGGACAACCCTCCCATGCACGAATTTCGTGCACCAGGCCTCAATGCACGAAGATTCGTGCAAGAATAGGCCTTCCCGCCCTGACTGGTTTGGCTCAGTGGATAGAGCGTCGGCCTGCGGACTGAAGGGTCCCGGGTTCGATTCCGGTCAAGGGCATGTACCTTGGTTGTGGGCACATCCCCAGTGGGAGGTGTGCAGGAGGCAGCTGATTGATGGTACTCTCTCATCGATGTTTCCCACTCTCTATCCCTCTCCCTTTCTCTCTGTAAAAAATCAATAAAATATATTTTAAAAAAAGAAAAAGAATAGGCCTTCCTTCCCCTGGCTGCTGGCACTGGCTTCCCTCCAGCACCCAGGACCTGGGCTGCTTGCTCCTGCCACTGCCAGACACCGGGGACCGGAGCTGTTTTGTTCTAGCTGCCGCCAGGCATCTGGGACCGGGGTTGCTTTGCTCTGGCCGCTGCCACCACCCACTGGGGGCGTGCTCCGAGCTGCGCCATAGTCGCTAGGAGCATGCTCCCACCTCTGGTGTGTGTCCGCTGGGGCTGGGGGTGGCACACAGTCCCCTCCCACCCATCCGCATGCACAGCTCCTCCTGAGCGTGTGTGTGTGTGTGTGTGTGTGTGTGTGTATGAGAAATATTCAAATCTTTTGTCAATTTTAAAATTAGGTTGTCTTTTTATTGTTGAGTTATAAATGTACTTTATGTAGTTTGGATGCTACACTTTATTAGATATATGATTTGCAAATATTGTCTTTTATTCTATTGGTTGCTTTTTTCATGTTCTTGATGGTGTCCTTTGAAGCACAAATTTTAAAAATTCTGATGACTTCCAATTTTTTTGGTTGTTTGTGCTTCAGATGTCATATCTAAGAAGCCATTGCCTAATCCAATGTCAAAGAGAGTTTTATAGTTTTACCCCATACATTTAAGTCTTTGATCATTTTGACTTAATTTTAGTTTAAGGGTCCAAATTTATTCTGTTGCGTGTAGATATCTAGTTGTCCCAGCATTGCTTATTGAAAAGATTATTCTTTTCTCATTGATTGTCTTGGCATCTTTGCTGAAAATCAATTAACCATAAACATATGGATTTATTTCTGGACCGTCAGTCTATTCCCTTGATCTGTTATATGTATCCAATGCCAACACCACACAGTCCTGATACTGGATACAGAGTGCACTGCATCAAGTGTAAATCAGGAAGTGTGACTCCTCCAACTTTGTTCTTTTTTAAAATATATATATTTTGTTGATTTTTTTATAGAGAGAAAGGGAGAGGGATAGAGAGTTAGAAACATTGATGAGAGAGAAGCATCGATCAGCTGCCTCCTGCACACCTCCTACTGGGGATGTGCCCGCAACCAAGGTACATGCCCTTGTCAGGAATCGAACCTGGGACTGTTCAGTCCGCAGGCCGACGCTCTATCCACTGAGCCAAACCGGTTAGGGCCAACTTTGTTCTTTTATTTAAAGATTTGTTTTGGCCATTCTGAAGCATGAATTACTTTTATAGAAGGAAAAACATATATATATCTATGAACAAAATCCTACATTTTCCATTCATTATTACCCAAATGCTACCTCCTTTAGGGAACTTCCTCAGACTCCCCATTCAGGATCTGCCTTCCTCTGACAGTCTTGTTAGTACTTCTCTTATAGCATCTTGTATTCTCCTGGGGTTGCTGGGATCACCAAACTCTTTGAAGGCAGGGATCATGTCTTATTTACTTGAAAGTATTTCCCAGGGCTTCTGGCATAGAGTCTAGTATTATGATAGGGCTGATATATATGCTGAATGAATAAATCAATAAATGAATGCTATTAAGTCAATCATATAGGTCATATTCTGATCTAACCTGGGCAAACATCCACCAAAAAAAAAAAAAAGATCTTAGGAAATGTACTCATGAGATTCATGGCTATACCTCTATAGACAAGTATAGTCATGTGTTGTTTCATCTGAGCTTTCCTTAGCTTATTATAGCCATTATAACGCTTGTCAGTAAGAGAAAAAAAATGTGCCTGAGTTGCTGGAGGAATTATGTGTGAATTGCATACTCAGCCAAGACCCAGCTCCAATCAATACTGTAACACAATGACAGACAGGGCTTATCAAAGCATCAGACCTTGCTTAAGGGAAAAGATTATTAGCCTTTGAATTAGCACTCTAAACATGGCTCTTAATTAATCTGCTAATGATTTTTGTTTTTTGGAGGAATTAACTCTAATCCCAGAGCCCCGTGCACATATTTGTCCCTTAAACAATCCAGAGAGAACTGGGTTTGAGTTCCTGCCCTCAGTCCAGGCACGGAGACAGCACACACACCACTCTTCTGAGTCCGGGGCCAAGTGCAGGGTTGCACAGTGGGCCCAGAGCTGGAGGCAGGAGTAATTCTGCCTGGAAGGCGGGGAGGTATCAGCCCACAAGAGACCTTGGCCGAGCCTGGGAGCCGACCTAGGATGTTGCCAGGTAGAGACAAGGGCAGGGCACAGTGTGCCAGGCAGATGGAACACTGTGCCCTGTTCCAGGCCGATGGACCACCGAGAGCAAAGGCATGTTCCCAGGCGCACATTGCACCAATGCACACGCGTACACTCAGATGCATCCTTCGCCCACAAGGCCCAGTCAGAAACTATCTGGAAGATGATGTCATTGTGTCTGCCTGGGTCAGCCCACAGCTCAAAGCCCCACCAGGCCATGGGTTCTAGCTGTCCTTTTCTCAAGAGGGCATTTAATGCCTGCCATTCCTTGCTTTCTTTCCCATCGGGACAGGCCCTACCTTTGCCACCAGGCTGGGCATCCCCTCAGGGTCCTTATTCACTGCAAACCGTGGTACTAATCCCAGGAGGCTGGGTGTGAACTGGCCAGAGGTCATTGGTCATGATGAAGCTCCTACCCCCAACGGGTCCTTTGACTGACCAGCCACGTGGTGGGGGCGGGGAGAACCTCCACAGACTGCAGGCCACTGGCTGGGGTGCAGCTTTGTCCAATATTTAAAACATTTCTTAGAAACATTCTCAATGTGCTTTCATCAATCAGTGATAAGTATTTATGGATCAGGTACCTTTCAAATCCTTTAATTGGAGTATTACAAACATACATTAATCTGTATTACAAACATACAGCCTGAGACATTTTCACCAACTAAACACACCCGTGCAGCCAAAACTCTGATCGAGAGACAGAATGTGACCAGCACCTAGAACTCTTCTCGTCCCCCTCCCGGTCACCACCTCCCTCAAGGGTAACTGCTGTGCTGGCTTGTGACAGCATAGATCAATTTTATCTGGTTTTGTGCTTCATAAAAATAGAATGATGTAGTACGGACTCTCCTGGCACTTACCCTTGAACAAATAGTTGGTCAAAGACTCAAGAGAGAAAACGAGAGGGTGTCTGAAAGACTGGCTCTCGGCCTGGCTGGACAGCTCGGTTGGAGCCTTGTCCCAATCTGTCAAGGTTGCAGGTTCGATCTCTGGTCAGGGCACATACAAGAATCAACATGATGGATGCATAAATAAGTGGAACAACAAATCTATGTTTCTCTCTTTTTCTCTAAAATTAATCAATCAATAGAAATTTAAATAAAAAAGGCTGGCTCCCATGAAGATTAAGGACCCACAAATGTAAAATGAGGGTCCCTGAGGTCCCCGGGAAGGTGGGGAGGGCGGGTGGCTTCGTGGAAAGTGCTCTAGTCTAGGAGTCAGACACTTGTGTTCAAATTGTATATCTGTTCACAGTTTGCTGTGCAGCCTTGAAAAATCTCTTTGCTTCTCTGGACCTCAGTTACATTCTCTGCAGGGCTGGAGTGGTTAATCGTTTCCTACCTTTTCACCAGCTACGACCCCTTCTGTTATCTATTC